>NC_135309.1:41015016-41329440 GCF_048772815.1 Callospermophilus lateralis
TACAGGGCTGGGGATACAGCTCATTTGGTAGAGTGCTTGCCTCATGCACAAGGCTCTGGACTCAATTCCCAGAACCATAAAAAAATTAAAGTACTTTATTCTGAAGCATTTGATATTAACTATCCCCTTAAAAATTAAAAATTTCCTTTTACTTCTGTGATTTCACTGCTTCCTGATTTTCCTGTTTCTATTTTTCTTTTGATAGTTCATTCCTCTCAGCTTTTACTGATTCCTCTTTTGCTTTACTTTCCTCACCAGTGACAGTACTCCCAGTGTGCCCTGTACCACTAACCCTCTTCTTATTCTACTTCTTCTCAGGACTCTTTTCTTGGAGGTTCCAGAGACACATTAAAATGCCTTCAAACAGAACACATCATTGTTGCACAAAGGTGGCTAATTTATGGGGTTTTAATTATGGAATCCCAATCTACACAAATAAGAAATTTAAGTCATCCTTCTATTTCAAATAGCCATACCTAATCAGTTACAGCTGTTTTTTTAGATTGTGCCAAATTATAAATTATTGCTTGACTTTTCCTTTCCTATCCCATTATACTGCGACTTTCTTAGTTTATCCTTTAAAAATAAAGAATGAATCTTAAATCATCTTGACTAATCATGTCTAGCCCATATTTAGGACTTGGCAAATTTGTGTGAAAGAAATGAAATTAAGCTACTATCATCATAACAGATCTATAAAATATCCCTATGATTGTGGAATGTTTTGAGTTGCAAATATTGTGTTAATATACTAAATTTCCATATTTTTTAGTATTCATGCCTTCAGGTCAGTGTCCCTGAGCTCAATCCCTGGTATCAACTATCATTCTGATAGCTGAGTATGACATAAACATATGTATTTATTTGATTCTTCTGTGCTTAAATACAATATTAAATTATGTTGTTTTCTAAATAATCAGCTAATTTAACAACAGTTTAAGACTATGAAGAACTCAAAATAGCATGCTATTACATTAAGATTTGTACAATTATTCTATTATCTGGTAGAAATCAGCCTACATTTTAAGGGAGAAAGAAATGCAGGGAGAGAGAGAAGGACATGGAAGGGCATTATAAATTGGTAGAGGTAGAAAATTTTGACTCGAAACATCCAAGGAAACCTTACTGTGGAAAAGCAGCACCTAGAAAACATACATACATAACAGAGTAAAAGGCCAAAGATTTCCTGGCATCATGGTTTGTAACATTTTAGCTAATAGGGATTCCCCTAGACCTTTTACATCCAAAATTTCTCATTTACTAGATAAGAAAATTGTGACCTGCTAAAAGTGAGTAACTTGTCCAAGTTAGCAGCAGGTCAGGACTACAAACCAGGTCTTTGGGCTATCCAAAGCACTGATACATTTTCTCTCCAGTGTGACATCTCAGATGTCCCAAGGAGAATTTTCAGTATGATACAATAGAACTTACCTTGAGCATGAATGTTCACTGTTTATACATTACTTACTCAAACCTTCTGTTAAAAAGTACATTTTAACTTTTGAATCAAGATTTCTTCACTTCTATATGATTTCTCTGTTGTGGTCTATGTTATCCAATATAGTAGATTGTACTTCAACTAAAAATTACCCACAACTGTTACCTTTATTAGGTGTCTACCTCAACATGACTTTATATGATTACTGAAGAGTTAATCATGATGAAGGGGCCAGTAAACACTGTATTTAGGTGTGAGTTCTTTGATGTCTTGTAAGGTTTGTACTCCGACTGAAGGCTTTTCCACATTCAGTACACTGATAAGGTTTCTCTCCTGTATGAGTTCTCTGATGTACTATAAGGGATGAATTCTTAATGAAAGCTTTCCCACACTGATCACATTCATAGGGTTTCTCACCAGTATGAATTCTTTGATGCTCAATAAGGTATGCACTCTGGCTGAAGGCTTTTCCACATTCAGTGCATTCATAAGGTTTCTCTCCAGTGTGAATAACCTGATGTACAGTAAGGGATGATCGCCCAGTGAAATGTTTGCCACATACCATACACTCATAAGGCTTCTCTCCAGTATGAATTCTCCGATGTTGAGTAAGTGATGAATTCTTACTGAAAGCTTTTCCACACTGATTACATTCAAAAGGTTTTACTCCAGAGTGTAGTCTCTGATGTTCTATAAGGTATGTACTTTGGCTAAAGGATTTCCCACATTTGTTACATTTGTAAGGTTTTTCTCCAGTGTGATTTCGCTGATGTAGGGTAAGAGTTGAACTCTTACTAAAGGCTTTTCCACATTCACTACACTCATAAGGTTTTTCTCCAGTGTGACTTCTCTGATGAACAATAAGATGCATGCTTTGACTGAAGGCTTTTCCACATTCATTACATTCATAGGGTTTTTCTCCTGTATGAGTTCTCTGATGCACAGTAAGATTCATGCTTTGTGTAAAGGCTTTCCCACATTCGTTACATTTATAGGGTTTCTCTCCAGTATGAATTCTTTCATGTTGAATAAGGGATGAATTCTTGCGGAAGGCTTTTCCACACTCTTTGCACTGATAAGGTTTCTCTCCAGTATGAGTTCTTTGATGAACGGTAAGATTCATGCTCTGACTAAAGGCTTTCCCACACTCACTACATTTGTAAGGTTTCTCTCCAGTATGAATTCTTTGGTGTACAGTAAGAGATGAGCGTTCAATAAAATGCTTGCCACATACATTGCATCTATATGGTTTCTCCCCAGTATGGATCCTCTGGTGCTTAAGAAGTGATGAGCTCTGGCTGAAGGTTTTCCTGCATTCATTACATTCATAGGTTTTCTTTCCTACAAACATTCTTTGATTTTTCATTAATTCAGAATTTTGTTTGGTGTCTTTTCCTTGTGAAATCCAATTATAGGATCTTTTTGCCATGGGAATGCTTTGTGGTGTATCAAGGACTGATCCCTGATTGGAAAATCTTTCAAATTCATCACCTCTACATACCCTTCTCTCTGTGAGGGTTTCCTCATGGGTAAATGCCATTTGGCCCAGATGTTTCTCCTGCTGCCCCTCTAACCAATTTCCAGGTTCCCAGGTTTCCCCTAAGGTTGAATGCCAGACATGTTCCCTTTCCATTATGACCCCATGGGATAAATCTTCAGTAATGCTGGGTTTTGGAGCTGACTGTTTGTTTTCCCAATCTGGAAAAAAATTCAAAGGCATATTGGTTTGTATGCTAGGAGACAAAAAATTGTATAAGGTAGTAATGAGAAATTAAACTAGAATAACTATTAGATATGTTTTAGAACTTTCAAAGATACCTTTACAATAACAGAGAAATTAGAAAGGAAGGAAAAAACAGTGAACCAGTTGATGGAAAACAGGGGAACTAGAAGAAAGGGATAGAAGATCTACAGGGCAAGCAGAGAAAGGAGTGAGCTCATTAAGAAGTGATGGACAAACAATGAAGATGAACAAAGGGAAAATATTCAGAAGACCTAGGATTGGTCTGATGACAGAAAGTCCTGCTACCTCATACTTGATATTCCTACCAGCAGTTTCTTTTTCTCCCATAAGGCTGCTTAGAATTATGTACCAAATAATCTTCATAAAGCATCACAATGTGACATAGTAAAAAGACTGTTGATCCTAGAGTCAGAAAAATGGGTTCAAACCATGACTTTTAACACTCTTTCCTTATTTCTCTTGGTCTGTTTTTTCACAGATTTAAATTACAAGTAAAGAAAATCTTATAAGGAGTAGGTAAGATAATGTACACAAACTACCCTTGGGCAACAGACTTGTTTGCAACAAAAAATGTGGACATACTTGAAACTGATGTGATCCACAGGATTTTTCTCCTTCAACTTTAAGTAGGCTCACAGAGTTAAGAGAATCCTAAAGAGTTCTACACTTTCCTAAATATCTTCTCCAGGAAGGTGAGAACTAGTGGCATGGCAGGGGCAGGCAAAGGAGAACTGTTGAGCTGCTGGAGAGGGCCTAAAGGAAGGAAATTGGAGTCATTCAGACTTTATTTTCTCAAATCTCATAGACATTGGCGGGGGAAGAGAATAGAAAACTATAATCTCAGGATTATAGTTGCTTATCCAAGTCAAGAGAGCAGAGATAAGACAATGAATCAATGATCTAAAGGCTGTGAGCACAGGCCTAATGAAGCAAGAGATGCATTAAATGGGTTCCCCCCCAAACTGATCTGTTTATATAAAAAACATAAAAAGGGGAAAGCGAAAAAAATCAAGACCCCACAAAGTACCCTGAGAGAGAAGATCTATGCAATTAAATATGAAAATATTTGCAGCAACATATGATGAAATGACAGTGGTATCTTGCCCCACCTCACTATGGTCATATCCAGCTATCCAATTCAAGTTCTTTGGGAATAAAATGCTACCCAGAAAGCAAAGCAGAACCCATTCACATGGTTAGATAATAATAAAGTCTAGAAAGAACTGCCTCCATTGAAAGATACATGATACACAGAAAATATTGAGTTTGTAAAGTATCTAAAGATTCAGGAAATAAATTTTTAAAATTATAATAAGAGGAGAATGAGAACAAAAGAAGTAGCATAAAAACCAAAAGGGTGAATAAATGTTGAGATAATTAAATGTTTCCAGTTACCAAAGACATGAAGAAAGTAAAAATAGCTGGGTGGAGTGGCATATGCCTATAATTCCGGTGGCTTAGGAGACTGAGGCAGGAGGATCACAAGTGCAAAGCCAGCTTCAACAATGGCTAGGCACTAAGCAATTCAGTGAGACCCTGTCTCTAAATAAAATACAAAATTGGGCTGGGGATGTGGCTCAGTGGTCTAGTGCCCCTGAGTTCAATCCCTGATACCACTCTTCCCACCAAACACAAAACAAACAGAAAACAGATGCTATAGACCAGGAGATGATATGTACAACACAGGACCCATACAGAACTTATCCTGGACTTATAAAACAATGTCTATGAAACAGCTTAGCCCATTAGAAAAATGGGCAAAACCTTGAATAAGTACTTATTAAAAGTAAATGTGAATGGTTTGTAAACATAAATAAAGATGCCCAATCTTGGTGGTATACAGAGGAAGGCAGAATAGAGGTGTAAAGAGATACATACCATTAACACATCTCTCTGCATAACAAAATGTAAAAATTCAAATAGTTTCAGATTTTGTTAAAAAGTATGGTAATGAGAACTTTCACATGTGGCTGGTTAGTGGGAATGATATTTGCTATAAGTATTGTGAAAACAGTTTAGTACAACTGAGAATAAACAGATTGTGATTTAGCATATCTAGTTGATAAAAGTACTTAGGTAAATCTGCCTTACAAAGGTATACAAGATCTATAATGCTTTGAGTAACATTATGCACAACAGAAGAAAATTGAGAAAAACCCAAATCTCCATCAACAAGAGAATGGGAAACTAAACTGTCCAATATTTATACAACTGACAAAAGTGATGATGATTAGAAGTGGAGAGAGTGGTATCATTCCCCTGTTCCTGATCTTTGAAGAATGGCTTGTAGTCTTTCACCATGAATACGATGCTGTCAGTTTATTCATATATGGCCTGTATTACGCTGAGGTTTTTCAGGGCTGGTGGGAATATAAAATAGCACATTGTGGAGAACAGTATAGCAGTTCCTCAAAAAATTAAAAACAGAATTACCATTTAATCCAGCAAATTCTACTTCATGGTATATAACTGAAAGGGTGCACCAATGCTCAAAGCAGCAATGTTCATAATAGCCCAAAGGAGGAAGAAATACAAATGTACATCAATGGATAAATGAATAAATAAAGTATGGCAAATGCATCGATGAAATATTATTCAGTCAAAAAAGAAATTCTATAACATGGATGGAACCTGAAGACATTATTCCAGGTGAAAAAAACCAGTCACAAAACAATAAATACTGTGTGATTGAACTTAAATGACATACCTATAGTGGCCAAATTCAGAGTCATAAAGTAGAATGGTTGCCAGAGATTGGGGGGAGTGTTTAATTGGCGGTGTCAGCTGGGGAAGATGAGAAAGTTCTGAAGATTGGGTGGCAGCAGCTGCTGCATAACAATGTGAATGTATTTAAACGCCTCCAAACTAACCATTAAAAATGGCTAAAATTGTAATTTTCTGCTATGCATGTTGTACCATATACACATATACTAGTCACAGTAAAATAACACCTAAAATTAGTATTATATTAATAGTTCATAATATAAAGGACATATATAAATACTTCAAAAGTATTAGATAATACCCAACATTCACTTCTGATTTGCAAGAAAAAGTTAGCATTGCACTAAGCATAAAAATAAATAACTAGAAGAATTCTCACTGACAAGATCAAGGAAAGGGTTCTTACTATTTATTACTACTTCTATTAAATGTCATTCCACAATTGACCAACATAACTAGGCAATTGAGAAGAGAGGAATTTTCATTCTTCCCTAATTATGATCTATCCTCAAAATGACAGATTGTTAGAATGGCTTTACTAAGAATTAATGAAGTTTAGTTTTAAGGGTCAAGGACTGAACAATGTTTCAGACTCTTGACACTTTGCTATGTCATTAAATAAGGACTTTATAAAGCACACAGCATTATGCTCTAGCTCTACCATTCTAAGGGTTCAATGATTATAAGCTTTTATCATTACCATTATTGTTTTATATTAAGTAATAGGAAGTTCTGTATTCCTTTTTTCTTAAATAGGAGATTTTAGTGATAACTTATATTCCTTTATTGTCTTAGAATGCTTTTTCAGCCTTTCCTGGTTAACTTATAAGATTTCTATAATTTGGGGACTCATTGGGACATGATCAAGAGTCTCCATAACCAAGGAGTCTGGTAAAGCACAGATCTTCAGTATTTATGAATAGAATAGGTCATAGCAGAGACCAAGAGCTTACATAGTATTGAGGTAGAGATAGGAGGGTTGGGTAGCAGCCGAGGGCAAGTTTTTTTCTTTTATATTTCTTCCACATTCTTTGTAATAGTTAAAGAACTCATAACAAAACAACTATTTCAGTACCCACCTGACTGAATTTCCTATGTATATGCTTGCAATCCTACAATACAGTCTCCACACAGCAGCCAGATCTGTTAAGCATGATAAATCATCATTCACTGTTTATTTATTGAGCCAGACACTTAAAAGTGCTTAGGATGAGCAATGAAAAACACAAAATTCTGTCCTTATGGCACTCATACTTTAGTGACAGGAAGGAGAACAATCAATATAAAAAGTAAAACACCTAGTATTTAAGCAGTATGCCTTATGGAATAACAATAAAAGCAACAAAATCGAAATAGGGAATATGAGAAGTAAGGTTTTCAATTTTAAATAGGGTCATTAGGACAGGCTTCATGGAGAAAGTGACTTTTTTGGCAAATTTTTATTTTTTAGAATTACTATTACTATTATTTTATTATTTAAGATACACATGACAATAGACTGTATTTTGACATATTATACATATATAGTGTATAACTTATTCTAATTAGGATCCCATTTTTGTGGTTGTACATTTTGTGGTTGTTTCACTGGTGGTGTATTCATATATGAACACAGGAAGAGAAAATGACATTTAATTCAAGACTTCAAGGGGCTGAGAGGAAGTCACAGAAATATCTAAGGGAGAGCAACCCAGAAAGAGGCTAGTGCTGCTGTCCTTAGGTAGCAGTGGGCCTGTCCTGTTAAGAATGAACATGCTTTTGGAGTACTTCTACATTTACAATATTCTGTAGGTGAGAAACAAAGATGTGTATTTATTAACATAATGATGTTCATGTTGATATGAAGACAGATAGGGACTCTGTAACAGTATATAGTTCTTGGTGTGTGTGTATGTGTATATGCATATATTTACACACACACACACACACACACACACACACACAAACACACAGAGTTACCCGGGACATCTATAAAAATAATTAAAAATCACATATAAACCACAGGCAATAAGCTTCCACATTTAGGAGTAGTTAGGGGTAGCTTCCTGGAGAGCACAAAATATAGAATACCCAACTATATTTTTAATTTTTACAAAAAAATCTAAAACTATTTATTTCTTTACTTACTTACTTATTTTTGGTACTAGGGATTTAACCCAGGGGCATTTTACCACTGAGCTACATCTCCAGTCCTTTTTTATTTGGACACAGGCACTTCACTAAGTTGCTGTTTGGTCTCAAACTTGCAATCCTCCTGCCTCAGCCTCCACAATTGCTGGGTCCAGTTTTAGGTTCAGTCTTAATAATAAATTTCTAATACTTTATATATACATTAACTAAAACTTTTTGTACATAATGTTAATTTTTGTTTCCTTAATAACTAAATATGAACTGATTTAAGTCTAATGACCACTGATTAAATTAAAATTCACTGCTTTCTATATTACTAATAATTTTTCTTCATTTAAACAATAACAAGCTAGCTAGCATTAATATTGGCATCAGGAACAACATTTCTCTTTCCATTTGCTACTCATCTTTTATAAAAACAAGAACAAAATCTAACAAAGCACTCGATAACTATATAAATAATACTTTAGTACAGAAAAAGATGAATCAAAAGGAAAATTAGAAGCTCTAGTTTTCTAGTTTTACTAGTTTACTAGTTATATTAGGAAATAATAAGAAGCCACAGCAAGGCAAGTAAATCAAGTTACGATTTTTTTTTTTTTTTTTTTTTAAGAATTAAACTTGGAGACCAAAACACCAATGTTGAATTCTGGCATGTTATTTCATTGAGTCCATTTCTTCCACTATAAAAGGGGCTAATAATACCTACCCTGTAGGTTTGTTATGATGAGTGGATTAGGTGATGACTGGGGAGGAGCCGAACACAGTACTTAGTCGATTCTTTCTCTTCTTGGCTTGGACAGGATACTAAGAGGACTAAGTAGTAGATTAGTCTGGCAGTAATATCCAAGAAAATCTGGAAAGAACAAGAACTGGAGTTTGTAAGTCACCATGTTCTCTGGGCCTCATTCTTGACAGATAGTTTCTCCTTCTCTATTGGACACTTCTGTCCTTAGAGCTACAGTCAAGTCTTTCTCTTATTAAAAAACATACCAGAGGCATTATACCTCTGTCTGGCTTCTTTCAGTTCTTGTTCTTCCTTCCTTTTCCTTCAGAGCCAACCTTGTTGAAATGGTAGACTGTACTCATGTGCTTCTCCTTCACCTGCTCATTATTGTATTTCTTGTTTGTTTCTCTGTCACTTTCCCCCCCAAAGAATACTTGCCTCAGCACTAACAGGGCTCTTCTCAGAGTGGACTTAGACCAGGTCCAGAGGCATTTTTTCATTTCTTTCTCAACCCTGTTGCTTTCCCTCTGCTTTTCTCTCTTTCCTCGACCCAGCTCTCCTGGCAACCCTGTTCTCCCCTCACATTCTTTCTGTCACCTTTATGAGAGCATCTTTGGCCCCCGGCCAAATGTTACCCCGGCCTCGGGGTTCTATCTGGGTGCTTCTGAAATATTCTCACACACTCTTTCTGATAATTAATCATTTTTCATTAATATGAAATTCACAAATATGGTTACGACTGTAGAAGCCACATTTTTCACTTGAAAATTAAAATAGAAATTTAAAATTTCTAAAAATTTTACTTGATGTCATTCAACATTCACTAAGTAAATACATTAAGTATTTAGTCTGGTAGGTAATGGGATAGGCAGGGGGTACAAAGAAATATATGCTCAATAAGGCAATTCAGTGTTAGTATGCAAATAGATATTCAAAGAGACAAGTACTGGGTGAAATACAATAATAAATGAATAATCTTTAGGATCCAACCCAACAGAGAAGCCTGATGGGGGTAAAGGAGTGAGAGAGGAAAACACTATATCAAAAATGTGTTTTCTTCTGCTGTTACTGAATGCCTAGTAAAGTTACAACGTAGTCCTAAATAAACTCACTAAAATAATATAGGGAATGAGGGAAAAATCTTGCATGTATATATACCAACAACCCCCCAAACAACCAATAAATAAATAAATAATCTTAAATATCTTCATACAAACAAGAAAGGTTAATTAAAAAGACTGCTATCAAAAAGAGGAGGAGCCAGGCATGGTGGCGCATGCCTATAATCCCAGTGGTTCAGAAGGCTGAGACAGGAGAATATCAAGTTCAAAGCCAACCTCACCAATGGCGAGGTGCTAAGCAATTCAGTGAGACCCTGTCTCTAAATAAAATACAAAATTGGGCTGGTGATGTAGCTCAGTGGTTGAATGCTCCTGAATTCAATCCTTGGTACCCTCTCTCCTTCAAAAAGAAGAAACATTTAGAGAACAAGAAAGTAGCTTATGGAAATAAAAAAAATCTGATAGAAACATTTTTTTTTAACACAGAAGAAATAAAAAGAAATAAGCACTCTCCTCTTCTTCTACCTCAGGTCTTTGCACATGCTATCTCCTATAGTCAGAATGTCCTCCCATATGGCCCATCAATTTATTTGAGCATCTGTTCAAAAGTCACCTGTTCCCTGACCACCCCTATAAACAATAGTCCTGTTAACTAACTTAGTCCCTTTATGCTGCTTTATTTTTCCACACAGCACCTACAACCATATTATAATCATTAGCTTTCTTTCTTTTTATCTTACCCTATATCTTGTCTTCCTTCCCTCCCTTCCTTCTTTCATTCTTAGTTTATGGTGTCCTCCACTAGAATGTAAGTACCTCAAGGCAGCTGCCTGTTTTTCTTACTACTATATTCCCACAGCTAGTAACAGGGCCTAGTATTCAGTAGACATTTGTGGAGTGAATAAGTCATTTACATATGAATAAACACCAATAGCAACAGTAATCAAAGCCAGAGTAAAAGACAGCTATAATAAAAGTGATTAAAGCTCCCCTAAAAGATCCTGTTTTGCCAAATAAATTAGCATTAAAAACATAAAATAGTTTCCAAAGTTATAGAGTATGTAGCAAGACCCATTAAGATGTAATATACCCTTTGACCCATAACTCCACTCCTAGAATCTGATTCTTCAGAGTTTACTGGAAACCAGCAGAGATGATCCTAAAGTTATTTTTTTCCCCTGTTGTGAAATTGAACATTCCTGAAGAAACTACTGTGATAGAATTTCTTCAGGCAAGCACCAGATGAATAACTTCTTCCACAGGGTTACTGAATTCCTGCAATGGAGGACACTAGAGGCTTATAGGGGCTATTTCAGCCTTTAGAAAACATTCCATTTCTTCTGACTTTTGTATCTATTAGATGAACCTGTTTTAATGTTAGACTTAATTGACCAACCATAGCTTGACAAAGAACAGACTCCTGCCTTGACCCATTTTCTCACTAAGAATACAGTAATGATAGGTAGCAGACAGATATGAGCATATGGAGTTGAGGGAAAACTGCCCACCCCCAGAATTTCTTTAAAAAAGCAATTTCCCTTAGGTTACTCCTACCCTACCCTGGTTTAAGTCCATAGGATATGTTATATTCCTCAGAAAACAACCTGTTATCTGCAAAGCTACTATCTCCATCAAGAAGGAGAATATAAATTACCCTAAAAGGGAGACCTTTATATATAACAAAAATTCCAGGACTCAGGAAGATAGGATAATTACAAACAAAGGTCAATGACCACAAAATCTGTAAGAACAAGTTCCAATTAGAACCAATAAGTGCCCTCTGAGGTAACCTAGATTTGCTTTTAGATCTAAATTTAACATGTCCTTTTAACAGTAAAATTCCCTCCTCCCCCCAGTAAGTTTTGCTTGGGTACCTGTGGTGTGGGTAAGATCATGTGCAATCATGTGGGTAAGATCTGATGCAATCCTACTGTCAGTCAAAAGTTGAAATGTGGTAACTAGGCAGAACACTCTAGAAAATTTCCTAAGATCTCCAATAGAACTGGGAAACAAAGGGGGCTCATTGTCAATCTTCCCTGAGACTGTTTTGTTTCCCTTCTAATAAACTTTGCTATATTATTACTAAGTCTCGTATCTTTCTGAAATTTTATCATTGCAGAGCACAAGAGCAAGAACAAAACAAGATCTCCTGTATCACTACGTTACCATTCAGTCCAGTGGTCAAATTTTACCACTCTATCTTAATTGCCTCTGTAATGTCCCCAGATTTGTTATCTATTCAAGTATCAATTAACCTTTGTTTTAGGTAATAAGTTGTAACACCTACATTTTTTTTTTGAAACATTCATTCAAGAGAACTTGAATCTGTGCTCCTGGGCTGAGCCTTGTTTGGCTCAAACTATTTTCTGATTTCCTTCAAGGTACAGTTGTTACTTTGCATGGATACTTTTATAATTTTTTAAAAATCTCTTTATGAAGGGTCACTATTATGGCAGCTATTATGAAGACAAACAACAATAAGTATTGGTGAGGATGTGAGGAAAAAGGCACTCATACATTGCTGGTGGGACTGCAAATTGGTACAGCCAATATGGAAAGCAGTATGGAGATTTATTGGAAAACTGGGAATGGAACCACCATTTGACTTATCTATCCCTCTTCTTGGTCTATACCCAAAGGACTTAAAAACAGAATACTACAGGGACATAGCCACATCAATGGTTATAGTAGCACAATTCACAATAGCTAAACTGTGGAACCAAGCTAGATGTCCTTCAGTAGATGAATGGATTAAAAAAAAATGTGGCATATATACACAATGGAATATTACTCAGCAATAAAAGAGAATAAAATCATGGCATTTGCAGGTAAATAGATAGAGTTAGAGAAGATAATGCTAAGTGAAGTTAGCCAATCTCAAAAAATCAAATGCCAAATGTCTTCTTTATTATAAGGAGGCTGATTCATAGTGGGATAGGGAGAGGGGCATGGGAGGAATAGACGAACTCTAGATAGGGTGGGAGGGCAAGGGATGGGGCATGGGGTTAGAAATGATGGTGGAATTTGATGATCATTATTATCCAAAGTACATGTATGAAGACACGAATTGGTGTAAATATACTTTGTATACAACCAGAGATATGAAAAAATTGTGTTCTATATGTGTAATAAGAATTGTAATGCATTCTGCTGTCATATATAAATAACAAAAAGAAAATAATATTCCTACAAGACAGCTCCCCAGAAAAATAGTGTGGCTTGAGAGGAGAGCGGGAAATTAGCCAGTACATCCTTTCACAGTGACAGTGAGCCCTGAGGGAAAAGCAAACTTTCATCCCTTCCTGGGTGCATCCCCAGCACCTCCACCAAAAGCAAACATTCACCCTTTCTTAACCACAGTGGGTTCTGAAGGGAGAAAGCAGATACTGAAACTCTGGGCCCTGGACTTTTATCATTTCCCATTGCCAATGAGTCCTGGAAAGAGAAAAACAAATAGTGAAGCTCTAGATAACAGTGGGTCGAAGAGGAAGGAAGATAAGGCAGTGAACAACCAGTTCTGAGCTTTTCTCAGTGACAAATCTTACAACTGCTTTCCTGAGTTGAAATTTTCACCTGTATAGCTAGGTCCCTGACTATCTGAATCGCACATCCATCCTCTCCAATGACTAATTCACCCTCACTGTAAACTGTAAAACTGAGGCTCCTTCTATAATCTGGAGACCATTTCCGTATCCAGAAAATGAGCCCTCCTATGCCTGATGATTGACTCTGGGACAAAATAAAGGAAAGCTTGCTGATCTGTTTGAGGTCTGCTTCTGTCCCAGTTATTTGTATTTTCATTATGATGTCGAAACCATGTTGGTTATTTTTGCTTATTCTTTTTACTTTGATAGACTTATACTATCCAGAGAGCAAATAAATATTTACTAGCTCTTTTATATTAAAAAATTATAAAAAAGATATGATTTGGTTGGGGATGCAGCTCAGCAGTGGAGGACCTGTCTAATGTCAGAAAAATGACAATGGTGAGAACACCAGGTTAAGAGAATAATTCTATAAAATGGGCCCACAGTGTTGACCCTGCCACATTCTTTCTTTGCTAAAAACACAATTTGCATGCAGTCCTTCCTAGCCTAAGTGGACAGGATATGTCACATTCCTCAGCAAATGGAGGCAGGGGTAAAGGATAGGCAATCAGTGTAGGTAATGAATGATGGGGGTTGGGAGGGTGACAACTGGTTATCAATGGGTTGCTAAACGTTAACTTCCACTATTGTGCTCCCTGGTACTCTGAGTTGCTAACAAGTAACTTCCCACCTCCTGCTCCTTTCTGTTTTCACATATATGGGGAAAAAAGAGAAGACAATAATTAAGAAAACAAGTTGTACCCCCTCCCACAGGTTTTCAGCTCTAAAGCCCCCTCCTCATTGGGGAAGTCTGTCCTCTATCACTTTCTTAAATAAAACTTGCTTTTTATGCTTGCCTTGGCATTCCTCAGGTATTTAATCGTCAATAGCAGGTTCCCAATCTACACTGGACAGATATCACTAGCATGCAGGGTTTTGGGGCTTTAGTTCAACCCCCAACATCATGACCAAAAAAAGAAAAGATAAGATACTTTTACATACCATAAGGAAAATAAAGATCTGAAATGCATTTCTGCAGAAATAAGCCAGTGATGAAATCTAAAAGAAGAACTTTT
This sequence comes from Callospermophilus lateralis, assembly GCF_048772815.1. Taxonomy (NCBI): domain Eukaryota; kingdom Metazoa; phylum Chordata; class Mammalia; order Rodentia; family Sciuridae; genus Callospermophilus; species Callospermophilus lateralis. The sequence goes on from NC_135309.1 coordinate 41,029,504, forward strand.
GGTGATGTGACCAGGAAATAAATATTAAGAAGCATTAAACATTAAAAGGAAAATGCAATTGGATGGGTAGTGAATGCAGATTAAAATATTGGGGAATGAGGGTTGTGGCTGTGGCTCAGCAGTAGAGCACTAGCCTAGCATGTGCGAAGCCCTGGGTTCGATCCTCAGCACCACATAAATATGAATAAATAAAATAAAGGTATTGTGTGAAACTACAACTAAAAAAATAAATATTAAAAAAATTCAGGAATGAAAACCAAAATATATACAATGGAAGACTGATAAAAATTAAAATGAAGCTACAGTCATTTTTCATGTTTTAAACATAGACTAAAAAACACCTGTCTGAGGCAGAGGAAGAAGAATGTTGGATACCTTTAAATGTGAATAAAGCTTCCAAATGTTAAATAGTAAGGGAAGGGAATTTAGGGATATAAGTTACAACTTGGAAGAAAAATTCATGAAAGACAATAAGAGGAGACAATTATTCAGAGGAGATAGAATGATAGAGATTCAATTCAAAGTCCAGATGCAAATAGAAGAGACTTCTAACATTTACTGAATACTTAGTTTGTTCTAGGAAATGAACAAGTTATACAAATGTAGTGACTCGTTTAATCCTTGTAATGTATGACTTCCCTCCAAAATAGGGATGCAGGCAAGAGCTAGAAGAATGTGTCCCATCAGTAATCGGAGGTGTCCTCAGAATACATATCAATTGCCACTAGTCTCTCCAGACCCAAGGCTCCCTGAAGTGATTTCTCCCCATTGAAATACACTCAGGTATGTCTCACATAACAAATCCTTGCATCCTGACACTTACCTGGAGAAGCACACCCTGGGAGTTCTTTGTTCTTCAGATTCAACTCTTCTTGTTCCAGCTGGGAGATCACAAGAGGTTTGGAAAGCTGATGCCCTGCAAGGGAGGAAAGAGAACAAGTTTGGGTTTTGAACTGAGTCTAAAAACCAATCCCAGTATTGTTCTGATCCCTTCCTTGTCAACGTTTCTGAAACAAAGGAAGGTGTAGCTTATGAAATTTCCCATTTTCCACTTTCTACAGAAAAGACCATTCACCTTGAAAGAGGGGACACCAAGCAAATACCCTAAGACAATGCCCTATAAAAGCTAGGATTTCCAGTCCAAATTCACAAATTTCAGACGTTGTACAGGATTGGGGGAAAAAGGTGTCAAGAGGTAGGTCTTGAATTACAAGGAGAAGTCCTTACCCAGTGAGACCAGGTTCCTGTAGTTCTCCAGCATCACCTTCCCATACAAGTTCCTCTGAGCAGAATCTAGGTGCATCCACTCCTCCCAAGTGAAATCCACAGACACATCCTTGAATGTCACTGACTCCTGAAACTATAAATTCCTCCTCAACAAGGGATTATGCCAGTAAAACCCTCTGAGGGCCATGAAAAACCAAGTACACTAGGAGAAAAAGGGCTAGGATAGAGATCTGTGTGAGAAAAACATGCTACCTTCCGACATTAAAACAACATCTGCAATGAAAACAGATATTAATACAAGATATTATCAGAGATAAATATAACATAGAAAGTGGTTTGGGAGTCAAGAACAGGAAAAGTTGGTATAACAGAATGCTAAGGTTTGGACTTGGAGGGGGTGTGTCCCCAAAGATTGTGTAAGAAACTTGGTTCCCAGGATGGCAGCATTAAGAGGGTGAGCATTTATGGGGTGGGGCATAGTGAGAGGTTGTTACTAGTACCTCCCTACTCTCTTGACTTCCTATATTGCCACATGATCTCCTTTTCCATGCCCTTTCGCCACTGTGATACCATCTGCCATTAAGCCTTTACCAGAATCAACTAGAAGCCAGTGTCATGCCTCTGAATCTCTAAACCTATTAACTAAATGTAAGCTTCTTTTGTTAATAAAGACCCAACCATGTTTATTTTGTTATAGTAACAGAAAGCAGACTAATACAGGGAAAGGTAGTAAAAGCTACTCTAGATTTCTACTGGAGAAGAGGTGATGATGTTCTGATCACTTCCTATTCAGATCATTGGTGAAGAAAGGATTTCCTGCCCTATTCATTACAAGATAATGAAACATATGACATTAGATACATGAGATGTACAATAATTTATTAATCACATCGAGTCATAGACCAGGAAGGAAGACCTCACATACTATGCAGGGTCACACAAGGGTTTCACTCAGAAACAGAGTGAACCAGCAGGACTGTGAGAAGCAGGCTTTGTAGTGACAAGAAGTGACCCATGGTTACTGTGGAATGATATGACTGGCTTATCTGAACAATTTCACAGGCTGACAGGGAGGTGAAATGGTTAGGTGGAGCACTAGGCAGAATGCATCTGGTCAAGCTGATGGTGGAGACAGTTGGAAGACAGCCTTTCCTGCTGAGTGAAGGCATATATGGTGAGAGCAGGGAAACTTGCCACTGAGTCTCATGGCCCAACTCCCCATACCATGAGGCCTAAAGATGTCAAGAGAGTGTGCTGGCCTTACAATACATTGGGAATCCCACTTATTAGAGGAAATTATGTGCAACAGGATTGACCTAGAATGTGAATTGTTTATCTTATAGATACCAGCTTCAATTGAAAAAGGCATTTCAAATTTGTAAGTCCATTGCAGCCTTGTTCTCTATTCTCCATCCCTTAATAGAGGAACTAAAACACTGTAAATATTTAATACCTATTAAATGAAGGAACACAAAACCAAGTGTGTGGTATCTATAATAACAGCTAGTTGGCACTTTTTATTTCTTGGCATTTTAATCACTCATTTCCCATTATCTCCTGTATAGCTCCAAGACATTAGTCATTCAGAGAAGGAGCAGCAAAAGTGAAGAACTACCTATAGCCAGTTGATATTAAGAATCTAGGCCAATGTCCATTAATGGAAGCTGATTAAGTAAACTATGATACACTTGCACAATGGAAGACAGAAGCCCTTTACATATTGATATGGACAATTTCCAAGATATACTGTAAAGTACAAAAACAAAAAGTAAGACATGGGGTGTATAATCCTGAGTAAATATTAACTTTTATCAACTGTATAAAAAAATAGGGAAAATATATATACATATGGATTTTTATTGTTTCTTCTGGAAGCCTCCATAAGAAATTATCATCATTGCCTTTGTACAAGAAGGGATCACTAGGAGGCTCAGATCAAGGGGAGAAAGCAGATATTTTTTTAAGTGCTCATTAATATATATTGGGGTTTTTTTCTTTGTGTGGTACTAAGGATTGAACCAACGGCCTCATACATGTATAAAAGCACTGAGCTAATAAACCCAACCATTCTAATTTTATTTTGAAACAGAGTCTCACTAAATTGCCCAGGCTTGTCTTGAACTTGTAATCCTTCTGCCTCAACCTCCTGAGTGGCTAGGATTATAGGCCTAGGCTACCATGCCTGTAATTTATATTTTTCAACATCTGAATATACATGTGAATATATCAACCATTCATATTTCAATTAAAAAACCTAAAATCTGAAATCATGAGCAAATATAAAATAAACCCAAACTGAGAAACATTCTACAAAATAATTGGCATGTATTCTTGAAAAGTGTCAAAGTTGCTGGGTGTGGTGGCAGATGCCTGCAATCCCAGGGGCTCAGGTGGCTGAGACAGAAGGGTCACGAGTTCAAAACCAGCATCTGCAAAAGCGAGGCACTAAGCAATTCAGTGAGACTCTGTCTCTAAATAAAACACAAAAATAGGGCTGGTGATGTGGCTCAGTGGTTTAGTGCCCCTGAGTTCAATCCTCAGTACCAAAAAAAAAAAAAAAAAAAAAAAAAAAGGCGTCATCAAGTACAAAGACTATTCCAAATTAAGGAAAATTAAGGAGATATGACAATCTAATGCAATTTGTGATTCTGGCCTAGATAAAGAATATTTTGGGAAAGGTGGAAAAATACAGTAATGTTTGCAGATTAGCTAATAATGTTGTAATCAGTGTAAGTTTCCTGATTTTGATAAGTGTATTTTTATTATGTAAGATAATGGCCTTAGTTTTAGGAAACACATAGTGAAATACTTTGGAGTTAAATCATGTCTATGACTTTTTCTCAAATGGTTCAGAAACACACACACACACACACACACACACACACACTCACTCATATAAAGGAAGAAAGAGAATGAAAGCAAGCATGGTAAAATGTTAGTCCAGGTGAAAGTTATCCTAAAAATTATTTTTATTATTTTCGCAACAAGTTTTCCCATCTGAAAAGTTTCAAAATAAAAGGTTCCTTTTTTTTTAAACCATGAGATAAAGTTGGACATAGTGGTGTGCACCTGAAATCCCAGCTACTTAAGAGGCAGAGACAGGTGGAACACTTGAACCCACTGAGTTTGAGGCCAGCCTAGGCTACATTAAAAAACCTGCTTCAAAAACAAAAATTAAAATTAAAAAAACCCCACACAAACAAAAATGAGATAGCATTTTCTATCCTTGGGAATAGCTAAAATACAATGTGTTACAGGTTGGACTGCATCCTTCATAAAAGATAAATTAAAGTCCTAATTCTTAGTACCTCAGAATGTGACCCTATATGAAAATAAGGTCACTGCAAATTTAACTAGTTAAGATGAGGTCATAATGGAGAAGGGTGGGCCCCTACTCCAATATGACTGGTGTCCTTATGAGAAAATGTCATTTGAAGACATCAGCACGCAAGGAGAATACCATGTGACAAAGAAGGTAAAGATTGGAGTTATGTAGCTATAAGCCAATGAACACAATGACTGCAGCAAACCACTAGAAGGAAGTTAGGAAGGGGCAAGGAAGGATATTCCCACGGTTTTCAGAGAAAGAGTATAGCCCTGAAATTGCCTTGATTTTGGACTTCTGGCCTCCAAAACTGTGAGACAATCAATTTCTGTTGTTTTGAACCACCAGTTTGTAGTGCTTTGTTACAGGAGGCCTAGGAATATGATATATCAAGCATGGCAGAGGATGCTGAGCAACTAGAATTCTCAGATCCTGCTTGTGAATATTTAAAATGGTACATACACTTTGGAAAACAACTGACTCCTATAAAGTCAAACATACACTTGAGCCAGCAATTTCACTCCCAAGTATCCATGTATTTACCTAAGAGAAATGAAAGCATATAGTCACACAAAGACTTATATACACGAGTGCTTGTTATAGCTTTGTTCATAATAACAAAAAACAGAAAACAAAATGTTTATGATGAGTGGATGGATGAACAAAATTTGGTACATTCAATAAACTATTAGATATAAAAAGGAAGGAACTATTGCTACACACAACAGTATGTATGGATAGATCTGAAAAACAGTACGTTAAGTAAAAGAAGCCAGCACAAAAGTGTATCTCCTGGTATGGTTTCATTTGTGTGAAGTTCTAGAAAGGACATGACTAAACTATAATAATAGAAATCAAACAGTGGTTTCCTGGGATGGGTGATATGGATTATGATAAGAGTATAGTTCTGACATGTTCTAAATTAAATTACAGGACTAACAGAGGGAAGAAAGAGATAAGAGAAGGCTACTCCAACCCATAGCTTCAAGCTAAGTCAACAACAACAACAACAACAAAAAAGAACAACAAATGCTCCACATTCCTTGACTATATGCTGAAAATTACCCATCAAGGCTATATCTCATTCTGCTTTTGAAACCAAACAAAAGAAAAATAGCAAAAATTTCTCTTTATGGACTAACCTCCTATCCCAGGACTTTGTCACCCCCTCATATTGATAGCCACTATAGGCTCGATGTAAATGATTTATGTTTCTTCTCCCAAAAATTTCATTATAAATGAAATGGACATTCTTCTACCTGATATCTGGCCATGCTGCCGATGGACTAGGATTGTCCCAGGACTCATCCTTCACCTTTTGGCTAGAATCTGTATAGCTCAAATACTTTATTTTCAGAGACCTCTTAGTCTTGAAAGCTTAACAACCAGAAGGGGACATGAGAATACTTTCTGGGGCAATGAAAATGTTCTATATCTTGATTGGGATGGTGGTTATGTTAGTACATATATTTGTCGCAGCCAAATAATTTAATGCTTTAAGTGGGTTATTTTATATTCATTACATCTCAAAAAAGTGGATTTAAAATTTTAACACTGAAAAATTTCAAGTAACATTATTATTATTACTACTACTATTATTTTGGTAGCAGGGATTGAACCCAGGGTTGCTTAATCACTGAGCAACATTCCCAGCCATTTTTTATATTTTATTGCTCAGTTGCTCAGGGCCTTGCTAAGTTGCTGAGGATGGCTTTGAACTCAGCATCTTCCTGTCTCAGCTTCCTAAGCCGCTGGAACTACAAGCGTGTGCCACCCTTAATTAACATTAAACAGCAAATCAAATCGAGGCTACTGATAACCAAATTACAATCTTCATTAACCAGAATCTTCCAGATGATCCACATAAACATTCCCCTCTTCTAGAAAACTCCCTTCTCTAATATTCATTATTGCTTTATGGTTTTTGTTTGTTTTTTTGTGGTGGTGGGGATTGAACCCAGGGCCTTGCACATGGGCTAGGCAAGTGCTCTACCACAAAAGCAACAACTACAGATTCCAGGAAAACTAGCAGGTTCTAATTTCAAGTAATAAGTCAGGGCTCCTCACTTCTGATTTTAATTTCATGGTTTCCTTTTTCTGATTAACACTGCTTTTTTTCCTACAAAATTTTTCATTTTTATTTTTATTTTTATTTTTTTTGGTATCAAAGATTGAACCCAGTGGTGCTTAACCAGTGAGCACTTCCCCAACCCTTTTTTATTTTTTATTTAGAGATGGGGTCTCACTGAGTTGCTTTAGGACCTCGCTAAGTTGCCGAGGCTGGCTCTGAATTCACGATCCTCCTCCCTGAGCCTCCCAAGCTGTTGGATTTATAGGCATGCACCACCTCACCTGGCTAGAAAAACTTTTATCATGCCAAGTCTCTTAACAAAATTCCTCAGACTGATCTCCCAGGTACCTCTTCCATCCCCAAGCCTGCCAGGTCAACATACATGCAAGCTCCTCTTTCCACTTAACTCCAAATAGGGCATTGGATTCCCTCTATGCCAATCAAGCGTGTCTCACTATCAGTGACTGCTACCCTCACCCCACAAGTGAAACTCTAAACTACCAAGTTCTTGGCTGGACTAATACTAAGAATGCCTAGCAATTACCAAATACCTTCAACATTACAGGAACCAAGCTAAGGCCCTTTTCACTTGCATTATCTTATTTGAGCTTTGGGAAAACCAATGAAGTAAATGAGAAGAGGCATAGGTAATTCTTAACAATGCCAGATGTACGGCAGAAATTCAGTTAATGCTGTTATTTCTGTCATCAGTATGAAAAAGTGATGCTTTAAGGAAGTCAAGTCACTTGCCTAAGGCAATGCAGATAATTAAATGATAGGGTCAGGATTAAATATTGCACATTCCAACTCCGTTATTTAGCAAATCCTCAACATTTATCCATTTTCAACCCTTTAGATGGGTAAACACCCCCTGCTTCTCCTAATCTCTACCCTGATATTTCTCTTCTCCAGATTCTGGAACACCAATAATCTGGGAATATAACCATACTTGATCTTATCATCATTTTCATGTATAATTCTTATAATTGTATCCTGTACAGATGTGTCCTCTTTTATGATACCTGAGAGCCCATAATCCCTATAAACACAAGGACCATCTCTCTCTGATTTATGTTCCTTTTCTGATCCTTGAACACCACCAAGAACCCAGCAGGCCAGGGAATCAGTGGCCTGAGACCAGAGGGACACTGAGGGAGGCTTTGCAAAAACTCCTCAACATTCTGATACATCAATAGCTTTGTACTGTGTAGTGAATCCCACACACAGTATGAGAATAAGGAAGAGGTTTGAGAGAAAAAAATGAGCTCACCTGAGCTTCCAATGGCAAAGGCCCAGCAGCCATCACCTTCTTCCTTCCTGTGGGGTCCTTCCTAGGGAATGGGGAGCTGAGGGAAGGACAGGAAGTCATGAGAAACTGTACTCCTGCAACAACAAAGTACCTACAGATAAATAGGTGTGTAAGGAATCTACATAGAGAAAATTACAATTTTTATTTGTAGTTTGCTCTATTAAGCTTATTTAGATATATAAAGAAAGATGAACATAGATATACATACTGAATTCCTGGATAGGATGTTATAGTATTATAAGTTGTCACTTCCATGAAATGAACTTTTGAACTTATACTCCTAATTAAGCTAAAATGGAGTAACAATATTTTGATGTTAATTACGCAAATTGTTTTGTACAACAGCAAGAAAAATATTTTAAAAAGAATACTGATGAAGCTGAGTGCATAGTGTGGCACATGCCTGTAATCCAGCTTGAAACAGGAGGATTATGAGTTCAAAGCCAGCCTCAGCAATTTAGCAAGGCCCTAAGCAACCTAGCAAGACCCTGTCTCAAAAAAAAAAAAAAAAGTGCTGGGATATATCTCAGTGGTTATGCACCCTCCTGGGTTCAATTCCTAGTACCAAAACAAATAAACAAAAAACTGATAAAGACTATTATGGTTTGGATATGAAATATTCCCACAAAGCTCCTGTGTTGAAGGCATGGCCCTCAGTACAGCAGTGTTCAGAGACAGGGCACTTGGGAGGTGACTGGATCAAGAGGGCTCTGATCTCATCAATGGACTAGTCATTGGTGAATTAATAATTTGATGGCATTATTGGGAGGTGGTAGAAACTGTAGGAAAGGGGGCTTAGTTGTAAGAAGTAGGTCACTGAGAATGTGCCCTGGCAGGGTGTATCTTGTCCCCAGTCCCTTCCTCCTTTCTTCTTGTTTCCTGGCTGCCACCAGGTGGCAGCTTTCCTCTGCTATGTCCTTCTCCCAAGGTTTCTACTTCAATTTAGGTTCAAAGCAATGGGGCTGACTATGGATCTATGAAACTGAGAGCCAAAATAAAGTTTTCCTCCTCAAAGTTGTTTTTCTCAGGTATTTGTCACACTGACAAAAAGCTAACACAAAGACAAATCCCTCATGTTCACATTCACATGTGGAAACTAAGTAAGTTGGTCTCACAGAAGTACAGAAGAGAGAAGGGGAGAAAAGAACAGAGACAGGTTGACTATAAGGTATAAAAATACAGTTACACAGGAGGAATATGTTTTAATATTCTATAGTACAGTATGGCGACTAGAGTTAATAATAATTTGACGTATACTCCAAAATACCTACAAGAAAGGATTTTAAGTGTTCCCAACACAAATTTTTTATATATATTTGAGGTCATGGATATGCTAATTATTCTGATTTGATCATTGCACACTGTATACACGTACTGACTGTACACTTCACCTGAACCTCATATAGTCAATTAAATATTTTAAAATAAAATAGAACATCGATGACAGTTTGCCCAACCAGAACTTTTAGTTATTAGAACACAGTATTACCAAATAGGCAGAATCACTCATTTACCAAACTATCAACTGTATAAGGGGCTCACCATTTTAAGCTGTGAGAACAACTGTACGTAAAATAGATAAACTCTGTGCCCTAATGAATATTATTATCTAATAGGGGAAAGGACCAATGGAACAATTTGAAGTCTTTCCAACATAGATGATTCATAAAAAATGTACACATAAGAATTCAGGGGCTGAAAGTATAGCTCAGTGGTAGAGTATCATAAAAAATTCAGGATATGAAAAATGTGGCATTTCACATTAGTGAAGAAAATTATTCAAAAGGACTTTCCATTTGGGAAAAACTTAAGATGTACATGTGTAATGACACAAAAGTATTAGAACAAAGTACAGATGAGGCTCCCTAATAATGATGTAAAGACCAAAACATGAAGGAATTGTTTTATGTTTGATATGAATATGTAACATCTCTTCTCGGGAAATATGTGCTTGTATATCATAAAATTTAAAAATAAAACAAAGGCTTGGGATATACAGATCAGTGGTAAAGTGCTTGTCTAGTATGTGTAAAGACCTGGGTTACATGCCCAGCATCAAAAACAACAACAACAAAATAGCGAATGCCTGTAATCCTGGCAGTTGGGAAGACTGAAGTAGGAGTATAGTTAGTTTGAAGTCAGCCAGAACAACTTAGGGAGGCCCTAAGCAACTTAGCTAGAACCTGACTCAAAAACTCAAAATAAAATATAAAAAGGCCTGGGTACAGCACCCCTGGTTTAAATCCCTGGTTAAAAAAAAAAAAAAAAAAAAAAAAAAAAAGCAAACTGGATAAAAATTCTCCTAAATGTCCAAAATGCAACTTAAACAGCTTATCATTACCACCTCTCAGAAGATTAAAGAAAATGCTAACACTCCGATGGTATGGGTCAACACTGCAAGTGCTTATAAAGGGCTATTTTTTTTTTTTTTCCGGGGAGTAAGAAGACAGGTGGTATTAAAAGACATTGTGCCACTGACCTAGAAATATCACTTGAAGAGACTGATAGACTGCGACAACAATGCAAAACTGTACCTAGCCAGATTGTCTATATGTATTTATATAAAAATATACTTATATATATTTTAAAAAACTGGGATGCAAAGAAAATTAAGGACACAGCCATACTTTCCTTCACACTCATTACATGTCGATGTTAGCTGTTTTAAAAATTGGTATAAGTAAACGTTTTTAGCATGTTTTTTAAAAAAGTTTATTCTCTGTCTCCTTTGAGTGGCAGTTACCCAAAAAGTGATGAAGCTTAAGATTCCTGCACTTTAACCTTGCCAAATGCATCTCATAACTCACTTTTAATGAGTAAATGGAGAAGTGATACTAATATTCATATTTCCTTCTAAAAACAAAGTGATAATATACTTATACACATGTACAAACAGATTTTGAGAACTCTCAAATGATTTTTGCTCATCTGAATTTTCTAGTTAACCTACAGTTAAGTTTTAACAGGAAAAATTCTTCAAAAAAAAAAAAAAATCCTTAAGTAGAAATCTGGCTTCCCGATTCTTTTGAAGAGATGGGTCAAGGGGAGCCCACGCCTACGCCCTTTTTGGGAATCAGGAAACCACGGCGCGTGTTCTGAGTTGCGGTTTACACAAAGGGCTGGAGTGGGAGACCCCGGACTGCTGTTCAGCATCCCTCGAGACTTTCGAGGGGCAGATCCCCTTCACCTTGGCGACGGGTTCCAGTACTAGGATGCGTGGGGCCCGGAAAAGCCCTGGAGAAGAGACCCGGGGTCCGAGCTACCGGCCATGCCTTCGGTCCCCAATGACCCTTCGAATCCCAGAACGCCATGCCAAGTCCCCCGCCCCCGCCGCTCCCGGGCTGTGATCCAGCCTCGGCGCCCTCCTCGGACAGGTGGAAGGTCTGTGTCAGGGACATTCCTAGCTCTGGGGGTTCTCACCGCGGCCTGGCTGCTGGGTACCTGAGGGGGCGCACCTGCAGCTCAGTAGCCCGGTGGAGGAGAGGACTCTCCCCGAGCCCAGCCGCTGCCGGCTCCGCCCCGCGGGCCGCAGAGGCCTCCCCCTGCAGTTCTGGGCTCCTCCTTCGGGATCCTCCGAAGCCCTCCGCCGGTGCACTGCATTCACCCTCTCGCAGAACAAGCCGGAGCGGCCAGCAGACGGACGCAGCCGCGCCCGACGCGTTGTACTACATTTCCCACAAGGCTGCGGGGCCACGACGCTAGCGTCAGAGTGCGCAGGCGCGGGGCCACAGTTGTGCGGTGAACGGAGGGTGGCACCTGTGTTTGTTGGGGTTGCCTAGAAAGAAATGGACGTGCATTACGTCTTTATCCCTGCTTCCCCAAAGAACTCCTCTTAGATCCTGTCGGAGAGTAGTGAGGACAGATATCCTTGGCAAAGCCTGACTTTTCCTTCTTGGAAATGAGAGGAACCTGGAGGACCCTTTGCAAAGGAGTAGTGACACACCAGGTACATGGTGGATACTCCATAAGCCCTAACTACTATATCCGGTTCTCTAGTTCAGTGTCAGGAGCTTTTTTGAGAACTTCAAAATTATCGCTGTGTAAAAATCCGGTAAAATCCTTCAGTTAAATGGGTGCCCTGCGTTGAGGTAATTTCAACAGATCTGCCCCTTTGGAACTTGCTGAAGTGTTTGGCATTTTTGGTGCAGAAAAATGATAACCTTAATTTGTAAAATTTGGTTTTCCAAAAATAACTGTTAATTTCTTCTGCCTCTTTGCTGTGACAAAGCCCATGTCTTGAATCAAACTTTACCCAGTCTTCTAGAGCCCTCTTTTGACTAGGTCTCGTCTTGAGACTGCCAAGCCCAGTTTTAGCAAGAATCCTGTTAAGGGTCTCCCACCCTGGATAGCTGATCAAGTTCCTCATCCACTACCCTTAATATATTAAGTCATTGGCCTGCCTTTAGCAAGAATCTACCACTTGATGTTTCCTCTTAGTAATTTTTCATCCACTGACACTCTCATCCTTCTTGTTGGCCAAAAATCTGCAGCTGTCTGTGTTGTATTTAGAGTTCAGCTCTGTTTTACTGAAGCTGCTCTCCCCATTGCAATAGTACAGAATAAAATCTGGCTTTACTGCATTTTATTAATGTTTAGCTCTTCTCTTTCACAGTTGTTTGAATTATTTCAAAACATGGAAAAAATGAAAAATTTCACAATTCATACAAATTAAGGTAACTCAGCATCAAGCAATTTTACCAAATAAAAAAACCTGTCCCTGCATCGGGACAGTATTTCTCCAGGATTACAACATAGAAGCTATATGAACATATTCAACACAGTTTTTCTGGTAGAAATGGCTCTTGGTAAAACTTGACAACGTAGAGTGTGCAATTTCCAAACAAGTACAAACAAATCAGAAACAGAAAAACTGGGAAAAATAGGAAGTATGTTAGAAAATAATAGTAATGATGTGGTGGAAATACCAGGCCTGATTATCAAATGAATATAAGAACTTTATGATAGAGAATCAGTACCTTGGGAAAAGGTTAATTTCTCTCCTTCCCCTCTGCCAGCCTCTCTTCCTGGAACTTAATTAACCATGGATCCCTATCTATAGGGGTGTAAATAGCTCTCTCTAGGAAGTCTGACAACTCTCTCTTGATACGTAAACATCTCTGTGACAGACTTCAAGACTAGAGATGCAATAGATGCCTGTGAAGTTTCTTCTTATATTTTGTATAAAACGTTTAGGAATATAGCTACATCACTTAATTGCTAGTATAAATTTTAGGTCACTATGCCAATTAACTATAACCTCGTAGGCTTAATTCTTATACATATACCTCTTAGGGAGGTAAACTCAAGTCATTTTGAGCTACTGCTGCCTTGGAGAAGGACACTTCATGATAACACTTGCAAGTGTTTTATTGTCTTTGTTCTGCACCTGTGACCTACTTATAAAATTTCTGTACATGGTCTTTGGTCATGAAGTTCAAGTTGTAATGGTTAAGGAATGATGAGAGCCCCCTGTAACCCTAGCTCAGGGCCCCCGAATTTCAGAGCACTACCTTTCTGGGTCCCCCAGAGTTCTCCAATCCTTTCAGTGGTGCTTGGTCTCTTGCTAAGCATGATTTCCATAATAAATCCAAATCTATCAATATTATTAGATTTTCACGTGGAATGAACTTACCAGTTAAAAGAAAAATATCGTCAGATCATATTTTTAAAACTCTAGCTGCAGTAAGGATACACAAATCTTGAAAGTCAAAGGTCGGATTCTCAAGACTAGGCATGGGTAGCATGGATGAGGCACTGGGTTTGATCTTTAGCACCACATGAAAACAAATAAATAAAATAAAGGTAAAATTCTTACAAAAAAAGACTAGACATGGAACCTCCCAGTTATAACCATTCCTCAATATTAATTATAAAGAATTAAAGTCTGAGTACTGCATCGACACTTGCATACCCATGTTTATAGCAGCATAATTCATTATAGCCAAACCATGGAAACAGTCTAGGTGCCCATCCACAGATTAATGGGTGAAGAAAATGTGGTATCTATACACAGTGGAGTTTTATTCCACCATAAAGAAAAAATGAAATTATGCCATCTGCAAGAAAATGGATGGAACTTGAGATCATTGTGTTAAGCAAAATAAACCAAACTCAGAAGATCAAAGGTCATATGCTTTCTCTCATATGTGGATGCTAGAGAGGAAGAAGGATAAGAAAGGTGGGGGTGATCACACATAATTGGAAAACAAAGGGAGATTAATAGAATAGAGGAAAGGGACAGGGGTGGGAAAAGGGAAGGGAGGAGGAAGTGCTTAAGAAGGATACTGGCCAAATTACATTGGTATATTGGGTGCATGTATGAATTTGTAACAGTGAATTCCACCCATTATGTACAACTTTAATGCACCATAAAATAAATGTGGAGGAATAAGTCAAGGGTAGGAAAAGATATGCCAAATATTAACATGGAAAGTTATATAACTACATTTAATTGAAAGTAAGACAAAATATTTCTAGAGGTAGAGAAGGAAATTAAAAATGTTAAAAAGATTAATTTACCAGGGAATGAAAATATTCATAAACTTTTATACATTTAATAATGTAACTTCAAAGAAAAAGTTGGTAGAACTACAAAGAGAACTAACAAATATAACAGAGTTATTTTTACCTATCTTTCTCATTAATTGACAGAAAAGATGATAAAAAGAATGATCATTGGCCAGGAGAGGTGGTACACTCCTGTAAACCCAGTGGCTCAGGAGGCTGAGGCAGGAGGATCATGAGTTCAAAGCCAGCCTTAGCAAGTTAGCAAGGCCCTAATCAATCTAGCAAGATTCTGTTGGTTCAATTTCTGGTATAAAAAAAAAAATCACTGAAGATATGGGATATTGGAAGAGCAAAATATCAAACTTGATGTAATAATGATGTAGACTATTTCATTTCAAAATTTGAAAAGTCATATTTTAAACACATATTTATAAAAAATGATCTCATAATAATTCAAAGGTAACCCAAACATATTTCAAAGAACTGGTACCATACAGGCCATGTTTTTTTGGACAACAATGCAAATAAATTAGGCATTTTAAAAAAGACTACAAACAAATAAAGGGAATATTTAGAGGAAACTATGGAGCTTTCGAAGTATTACATTAAAGAAAATAAAGCAGGTTGGATAAAACATTCATCTATTTTGTTTCCTCCCATTGCCCACTATAGGAGTTCAGGACACACTACTCCAAAATATGGTACCTTGGTATTTGTGAAAACATCAAAATCAAGAAGGCACTCACACCTTCTCCCCTGAAGCAGGTCATAGAACACAAGAAGGAATTTCTGACTTTCTCCTGAATCAGATCATAAGGTTCTCACATGAGATGTATCTAACTTTATATTTTCTTTTGTTGGGATGTTTGAAGTTTGAGTTGCTTTCCTGTCAAGACTATTATCCATGTAAATGACAAACACCAATAATATAGCCTGGGAATTGGAAATGAAGAGAAAAGCAGCACATTGATTCTTTCCCAGTGACAGAACAATCCCTAGAAAGGAAGCCAAAGTATTGATCCTTCCCCAAATAGATCCTTTCTCAGTGCCAGTACAATGGGACCCTGAAGAGAAAGAGATAAGCTATGAATGCTGACCCTAGACCCTCCATTCTTCTTCAAAGCAATAAACCTTCTTTTTTCCTTTTTCTCAAAATGGTGTCCTCTTTATTGGATTGGCATCAGGGAAAAGGACTGAGCTTTCAGCAACAAATTTGGCACCCCATGGGACCCAAGAGCAGCCCCTGCTCTTTAAAATATTGCTCAGTAAAAACAAATTTTCAAATTCTCATCAAACAGTTTCCTAAGTGCTTAAAACTGATCACTGACCCCAGACTCCCTCCCATTTCACCAAGTTGGACAGACCCTGAATTCCTGAGTGCCCCAAACTGACAAGCCCATTAATTAAGTCACCTCTCAGTATAACCCATATAAGCCCAATCCCTTTCCTTGTCCAGTGGCTCCTTTTTCCAGCGGAAAAATGGCTCCACCAGCATCACCGCATTCCTGCATAAAACTTGGTCCCTAAATAAACAGCCAATCCATGAAGTTTGCATCTGGCCCAGTCTTTTTGTGCTAACAAATACCACCACCAATATTTTGGTAAATGGATGCTATTTTCTTGGCATACCTGAAAAATCTCCAGTCAGAATAAGAGAGATAAGTGGCAATCTGACTTTACCCTTTCAGAAACCTGACATAGAAATACGAACACCAGGTACAATACCAGTCCTGGAACCTAAGATGAGGGGTGGCATTAAAATACATATAGTTCCATTTGTCTAGTTTTGTGCTTGTTGTCTGTGTTTTTGGTGTTGCATCCAAGATATAATTACCAAATCTAATATCATGAACCTTTTGTCCATGTTTTCTTCTGTAGATTTTGAAGTCAGGTCTTCTTTTTATGAACTTAGTCCAGTTTAAAAAAATTTTTTTTTTGTTTATCAGGGGTTGAATACAGGGGTGCTTAACCACTGAGCCATGTCCCCAGGCCCCATTTTTAAAAAATTCTTTTTAGTTATAGATAGACACAATATCTTTATATGATTTGTTTAGTTTTATGTGGTGATGAGGATTGAACCCAGTGCCTCACATGTGCTAGGCAAGCTCTCTACCACTGAGCTACAACCCCAGCCCTACTTGATCCAATTTTACTTAATTTTTATAGATGCAATATAAAGGCACCTCATTATTTTGCAAATTATACAATGTTTTCAATAAATACCAATTGTTGAACATCTTGTCACATCCCCATTATGAGGTTTTGACATTTTGAATAAGAATATCAAGGCTCAGTCTTACTCAAAAAAGGTATAAGCCTGCCTAAGATAATGTTTTACTGTAACAATATGACTTTTGAATAGTTTTTTGTATTATTATACAATTTTGCAGGTGGAGTTGATCTATCAAAAGTAAACTGTAAGAAAAAAAGTGTCAAAAGTAAGTGCAAGAAATTTGTATGTGTACATCTGTCTGCTGTAAAAGTTCTCAACTGTCAGCCCTAGTTTTGGTGATTTTTTTTTTTTTTTTTTTTTTTTGTACCAGGGAGTAAACTCAGGGGCACTCAACCACTGAGCCACATCCCTAGACCTATTTTGTATTTTATTTAGAGACAAGGTATCACTGTGTTGCTTAGTGCCTCACCATTGCTGAGGCTGGCTTTGAACTCCTGCCTCAGCCTCCTGAGCCATTGGGATTACAGGCGTGCATCACTTCACCTGGTGATGATCCTCTCTTGTCTGTTTTTTGTTTTTGTGACTGTTACTGGCCCTTTAAGATATGGGCCATGCTGCATTGATCTTACCAGTAGTCTCTTGAGCACAGAGACTGTGGCTGAGCACAGAGACCTGTCTAAGAGAAAGACAATCTACTATAACAAAATCTGACTTTTGAATAGTTTTTCTGGATTATTAAACAATGTTGACATTGAAGTTGGTCTTTCAGGGGTCAAGTATATGAAAGAGATTCTGTATGTGCATACATTTATGTAGTTGCACGATAAGGGGTCTGAACCATCAGGAACTGAGCTGAAGGGGCCAAAAGGCACAACCTCTGGTGTGCAAAGACAGTAGGACATGAAAAAAAAGGGTTAAAAAGACTTAATTTTTTATTAGGTTTTATTACTTGGGGAAACTGTCTTAAAGAAATTAGGGTTTGTACCTGTTTTAAAGTCTTAAATAATTATTCTGTAAATGGTTAAACAAACAACTATTATAACAATATAATTAGGTTATAACAATATAATTGACACCATCAATATGTGTGACTAGGTAAGTGTATGCATCTGAAAACTATATCTATCTAAGCCTTATCTAAGTGTTATGTACAAGTTAATAAATTAAAAGTTTTAAGACTATTTTTTGATTTTTGTTAACCCATACAGACTTGTGATTATTGCTACTGTACAGTATGGGTTCTAAATTGTACTTTAAAAATTAAACTTAGTTAAATGTAAAGGTTAAGGGAAGCACTTTGCCAAGTTCTCCAAACTAAAATTTTCTGTAGCAACAGTCTAGGATTTATATAGAAATAACAAATTTGGTTGGTATTTATTCATGTCATTTGATGTTTTATAGCTGGATAAAGTAACCTGTTGTCAATAAGTTATATATACAATTTTGTGTTACTTTTCACAGTGAAATTGGAATTTAAATGTATTTTTGGAAGGTAATAAGGAGAACCTGATCTGTTTAAAGGTGACATTGTAAAACACGAATTTTGCCACTTCTTCCACAAAAAGACAGTGAAAAGTTCTTTTGGCCTTTGATTCATGTTTCAGAAGTAATGTTGTATTATTTGTGAGGAGCCCCACCTTACTTGAGATAAGGCTCAGCTTTCCACCTTACTCCATGTTAGAATGGCTCCAAAATAGGCTAGACTTCAGCTCATTTAAAGTTGTGTTCCAACATTCAATTTTTGTTGTAAAGACTACTATGATCTCAGAATAAACAGGGGATATAACATATCACTTAGTAAAGGTTTACTAGTTCTAAAATGGTTTTTTTGGGGGGGTGAAATCTTTGGCATTTTCAATATATAACATGTCAGGTGTGACAGATACTTTTACTTCTTCCTTTCCAATATGGCTGCTTTTATTTATTTATTTTTTCTTGCTCTGGCTAGAACTCTCAGTACTGTTGACTAGAAGTGGCAAGAGTGGGCATCCTTTCCTTTTTCCCGATCTTGCAAGAAAGGCTTCAGTCTTTTACTATCTTGTCTTTTGCTGTCAGTTTTTCATACATGGCCTGAATTATGTTGAGGCAGTTCCCTTCTTTGCCTAGGTTTTTTTTTTTTTTTTAGTGTTGCTGTTTAATGAAATGGTGTTAAATTTTGTCAACTGATTTTTCTGTATCAATCAAAATAACTGTGTGGTTTTTGATCTTCCTTCTGTTAATGTGGATATATAACCTTCATTGAGTTTTATATATACAACCAACCTCACATTCCCACATTTATTCCTTCCTTGCTTTTCTGGCTCAGTGGAGTGGTTAGGGTGTGTAAAATGTGAACATTTTTCCTACCCACTTCACTGTGTTTCTTACCTGAGGTGCTGCAACCCCTTAACTAGTTTCTGGCATTCTTACAAAAGCAATTTGGTTCACGTTTTAATATTTAGTCAATGTCTCCATGGGAGAACGAAGGTGTGGGGCTTCTTATTCCCTCATCTTGCTGATTTTATTCCCCTGAGCTGGGAATTATTTTATTTCAGCACTTGAAAACTGTTATGGCTTAATGATTTCTGATGAGAAATCTGCTCCCTTTTTTTTTTTTAAAGAAAAAGTCACTTTAGAAAAGGTGTCATTTTTCTCTTTCCTCCTTCCAGATTTTTCCTTTGACTTTGGTTATCAGAAGTTTTACTTTGAGGTGTTTTGGTGTGGATGTCTTAGGATTTATGATCTGTGAGCTTGCTCAGTGTTCTAAACCTGTAGCTGTATGTCTTTTGCTAAACTTGAGGAATTTTATCCATTAGTATTCCAAACTAATGTATTCTTTTCCCTCTTCCTTCTGAACTAATGATAAAAATATAAAATTTTTTGTTACCCTCCTACAGGTTCCTGAACCTGCCCCCCCCAAATTTGTTATTTCTCTGTATTTAAGTTTAATTAATTCCTATTGTTCTACAATGGAATACACTGATGCTTTCCTCTATTGTTCTGAAATGGGTTTAAAACATAATATGATACCTATATTTCTTCAGGTAAAAAATTTCCATGTATTTGTCTTTATCTCTTCTGAGACCTTCAATTTTTTTGCTCAGACTTTTGTTTCTAATATATCAATAATTGCTCATTGAAATACTTTCATACTTTATCACCTTTGTTTTTGTCAGATAATTTTAACATCTCTGTCATCAAATTGTCGGTGTCTGCTGATTACCTTTTTAATTTAGTTCTTGGTAATGAGTGTCTTTTTAACTTAAACATTTTTAGTATTACATTATGAAACTCAGGATCTAATTTGAACTTTTGCTTTCATCTGGTTTGCTTTGCTGCTGCTGCAGCAGGAAGAATAGGTACTACCTCATTATAACCAGGTGAAATAGAAGGCCCAGATCTCCCACTTGTCCTCTAGACACCTGAGGTAAGAATCTCCTGTTTATTGCTTGGTGTGGGTGGGAGTTCAAGCTCCTCACTAGGCCTTTACTGATATTACCATAGTTCAGATGGGAAAGAATGCCTTTTTTTTTTTAAAGAGAGAGTGAGAGAGGGAGAGAGAGAGAGAATTTTAATATTTATTTTTTTTAGTTATCGGCAGACACAACATCTTTGTTTGTATGTGGTGCTGAGAATCGAACCCGGGCCACATGCATGCCAGGCGAGCGCGCTACCACTTGAGCCACATTCCCAGCCCAAGAATGCCTTTTTTACTGATTCCTATTTTGCTTCTGGTGACACCATGGGGTTGAAATGTAGACAGTAGTAAAAGTTTTGACTGTACAGTAGCCTCCACTGACACTATTCTAGCTGGGAAGTAGTGGGGGCTTACTATGCAGTTGGGGTTTTATGGCCCATCTTTATAGCCTTGTAGGAGTGGAAGTCTATGCTCTGGACTTGGCCTTTGCTGGTGTGTGGAATGATGGGATCACCTGTGTATTGTTTGCCTAAAAGAGTGATTATTGTCTAAAAGTTTCTGGTCTCCATAGATGCACCTTTCTTGTTCTCTAGATAGAAAAAAGAAGCTTTACTGAAGCTTGCTATTTTTTTTTTCTTTTCTTGGTGTTTCTGGGATCCCTGTTTTTTCAGCTCAATATCTGGTATAGATGAGGCAAAAACAATCACCAAAATCTTTTTATGCTTATATTATATATGAAGTACAGGGTTTTTAAAAAAGATATATTTAGTGGTAGAAATAGCAAGAAGCACATCTGTTTAGTCCATCACCATCTTCCTAAAATAGTTTAATAATTAGGGTGGAAATTTATTTCATAGAGCATAATTTAGTGATTTGAATCCAACAATATACAATAATGTTAGCAACAATAACATAGAAGTTTTACTATTTCTTTATAGTTCTTTGTTTTCTACTACTCACCTTGGTGGTCTTATACAAAAATGCATATAAACATTTAAAATTTTGAGTTTACCCATATCATTAAATCCATAAAGCAGGATACCAAACACCACTATGGAATTTTCGAAGTTGAAGAAGACAGAAATTATGTAACTTGAAACAGAATTCAGGCTAGAAAATACACAGTTCTCTTGATTCTGTTCATTGATCTCTCACAGAAAATTATTTCTCAAGATTTTTTTGGTACTAGGGATTGAACTCAAGGGCACTCTGCCACTGAGCTACATTCCTAGCCCTATTTTGTATTATATTTAGAGACAGTGTCTCACTGAGTTGCTTAGTGCCTCACTTTTGCAGAGGGTGGCTTTGAACTTTCTATCCTCCTGCCTCAGCCTCCTGAGCTTCTGGGATTACAGGTGTGCTCCACTGTACCCAGCTCAGAAAGTTATTTCAAAAATAAAAAACCCCTTTCATTTTCTATGGGAAATGTTGTTAAGTAAAAGTTGATTTTAACAACTTGAGACAGACTCACATACATGATACTCTAGTGAGCTTTTCATCACTGATAAAATACCTGAGAAAAATCAGCTGAAAGGAAAGATTCAGTTTGGTTCACAGCTAGAAGTTTCAGGTCATAGTTGCTTAGTTCCATCACTGTGGGCTTAAGGTGAGGCATCATGTCATGGCAGGGAGCAAGTTGTGGAGTGAATCTGTTTACCTCACATAAGCAAGTAGCAGAGGAGTGGGGGGAAGAGGCCAAAAACACTATATAGTCCCCCAGGGAATGCCCACAAGGAATCACTCTCTTTAACTAGTTCCACCCCATACAACTTTCATCACCTCCTTTTCATTATTAGTCCATTCAGCAATGAATCTATAAATAGATTAATTCATTGGTGAGATCAGAGATCTCATGATCAAATCACTCCCAAAAGCCCTACCTCTGAACATGAACCTTTGAGGGAATCCAGATCTCAACCATAACAGATACTGAATTGTTTTGAAGGTCTGATTTTATTTATTTGTTACTTGTAAAAATTCTTACTTTTGACTGGACTCAGACTCAGAAGTGGAAGCTCTCAGAGAGGACAGCCTGCCTCTCTTGGCAATCTGTTCCTGGCATTTTTCTTTGGCTTCTTTCACTCTCTTTGCCAAATGTTTGGCATATTCTGCAGTCTTTTTCTTATTCTTAGAACACTGTTTCTTCAATGCTGGTGTTGTAGAGCAATGAGATGATGAATCTTTTGTGCTTTGGTCCTGGGTTTTTTATCTCTCTTGTTTAAGGGTTTTTCTGACAACATATCGGTGGACATCATCTTCCTTAGACTGAAAAGTTTGCAGAATTTATTAGCTCTTTTGGGATTCAGTTGATGAGGCACAGTAGTATTAGTAAGTCCAGGAATATCCTTTTCTCTCTTATTACTATTATTATTTTCTACAATAACCAAGTTGAGAATGCTCAGATTGGCATCCACAATACAACCTTTGACAGATTTGTGCTTTCTCTCTCCAGTTTACTTTGGTCTATAACAGGAATGCCCCTTACTCAGCAGCTGGTGAACACAGCCATGAGTCATGAAGCATGGTTTTCCCATGCTTCATGGGGAAACCATGCTTATCAGTCCCATCACTAATTTGAATCACATAACCCTTCTATGCTTCACCCAGAGTGTTAGCAGCAACTTCTTGGCCATAAGCTTCTCAAAGTATGAAATTAGTGTTCACCCTCCACTTCAATGAGTTTCTGGTAGCCAGTGGCTTGGAAAGATAGTCAGCTTCATCTTGGTACAGCTTCAGATACCAAATTTTATCCTAGGGTTTGAAAGATGATTACATATTGATTTTGAAAAAATAATTATCATATGAGCTTTAATTACGAATTTTACCAGCTTGGGGTTTGGCAAAATGCCAGACAATTGTCACTAGGAACAGAACTGTATTATTTTTTCTTCTGAGAACATTTTTTAAAGACTCCCAAACTCCTCCAAGAAGCAATTCTTCCATCAATTTCTCAAGCCAGATTGAACAAATTATCTTTGAAATGACTGACCCATCAGACATTCTCCTTAAAACATTTGCTCCCCAGAAATAGAGTCAATTAATATTTCCCCTAGGATTGTGTCAAACTCTTTGACTTTTAGACTAAAGAAAAACCATTTAAAATATCTCTGACAGCCTAATTTTGGCTTTCATATCAAATAGCATTTTTCTTTTAACAGGAGCACTCTATTCCAGCCATGTGGGTCCCTACAGATGCTGGATTCACTCTTCCTCTGAGCCTCTCACCACTGCAGTACTCTTGGCCTTGCTTTCCCCTTCCTCTGTGGGTATTGCTTGCTATTTCACCCATCCTTCATAATTGGATGGTAAAAATTTATTTCTGCTCTTAAGTTTTTGGAAGACATTCCTGGTAACTTCAATCAGGTTACTACTAGGGAAGAAACCTGATCAATACACACACACATACACTACATGATGATACATCATAACCCAAAAGGATTTATCTCAGGAATAGAACATCAAAATTAGGACAATGTAATTCTCTATTAAAATAATGAAGAGAAAAACAATATGATCATTTCAATCAATGCAAAAGATGCATATGACAAAAATACCATTCCCTTTTATGATAAAAACTCAGCTCACAGGAGTAATGTCCTTTTTCATAACAAAAGAATGTCCCTTTTCATAACAGATATACATAAATTTCAATTTGTTTGCTAATATATTAAATGGAGAAATACTGAATATTATTTCTATTCAATGTTCTACTGAATCATGCTATGTAGCACTGCAGTGTAAAAAAATAAATAAAAGGTGTTATATTTGGAAAAGAAAAATATAACATGGTAATTATGTACAGATAACATGGTTGGATAACAAAACTACTAAAAATAAGTAAACGGAGTAAAATTGCAAGAAACGAGGCCAATATACAAGTCAGTTGTATTTCTACACACTAGTAAAAAAAACAGAGAATGAAGTTGAGAAATACTACTTATAGTAGTACAGAGAGCACGTTATGTCCTCTCATACCTTCTTGCCACAGTGTATGCTTTCTTCCTTACTTAGAATATCTTTCCTTCTACCTTCATATACCTGTTCCAGTCCTACATTTCTTTCCAGTCTCATTTTAGTCTTTTCACTCTATTAAAAATGCTCTTTCTCTCTGTCCTTCAGTAGTTCTCAAAAGTTTAATTCATCAGCAAATCCTTTCCTTAAAAAAGCTAAAGTAACAGATTTCAAATATGCAAAACTGATAAAAGTGAAGAATTCTTAATGAAACAATAAGGAATTAACTCCTGCTTTCCTTAAAAAGAAAAAAACAAAATAAAATAATAAAAACAACAACTCCAGAAGCAAAGATTTGAAGCCACTATGATTAAGTTTTTGTCACCTGAATAGAAAGGGCTGTTAACTGTTTTTTTTTTTTTTTTTTTTTTTGATACTAAGGATTGAACCCAGTGGTGCTTAACCACTGAGCCACACACCCAGTCCTTTTTCATATTTATTTAGAGACAGGGTCTTGCTGAATTGATTGGGACCTCGCTAAGATGCTGGCTTTGAACTTATGCTCCTCCTGCCTCAGGCTCCTGAATTGCTGGGAATACAGGTGTGCACCACTGCATCTGGCTTGTTAACTACACCTTAAAAATCGAGACCTTTTCCCTATCTTAGTGAAAATACATCAACAACCAGAAATTCCTTTACCTCCAATCAAACTGATTTACATTCCCACCTCTCTGTAGACATCCCCCTTTCATAAAGTTAAGATTAATTGCTTCACCTTTTTGCAGAATTCCCTCATAACACTTCAAAAATGTGTTCTACCTGGTAATCTTTTTTTTTTTTTTTTTTTTTTTTTTTTTTAATACCGGGGATTTAACTCAGGAGGACTCAGCCACTGAGACACATCCCCAGCCCTATTTTGTATTTTATTTACAGAGTGGGTCTCACTAAGTTGCTAAGTGCCTTGCTTTTGCTGAGGCTGGCTTTGAACTCGCAATCTTCCTGCATCAGCCTCCAGAGCTGCTGGGATTATAGGCATGCACCACCACACCCAGCTTACCTAGTAATATCTTCTTTAATCCACTCCCAATGTGTGTAAATCTTATTGCCTAAGTCATTAAAATAGACATATTCCCTAAATCATTCTTTTCCCTTCATTTAAACTTCCTGAAAGTCTTTAACGTGCTATTACTTCCTCCTTCATATAATAATCTGGCTTCTGTTCACTCTACTGATATTGTACTTGCCAACATCTCCAGTGATCTGCTTAGTTACCAATTTATTCTTTCCTTATTACTTGACTTTCGGATCAACACATTAACTGTGATTCAGTTCTTTTTTGGATACATGTCATCAATCTTATGGCATTTCTCCTACTTATATAGGACTGCTCCTTTTGATCTTAGCTCAACTCCTCCCATTCCCACCCAACACACCTCCATCAACTTCTGTATTTTTTACATAGTTTTACCCATGATCTCGGTTTCTCACTTTAATCTGTTCACTCTCCTGGCCAATTTCATGCACCATGATTTTCACTACCTACTATATTTTATTCATAATTCTAGTTTTCAAACTCACATTTCCTAAAATTGTGTGCCAAATTTAAGGTACAAAATCAATCTTGATAACTTTCAAATTGCCTGTCTTGGTACACTGTACCATCATCCACCTGGGTAACAAACCTAACTTACCCTTCTTTTTACTCACCAAACACTATTATTCAACTGCAAGGACTATGCCTTATCTATTCTATACAGCATTAATATTGTCACATATTCTTTACCTCACTGTCTTGTGTTTGGAGACTCATTTACCTATCAAATGACTGTAACAGCCTATGTGACTAAACTTGTTCAGCTGTGTTCAACATTCTAAATTCATCCCTTTGTCGCTATAACAGTCTCCCTTACTTAAAATTTGTGCCATAAAATTCAGAGTAAAATTTAAACTCCTTATTATGACAAATAAGATGTGTTGCTATCTCATTTCTGCTTTCTTCTCAAGATTCAGTCTCATCACTTCTTTTAACAACAGACTTTCTATAACTGTGCCATGCCACAACTTTGCATATGTGGTTTCCCCTATTTAGAACACTCATTTCACCTTCCAAAGAATTCCTACTATTCTTCCAAATCTGGGCACAGGTATAACTGTTACTGAGACATCATCTCTGGTCTCTCCAAGCTCCCTTGGTTAGTCTTCATTCCTTTATTCTGCATCCTCCTGTAAACTTCTATTTGTTCTGCAACATAATATCATCACAAATTACCTAATTCTCTGTGAACATCACAATTTTTCATTTGCTGTTTCCTTTAACTTCCAATTTCCTACACAAATTAATGACTTCTTGAAGAGAGCCTGTTTCTTTCAGCCATACAATTTCTAGTGCCCAGGATAGTCCTTGTCCTAAGCCTAGGCATAAACAAATGTAAACCACTTCCAAAGTTCATGTTTTTTTTTTTTTTTTTTTTTTTTTTTTTTTTTGCAGTCTGAAATTGTAAAAACTAGAAGACTTCAAGTGAAAAAATAAACTTTTACTTCATGAAGTGATTCCTTTTCAAGACTTTTCCACTGGTTATAGTTTCTCCCAAATACTGGAATTTTTTTTTTCCAACTGAGAAATATAGTTTTAATCTTTTTTTTTTGGTGGGGGGGAGGGAGTGGGTATTGAGGATTGAACTCAGGGGCACTCAGCCTTGGAGCCACATCCCCAGTCCTATTTTGTATTTTATTTAGAGACAGGGTCTCACTGAGTTGCTTAGTGCATCACTTTTGCTGAGGCTGGCTTTGAACTTGAGATCCTCCTGCCTCAGCCTCCCAAGTTGCTGGGATTACAGGCATGCACCACCATGCCCGGCATAGCTTTAATCTTGACATGATTGCCAAAACAAACTAAAGTTCTATTTAAATTATCCAGTATCACTGTTCAGAGCATAGCAAGTATGGCTTAATAATAGATATGACCTCAAAGCAACTAAGAAAAATTATTCTGAAAACAAAATTAGGAATTGTGTAGAAATTTAAGAGCCTTTTAGGTGTAGTTTATAAAGTTACCAGAAGCAAAAAGGAACATATATTTTTCTTTTCTTTTTTAAAATGATAACCATGCCAGTTTGACAGTACATTAGGAAAAGGTGAATTACAGACACTCAGAGGTAGCTCATAGTTTGTTTTCTTCTTTTATTTGGTCCTTTGCTCTAAAAATGCATATATTTTTAAGATCAATTCTTTCCTTTCTTATAAAAGTGTTAGTTGTAATAAATATGCTAGTAGTTTATACAGTTGCTTTTCTGAGAAATTCAGCACCCCTGAACCCAGATGTTTTTCTCCATATTTACATGTTGCACATTGTATAATGCTGAAAAAGACAGGGTTAAAAAAAGCCCATCTTTTATCTTACAAATGGCTACTATCATGTCAGCAACTGTGAAGTGTCTATGCAGGACATTTTAAAGAGTAAATGACAAATGGCTCAGTGGTGTACATTTGTAATTCCAGCAACTTGGGAGGCTGAGGCAGAAGGACTGCCAAATTCAAAACTAGACTGGGCAACATAGTGAAACCTTGTCTCAAAAAATAAAAAGGGCTGGAGGTATAGCTCAGTAGTAGAGCAACCCTTGGTTCAATCCCCAGTATGGCTTAAAAAAAAAAAAAAAAAGAAAAAAGAAAAAGAAAAAGCGAATGACAGGTATGAAAATTTTTCTCATATGATTACATGGCCAAGGTTTAATCCTTGGAATTTATATCTAATGAAGACTATCAAAATAGTTTTTTGATATTCCTAATGTTCAATAAATCAATCTTAAGTACATATTCTCTGATAAGCTTTGGTTTAAGGCTTTTACACATGCAAATCTGCTTTCAAGGAGCCCTCTTCTATATGAATTTTAAAATGATTTGTAAGGGATGACCTCTGGCTAAAGAGTTTCCCACATGCATTACACTCATAGGGTTTCTCTCCAGTATGAATTCTTTGATGTGCAATAAGTGAGGAGCTTTGTCTAAAAGTTTTCCCACATGTGTTACATTTAAAGGGTTTTTCTCCTGTATGAATCCTCTGATGTTGAATAAGAGCTGCACTTTGGCCAAATGACATCCCACATTCCCCACATTGATAGGGTTTCTCTCCAGTATGGATTCTCTGATGATTACTAAGGGATGAATTACACCTGAATGTTTTCCCACACTCACTGCATTTGTAGGGTCTTTCTCCAGTGTGCATTCTCTGATGCTGAATGAGAGCTGAACTCTGCCTGAAGGCTTTCCCACACACTTTACATTTACAAGGTTTCTCTCCAGTGTGAATTCTTTCATGAATGATAAGTGTTGAATGGGAACTTAAGGCCTTGCCACATTCATTACAATTATATAATTTCTCTCCAGTATGAATTATTCGATGTCTATTGAGTCGTGAAATAGAAGTGAAACCTTTTCCACACTGATTACATCTATAGGGCTTTTCTCCAGTGTGAATTCGTTCATGTTGAATAAGTGATGCACTCTGACTGAAGGCTCTCCCACATTCACCACATTTGAAAGGTTTCTCTCCGGTGTGAATTCTCTGATGATAACGAAGAGATGAACT
Source organism: Callospermophilus lateralis (assembly GCF_048772815.1). Taxonomy (NCBI): domain Eukaryota; kingdom Metazoa; phylum Chordata; class Mammalia; order Rodentia; family Sciuridae; genus Callospermophilus; species Callospermophilus lateralis. Next base: position 41,058,049 of record NC_135309.1, read on the forward strand.
AGACTTAAAGGTGTTGCCACATTCATTACACAAATAGGACTTCTTTCTGGAATGAATTCTCTGACACCCTGGAAGAGATGTGGATGGCTTCCTACCTGGATTATATCTATTGGGATTTTCTCGAGCATGAATTTTTTGATGCATAAAAAGGCCAGATCTTCTGCTAAAGGATTTACCACATTCTTTACATCTATAGGATTTCTCTACAGTATGGGTTCTTAAGTGCTTACAAAGAGATGCACTATGGCTAAAGGCTTTCCCACATTCTTTACATATGTAGGGTTTCTCGCCAGTATGAGTTCTTTGATGTTGAATAAGACCAGAACTTTGGCTGAAAGCTTTCAAACATTCTTTACATTTAAATAATTTCTCTCCAGTGTGATTTTTCAGATGTTTACGAAGGGATGAATTGTGAATGAAAGCTTTTTCACATGTATTACATTTATAACGTTTCTCTGCTGTCTTGATTTTTGGTTGGTTAAGTAAATTTGCATTCTGTTTGAAATTATTTCTTTGTATTTCATACGTTAAGGGTGTTCTTTCTCTAGAAATCCTTTGTTTCTTAAATATGACTGATTTTAGGCTGACGTTTTGGCCAAATTCAAAATTTTTATGGCTTTTGTCTATAGTAAGAATTTTCTTATGGGTAACTGAAAATATTTTTAAGCTTTCATTTTTGTCTTGCTGTCTTTTTAACCTGTTTTCAGATATACAGGGTTTTTCTGATATAACATCCCAGAGTTCATCCCTTTTTAGTCTTTTCCTCCTCAGCCCTTGAAATGTGAAGTCTTTAGTTTGAGTTGACTTTGTGGTTTGAAGACTGCTCTTGTATCCTGAAAGAAAAGAAAAGAAAGAAGTTGCCAATGATTAATGTGATTGAGACTAAATTTATAGAGGAAATATTAATGATATCTAAATAAGGGTTTGCTACATGTCTAAAAGACACTAGCAAAAGGGAAAAATAGGAAAATGAATGGTGGCAGATGTATTAGATAAAAACAAAAGCAAAGTGTAAGCTTGTTTACAGAGGGCATGCTTGACAAAGTGGAATGGAGAGAATGAACTAGAAGAGGCATATGAGTTGGGAAATGTAGTTTGGTATCTAAAGTCTATGATGGATCTATATATCACCTTACTTCTGAAATTATTTCTAATCTTCAATGTCTTGATTCCCTTTCCTATATGTTAAAACCCCTCTGGAACTGTCAGATTCAGTGCGAATGTTAACTCCTCTTGCACCTTTTCATAACACTAAGCTTCAACAATCTATGCCTTTTCTTTATTATAAACAATGTGCAATTATGTGTCATAACCTAGATGGTATAGATTAATCACTTGATGTGACCCGTTGATGTTGTAAACACAAGATGGATGAGGCTGCTGCCAGGGTAACACAGCCTACTTAAACTTATCTATTTTCACAAGTAAAACCACACTATAAAATAACAATACAAAGCTGGGAGTGGAGCACGTGCAATTCCAGGACTTGGGAGGCTGATGCAGGAGGATTGCAAATTGAAGGACAGCCTTTGTACCTTAGCAAGACCCTGTCACAAAATAAATAACTAAAAAAAAAGGGCTAAGAGTACATACAGCTCAGTAAGTACTCTTAGCCAGGTGCAGCTCCCTGGCTTCAGATCTCAGTACTGCCAAATAAAAAATTAAAAAAAAAAAAGGGTACAATGGCTATGATGTTACTAAGTAGGAAATTTCCTACTTTTTTGTAATCTTATGGAACCAATGTTATGGTCCATCGTTGACCAAAAACATCATTAAATGGTACACAACTCTATTATAATATATGTATTTAATGGAAAAATATATATCTAGAGATATCAAAAAAGCTTTAAAAAATATTGCATTACAGATAATATAAACACGCACAGAAACAGGAAACTGGGGGATATTTCCACATTATGGTAAAATTCACACATACCTTAGCCCTACAGCTAGTACCTTACATAGTAAAAAACACTAGGTGTATTTCCAATATAATGAAAACTAAGGTAAGAACATCCATTATTTCTCCTACTATTCAATGCTGTAGAAGTATTAATGCAATCAGACATAAGAAATCAATTAGAGATATAGGGATGAGTAAAAGGTAAGTGATGGTATAGCACTAAGCCCAAAAAATCCCAGAGAATTAATGATAAAACTTATTCAGTGAAGTAGTAGCATGAAGTAGTAGCAATTGACACACTAATTTAGCATGACTAGATGCCACTAGTACCTTCCTGATAGAACACTCCCACCCAGGTTATCATAAGCAAAAATCTTTCATGACATTGGCAAATGACAAAAGAGCCCCTAGTACAGAACCACTGGTATCAATGGAAGAAAAATGACCATGAGTTGATAACTGTTGAAATGAATGATGGACAAATGGGGATTCAGTATACTATCTCCTTACTTTTACATATGCTTGAAATTTCCCACATTCAAATTAAAAATTAAGCCTTCTTACACTTTTCTATCTTTCCTTGCAATAGGAGTAAGTTTCTTCTATATTTTCAATTCAAACTTAGCATTATAGGCCTTGCAACCTATCTTATTTTATATTCTCATCCCTTTTTTCTTGTGTTAAAAATGGGATTCTAATACGAACAAAATTATTCATTTGTTTTTCTTATAATCTACATTGTAATTTCAAAATAACATAACAGTATTATTGCTAAAAATATGAGAATTAAGAACAATGTAAGCTGGGCATGGTGGTGCACACCTATAATCCCAGTGGCTTGGGAGATTGAGGCTGGAGGATTGTGAGTTCAAAGCCAGTCTCAGCAATGGTGAAGTGCTAAGCAACTCATGAGACCCTGCCTCTAAATAAATAAAATACAAAATAGGGCTGGGAATGTGGCTCAGTGGTCAAGTGCTCCTGAGTTCAATCCCCAGTACCAAAAAAACCCAAAACAAAACAAAACAAAACAAAAACCCCAAAACCAAAACCAAAAACCCCAAAACAAAACAAAGAACAATTTAACATTTGTTGGCAATTTTTTTTGTCTTTAGGCTATTATTCCACTAGGAAATTCAGTTGAATTGCAGTGTTTTAAAGACACTGAAGTGATTCTTCTCTGTTTAAGCCAAAGTTGAAACACAATGAGGTTCATTTATTTCATTTTGTTCTCCATTTTTGAGGATTTCTTTATTATTTAATCTTGTTTCATAATCACATCAGAATTTTCATACTTTTAATTTAAAAACCATAAACAAGATGCCTTCAGAAAAAAAACTATCCTTATCCTCTTTTTTTTGTCTTCACCTTATAATTAATCAGAGATGTGTATCATTCTTGTTTCTTATATAAAGGTGTGATACACACTGTTCTGCATTTCCTCCTTCATAACATATTCATAATGTATCTATCCCCTTCATTATATATTCTGGAGATGGAGATTCTAGGGATCCAGATTCTCCTAGGGAAATTTACAGAGGTTCTCTCTTACTTCTTTTCTTACTGTTGCATAGAATTTCATGTGTTGATATACCAACACAATTTCACTAAGGGACAGTTGGGATAAGTCTGATTTTTAAATATTCTCTTTTTATATTTTATTTAGAGACAGGGTCTCACTGAGTTGCTTAGGGCATAAGTTGCTGAGGTTGGTTTTGAACTCACAATCCTCCTTCCTCAACCTCCTAAACAAATGGGATTATAGGCATGATCCCTGGAGCCTGGCTTAAGTATTCTGTTTTTATACATCTAGAATTTACATTGGTATGAGTGAAATCCTCTGTCACAGGTATATCAGCACAGGAAACACCTCCTAATTCATTTTATGAAGTGAACATTACCTTGATATGACAATTACAGTATAATAAAATATATTCATGGGGCTGGGGCTGTAGCTCAGTTGCAGAGCGCTTGCCTAGCATATATGAGGCACTGGGCTCAATCCTCAGCACCATAAAAATAAACAAATAAAATAAAGGCATGCTGTCCATCTACATTTACAAAATAAATTTTAAAAAATATATCCATAGACCCATTTCTCTCATGAATATAAATGTAAAAGTCCTTAACAAAATATTAGTAAATATCACCCAGCAATATATGAAAGGAATTATACACCATGATTATGTGTGTTAATTCCAGTGTTGTGTGGCAGGTTCAACATTAAAACAAATTAAAGTATTCAACAATATTAATGGGCAAAAAACCAAAATAATATTATTCTATTAATATAAAAAATCTGACAAAATCCAGCTGGGTATGGTAGTGTATGCCTACAATCCCAGAGGATCCGGAGGCTGAGGCCGGAGGATAGCGAGTTCAAAGCCAGCCTCAGCAATCGATTGAGGCCTTAAACAACTTAGCAAGATCCTGTCTCTAAATAAAATATTAAAAGGGTTGGGGATGTGGCTCAGAGGTTAAGCACCCCTGGGTTCAATCCCCAGTAACAACAACAACAACAACAATGACCCCCAAAAATAAAAAAAATAAAAAAGTTTGACAAAATCCAGCCACCATTCATGATATACAAATATAAAATCACCAAAAATAAGGAGAAGTTTCTTAAATTAACGATATCTAAAAACACTTGACAGCTAATATATTTACTGGGGAAACACTGAATGCTTTCCCCCAAAACTGGGACCAAGGTAAGAATGTCTGCTGTAACCACATTTTTTTTTTTTGTGGGGGTGGGAGAGGAGGAGTTACTGGGGATTGAACCCAGGGGTACTCTACCACACAGCTACATCCCTAGCTATTTTTATTTTGAGACAGGGCCAGGCTGGCCTCAAACTTGTGATCATCTTGCCTCAGCCTCCTGTATCACTGGGATTATAAGCATGTGCCAATAGTCCTGGCTTGCTTTTACCATTCTTATTCAGCATGGTTTAGTCAGTGCAACTGGGAAGAAAATAAAACACGCACACACATAAATGTGTGTGTATATATCTCAGAAAGGAAAAAACTGTCCCTACTTGTAGGTAACAGTATGTTAAAAATCCTAAGAAATCTGTAATATATTACGTAGAAGGAAGGTTACAGGAACAATATTAACTTAGAAAACTTAATTATATTTCTACATAATAGCATTGAACAGTGAGCACTAAAATTAAAACTGTAATGCCATTTACAATTGTTCAAAAATACTTGCAAGTGAATCTAACAAAATACATGCAGCACTCACATAAAAATTACAAAACACCACTGAAAAATTTAAAAAGCTAAAGAAACAGACATGCCATGTGGATTAGAACATTGACCATAACAAAGATCTCAACTATCCTCAAATGAATATACAGATTTACTGTCATTCCTATCAAAATCCAAGCAATTTTTTTTTTTTGTGGTCATTATTCTACAATTTGTATGAAAAAGCAAAGGAACTAGAATAGCTTAAAACAATTTTGGAAAAATACTGAGAGTAACCACTATATACATACATTAAGGCCTATGTATAGTTATAGTGATCAACACTGGTATTGGCAGAGGAACAGACATAGATCAACTGGACAGAAAGGAAAACCCAGAAACAGACATCCTAACAACTATGTTCAACTGCTTTTTGACAAAAGTACTAAAGAATTCTGTGGAAGAAAAATAGCTTCTTCAACAAACAACGGAGGAACAATTGAATATACACAGCAAAAAAACGAACCTTAACACAATTTCACATCTAATAATAATTTAAGAAAACTTAAGAAGGGTCATGTACATAAATGTTAAATTTTAACACTTTTGGGGGGGCGGGAACAGAAGAAAATCCTTAAGATGTAAGAATAGGCAGAGTTTTTCCATTTAATACCAAACAGACAAACTGTAAAAGGAAACACTGATAAATTGGACTTCATCAAGATTAACACTTTTGCTCTATAAAAGACCCAGTTAACAGGATGAAAAGGAAAATTACAGACTTAGAGAAAATATTTGCAAAACACATCTGAAAATTACTACTATTAAGAAAATAAGAATTCTCAAACTCAACAGTAAAACAACTAAACAAAACCCCAAAACAATTTAAGTAGAAAATGAACAAAAAACATAAACAGATATTTTTATACAGAAACATATACAAGAAAACACATGTATCTTTTATACAAAGAAGACATACAAATGGTAAATAAGCATATGGAAATATGTTGAGTCCAACATCAACAGACACTAGGAACATGCAAATAAAAATCACTATGTATTTGATCATATATCCATCAGAATGGCTAAAATAAAAAGTAGTGATGTGGTAAAATGTCAGCAAGTATGCAGTAACACTGGATTACTCACACATTGCTAGTGCAACATAAAATGGTAAAATGGCACAGTCATTCTAAAACACAATTTACTTGTCTTCAAAACTAAACATTCAACTACCATGATGACCTAGCAATTGCACTCTTAGACAAAAAATAAAAACTTATGTATTTTTGTGTAAAACTTGTATATGAATGTTTACAGCAGCTTCATTAGTAACTGCCCTAAACTGGAAACAATCCAGATGTCCTTCAACAAGGGAATAGTTCTATAAATTGTGACAAAGCCATTCCGTGGCATACAATGCAGCAATCAGAAGGAATGAAGTACTGATGCATATATCACCTGGATGAACCTCCAGAGAATGATGCTAGGTGGGGAGCCAATTCTAAAAGAGGCTGTAAACACTGTATTATCTAATTTGTATAGCTTTTCTTCTTTTTTTGTGGTATTGGGGATTGAACCTAGGGCCTCATGCATGCTAGACAAGTACTCTACCACTGAGTTATATCCCTTTATAGCAGTCTTGAAAGGACAAAATTATACAAATAGAAAACACATAGTGGTTACCAAGGATTAAAGTTGAAGGAAGGTGGGGTATAGGGACAATAAACAAGGAAGGAAATAGGTGTGTCTAAAAAAGGGTATCAGGAGGCATTCTTGTACAGACTGAGGAATTCTTCATTTCTTCATTGTATCAGTGTCAATATCTTGGTTGTGATACAGTATTATACTAGAATTGGGCACATGGGACATGGAATCCCTCTGTACCACTTCTTTTAATTGCATATAAATCAACTGTCTCAAAATAAACACTTTTTGGGGAGAGAGGGGTACTCAACCACTGAGCCACATCCCCAGGCCTGTTTTGTATTTTATTTAGAGACAAGAGTCTCATTGAGTTGCTTGGCACCTCACTTTTGCTGAGGTTGGCTTTAAACTTGCTATCCTCCTGCTCAGCCTCCCGAACCACTGATATTATAGCCGGGCACCACCATGCCTGGCAAAATAAACACTTTAAAAAAAAAAAAAAGTAAAATGAGACCCCCCCGGCAAAAAAAAAAAAAACCCAGCAAATTTCCACCATCTTCCAAATTAGTCCTCCTTCTAGATATTATCAACTCCTTGAATAATGTCACTATCTATCCCCTCAAAAGCCAGAAACCTAGCAAGAATCCCTCACAACTCCATTTCTTCTGTTTTCCATATATAATCCAAGATGTGCTTTTATCTCCCAACTGTTTCTGGATTGGTCTCCCATCACCACTAACCTAGTCCAAGTCACTCCTGCATTCATTATGTAAGTGGAAACCTACAATGGCCAGCCACTGAGGTGTTGTGTTGGGGGAAAGGTAATGAACAAAACAGGAAACACTGCATAAGGTAGCCTATGATGCAAAGGAAGAGAAAGATCATTAATAATACTAATATTAGTAGCATGCTGAAGGAAAAAAAAGCATGCTAAGGGGATAAAAATGTGGAGAAATAGAGGGCTGTTTTAGATGCACTGTCTATTCAAGAAATCTCTGCAACACAAAGAAGTAAGTTATATGTATTTGTGGTCAACAGAAAGAATGGTCACCAAAAGGAAAGCAAATGCAGAGGCCCTGAGGTGGCAGTCAGCCTGGTTAGAGTCCTCAAATAAAGGGCAGGGTGAGAGCAGATAAAGGTGAAGAGGTAGCTGGTGCTAGAACAAGTAGATCTCTGAAGGCTGTGATGAGGACTCTGGATTGTGCTCCTTGGTGGAAGCCAATCGGGATTTTATGCACAAGAACAATACAGCATGGTTTTCCTTTTAAATAGATCCTTCTGGCAGCTAAAAGGAGATGATGGGGTGGTAGTAAGGGAAGTGCAGGGCCCATTTACTGGTCTTTGTTGGAGAGAGCAGGGAGATAGGAACAACACTCATACAAATTAAACAGGGGTGGGCTGAGGATGTGGCTCAAGCGGTAGCGTGTTCGCCTGGCATGCGTGCAGCCCGGGTTCGATCCTCAGCACCACATACAAACAAAGATGTTATGTCCGCCGAAAACTAAAAAATAAATATTAAAAAAATTCTCTCTCTCTCTCTCTCTCTCTCTCTCTCTCTCTCTCTATCTATCTTTAAAAAAACAAAAAGCAAAAACAAAACCAAAAACAAAAACAAAAAACAAAAAGGAACCAGGGGTGCTGAATACTATGTACTCACTTTGGCCGACTTTTAAAAACCATTACAGGCTATTTCACTGGGGTTGCTACTAAGTCCTCTGATACCTTGCAGAAATTGGGAAAACGCATGCTTCCTTCATGAAGATGCTGTCCCAGAAAATTTCACAGAGGACATCAGTTTTTCATTGGAAGGAAATGAATTAAAAATTTTTAAGGGGCTGGGGATGTGGCTCAAGCAGTAGCGCGCTCGCCTGGCATGCGTGCGGCCTGGGTTCGATCCTCAGCACCACATACAAACAAAGATGTTGTGCCCGCCGATAACTAAAAAAAATAAATATTAAAAAAAAATCCTCTCTCTCTCTCTCTCAAAAAAAAAATTTTTTTTTAAATTTCTGAGACATTTTCACATTTAGGCATGAACCAGACTTAAGAGATGTACAAGTCGGCTTAACCCCATTATTCTTAGTACATCTATTCCAGAAAAATACAACTCAAGTGCTTATGCTTTGGGCTCATTTCATAACCAACAAAGCCAAATAAAAAATGAAGACCCTTTAAGCCATGTCCTTCCATTGTCAGTGTAAAACTGACAAACCCAGGGATGATGGAAGTTCGTTTTTCTTGTAGGTTTGCTTTGCTTTTTACCTCTTTGTGAATAGTTCTGAAGTGAAAATAACTTTGTAAAAGTATATTTTGTGAACTGGACGTTCTAGGGAGTTCTGCCCTGGGAGCATGAGCTTTCTGCTACTGGATGTTCAAGGGTTAGGATTTTAGTTCTGGTCCTCAGTTAATAATCTGAGGTACTTCCAAGAACAGGTAGATCTCCAGGTCTTTCAACTGTGCTCCGGGGTGTGCAGGAAGGGCTATTCTGAGGTTACTAGAGTCCAGGCAGGTGACAGCACAGCTGCATCCACAGCTCCCCTAGAACTCCCACCAGACACACCTTTGAGGAAAGGAAGGAGCACCATCCCTCAAGAGAAATGGAGCAGAAAACAACTCTAGCAGCCAACCCCCCTTTACTCAGTAATCTACTAATTATTTTCCTTCAGGGCAGTTGTTCAGAGCTGAGGAGGGGGAGTTGAAGGAATACATGAAAACATAGCCCTTATTAGAAATAACAGGTTGAATAAAAAGAGGAAGATTGCGTCTAGGAGCCTGGGTTTTCCCTTCCCCATCACTTTTTTTTTTTTTTCTAAGAGTAAATAGAGCAGGATTTATTTAAGTTAAAGGAGTCCCACAGTGGGAAGGAGGCTCAGTTGCAGAAAAACCCATTTTGGTGTGCCAGCTTAGGAGTTTATATATGGTTCTGGGCAGAACATGGAGCAAAATGTATGCAAAATAGGCACTAACAAAGTATCAAGGCTCTTTGTCTTCCTTTCCATCTGGGTTGACCTATAACTTCCTTTAGGGTTTACCCCCATCTTCAGGTTTTCTACCTCTGAGACAAAGGAGTTGGCTGAAGTGTTCCCCCAGGTGAGTCTCAAGGTCTTTTCCAACTGAAATAGGTCTTGATGATGCTCATTAATATGCCTACAGTTAGCCTTCTAGTGTGGTTCCTGTGTGTGAATAAGACTGACCATTGACTGATATTCTTATTCACTCCTCCCTCTGAAGAAGTCACTCTTAACTGCTGTTAGAAGGGGAGCTTCTTTTTGGATTCCATTTGTAAGGTCATTTTCTTCCCCATCATTTCTTGAGGCCTGAGAACCCTAAAGGAAGTTTCCCAATCAATACTCCAAGTTGCAGCCTCTTCTTACGCAGCCTACAGTGATTCTAGATACCTGAGGCTTGCCCACTCACCGAGAGAAGAGTCTCCGGGACTTTCTTTCTCTACCTTCCAGGGATCTTCTCCTTGTTGCAACAGGGAGATCACCTTTGGTTTGGTGAATGGGGGTCCTGCTCAGAGGCAAAATAAAAAATAAATAAATATACACATAAGTAAAAAAGACTTGGCCATATTTTGAATCATAGTATCCCACATCTGAGGATGACACAAAGATCTTCTGTGGGATGCTTAGGATGTACTCCAAAGATGTAAAGGTTGTATTAAGTAAAAGGTAAGTGATTTATAGAACATGATTTTGGTAAAATTCATTGTATATGAGGGAAATATGATAAACAGGAAGACTTATCTTTCTGTAGAAAATGTCAGATGTGTAAAACTTTAAGCAGGTATCTATGGGGAAGATTATGTACCAAGTATTTTGTTTAAATTAAAAAAAAATAGTCTATGATCTCTTTTCAGAGACAGAGTTAACAGTGTTCATCTGGCTGGAAAAGAGAAGTAGAGAAGGGAAATGGTAGGTTAGTCAGGAAGGCTAAGGTATGCCTCTGCTCAGGGATGAGCAGAACAAACAAAAATTATAGGAAAGGGTTGAGGTTGTAGCTCAGTGGCGGAGCACTTGCCTAGCATGTGAGGCATTGTGTTTGATCCTCAGCACCACATAAAAAAATGAATAAATAAAATAAAGGTATCGTGTCCGTCTAGAACTAAAAAAATAATAAAAAAATCATAGGAAAATGTTGCCTCAACTGTGAAGGAATTTCAAATGTGAAACTGTGTTGACGGAGGGGGTAATAATCAACACCAACCCCCTTCATTCCCATACATGGGGCAATTCTACACCTCAATTCTCAATATTTATAGATATCTGATTTGTATAATCCTAAGGCAAAGCTCAGCTAAACTTTTTTGATGACCCCCAGCTTTTATTCAGGGAAGCAGGTGCTGAGATCTCCCCATTTCTGAACTGTGTCCACAAGGGATTTCCTTACCCAGTGAGGCCAGGTTACTATAGTTCTCCAGCATCACCTCCCGATACAAGCTTCTCTGGGAAGGATCCAGCTTTCTCCACTCATCCCGAGTAAAGAGCACAGCCACATCCTCGAAAGTCACTGATACCTGTAAGAACAAGACACTCCAGCTCACCCAGAACCAACCCTCCACAGCATGTAGATGGAGGAAATGGAGTTAAACAGGCTACCATGAAATCCTGCTGATACTATTCAAGGTTCTCAAGAGGCCACTCATTCCTTTAATGGATATTCATCCAATGACAAAAACAGAGCAGCAGGAGGTAGGAACTGGTCTTGTGTTAACCACTATGAGAGGCATATAGAGGATTAATGTAATCAGCAAAGGAGTTAATTAGAATAATCCTTCTGATGGAGATCTGATAATACCTTTTAAAAAGCTTAGAAATGGGTATCTTCTTACTTACCAATTACCATATTTGGATTGTAAAGAAGAATACACAAATTGCATGCATAAGGATATTTATCATGTTGGAAATAACCTAAATGCTGATACAGACTAGGTAAAATAAGGTAGTATCTGTTGCGACAAGCTTGAGGATAGTAATTATGAAAATTAAAATAGCTTCCAGTTATTAAATGCTTTCTATGGGCCAATAACTGCTCTGAGAGCTTTATGTTAATCTTCTGTGTATAATCTATTTGATGTTCACCACAATCCTATGAAGAAGGAACTGTCATTGACTCCATTATATACAAGAAAAAACAAAGGTACAGAGAGGATAAGTGTGCTCCCTTGGCCCTTGGTTCATATCCCATGTTCTTGTCCACAATGAGTAACATGATAGGAGGGCAATGTGCAAGCCCTAGAAAAAACACTGAAGTGTACAACTTTAACCTGACTCCATCTCTAGTCCTGCTCCTAGTTCTGGTGATAAGCTGACTGTGGTAGGAGGCTTCTGGATATCATCAGGATAGGGGCTGAAGGTTAAGTGGGTCAATAATTTAATCAATGTGCCTACACAAAGTCTCCATAAAACCCAAACTGGCAGGATTTAGAGTCCGAAAATTGAACATATGGAGGTTTTTGGAGACTGGTACACCCAGAAGGGATGTGGAAGCTCTATATCCCTTGTCCCATACTTTACACTATGCACCTCTACATTTGTAATCCTTTTTAATACCTTTTACAATAAACAGGTAAATGTGTTTCCCTGGGTTCTGTGAGTCGGTCTAACAAATTAATCAAGCCAAAGGAAGGAGGTCGTGGGAACCTCAATGTGTAGCCAGTTGGTCAAGTACTGGAGACCCAGACTTGCAAATGGGATCTGAAGTGGGAGAAAGTTTTGTGGGGTCTGACATTACCTCCAGGTAGACAATGTCAGAACTGTACTGAATTAGAAGATGCTCAGTTGGGATTCACCATTGCAGCACTCCTTACTTGGTGAGTGAAGAAAAACTCCCACACTCTTGGTATCTGAATGGTGTGGTGAGATTATAGCATATGAAAAAGAGTTTTAATGCTCATACACATATTTATTCTTTGAGCTTTTCCTGATGAGCATGCAATACGTATATGATAAGAAAGATAACTTAATGGTATATGGAAGGAATACAATAAAGAATCTTCACCCTCAAAGAATTCAATTATACAATCAGCATATAAGGAAAATGCATGAAATAGTTTGCACAATGAAAAAAAAAAAAGCTGTGTAGTGGGATCATATGCCATCTCCTAGTTCAATCTGCACTTTAGAAACAAGGAGAATAAGGTTCAGGACAGCCAAAACCCCAGGTCTCATGCGCTTCTAGTGGCAACAGCAAGACCCGAACTAAAGTTTCCAACTATGAACCCAGTACCTTCTCTGATCCTTTACAAATAGTGTGGTACTGACACATGGGCAGCAGGCAGAAATAAGATGTGGTAGGGGATTCACTGACACATGTGGATAGAGAAGGTTCTGAGCAGGAGAGCAACCTTGCTCTCTGGGAATGGAATGGGAAAAGCTTAAAGAAAACAGAACAGCTCAAACACACAATGGCAGATACTGGTTGTTGCCAGAAAAATCAAATCCCACCATTCTTGTGGGTCCAAAGATGATCCCGTATTGCTAAAGTGCCCTGGTAACACATGGCTGGGTCTGTTTATGTTCTGAAAGATGTATCAGAAAAGCAGCTAGACAGTTCAAGCATGGATTGTGGTCATAAACTTGGGTTGACTTTTTTCAACCTTGATTTCCTCATATGTATGTAAAACAGGAATACTAACTGCTGTACTATTGTGAAAATAATAACAAACTCAAAGCCTCCTCACATTCCTCAACATGCTGGACACTCAAAAATAACAACTGTTAATGACAGATGAAGATGAGTAGAGAAAGGGCAGTATTTTCTGCGTCCTGGAAATACTGTATAGCACTTTCTATCTATTAACATTAATATTTTTATTAATATTGTATCTTTCAGCTACCACAATAACCATACACAATTAGCTGTCACTGTGTGCTCCCCCCGATCTAAACACTTCCTATGCACTAACTCATGTCATCCTCTCACCTACTGAGGAGTTAGGCATGTTGCTCTTTCTGTTACTGGTGAAGAAACTGAGGCACCGAGAAGTGGAATTATTTTTGCCCAAGGCCCACCAACAGTAACAACAGTTAAAACCTGGCTGTGTGGCTCGAAAGTCCAACTTTCTAACCACTGTGTGTTCTATTTCTATTACCACCAATATGTCGTAGAACCCTCCTTATGTTTCCTGAGGAGTCTCCTCTGTGCCCTCAGAGAAAGAGATCCCTCCACCTGTGTCCCCTGCAACATGGCTATTTTTTGTTGACAGGTCATGTTACTTCCCCCATTTTCCCAACACAGGGTTGAAAATGGCAGGTTGAGATTAGTTTTCAGGAGAAGAGTACAGGCAAAGCACTTGATCTTTAGAAAAGAGAGGGAGAAAAAATGGGCTGGAGAAATCTGGAGGAAGTATCATGAGGATGCTCAGGGGTGACTATAAAAAGAAAAGCATTTTGTCAAGGGCAGGGAGGAAGACAAGGATGAATGAAAGATGCAGGGCCAGAGAGGAATTTTATCATGTTGTGTATGTTTATTCTGTCCCTAGTGATATAAAGTTATGTGACATCTTACCTGTCAAATGAGCGATCACAGTGGATTAAGATAAGTGAATAAATGTATCAACTAAAAAATGAACACTGGACATGTGTTCATATGTGTGGGGAGTATTCTCTACAGTAATCTACCACTTGTAAAGGTGGATTGGCTCCCCTAAATTCACAGGACTTAGGTCCCAAATCCTAGTGAGGTTTGTATTGCTATAGAACTTCAGTTAAGAGGGATAAAACCATCCAGCCACCACCACCACCACCACCACCACCACCAAATCTATCCACTAAGAACTGATATGGCAATGAGCTCACCTGAGACCTTGATTCCCTTTGCTCAGGAGCCATATCCTCTTTTTGGACTCTTCTCCCCAGGATGGGTGCAGTCTCCAGGAGATCTAAAAGAAGAAAAAGATACCACGAGGAAGATCTTCAGTTTTCCACCCCTCAGAACCAGCAGTTCTGACTCCACATGTCTGTAGAGGAATGTCAGAAGGAGCTAGGAGTGGACAGAATCAGAGACATGGGCTGGCGTCCTAGTCCAGGGCTTGTCTCTTCATGGTTCTGAGAATTTCCAGAAGCAAGACTGGGAGAAGGGGACTGGATTCCATCACAGCAGGGACTCACTGAGCCTCACCAAGTGCCAGGCACCATTACCTTTACACTATTTAGCCCCACATCATCAGGTAGCATTGCTAGCACCCCTTTTTATGGATCAGAAAACTAAGAACAGAGCGGGGCCAATTGCTCCAGTTCCCCACAAGCCAGTGAGGATGGGACCAGGATTCCAAGCCCTGTACATTCGCTCTAATCTCACCGGCACCCCTGCGCAATTTTCCTCCACAAGCTTTTCCCAGTTTCTCTATCCCCCGTCAAGAAATCAATTTCCAGAGTTTTAACGCCGGGCCAGGGCAGGGAACGCGCGGTGGACGGATCTGCGGAAGCCGGAGGTGGGACTGCCGAAAACCTGGGCCAAGTGCCCCACCTGACGCGCCTGGGGCGACGTCACGGGACGGCTGGCGGAGGCAGGCAAAAAGCGCCAGGGTGTCGCTCGTCCCACAAAGGATTCTCCACGCACCTTGCGGGCCTGTTCCCCTCACTCGGGCGCCGCATCCTCGGAGGCCCGGGTCCGCCTCCCACCGCCCTCTGCCGCTCACCTCCTCAGGCTCGGGGCTCCCGGGGTGATGCCTCGCCGGGCCGCGCTCCGCATGCGGGATGCTCCGGAACCGCCCAGCTCGCCGCAGCCTGGCGTCGGGACCCCCGGCCGCCAGCCACCTCAGCACTACAGCGGGAAACCGGGCGGCAGACACTCCGCGGCCCCGAAGGTTCAGGAGGGCGGGGCGGGGCGGGGCGGGGGGGCGGGGAGGAAAGGCCAGCCGCTAATGCTTCTGGGAAATGTAGTCCACGCGAGGATTCTGGGAAGTGTAGTTTTCTGCATTTGCCTGCGCTGAGGGGCCCTGCAGTAGGGTGCCCAGCCCCAACAGAGCTCCCTTTAGCGCTTCTGGGTGTGTTTACACTTTCCGTGAGCTTCTGGACCCTGGGTACAAAGTTCTTCCAGAAGGGAAGCAGGTTTCCTGTGGGCGTTATCTTGTAGGTATGTATCTGCCTAAATGATGGTGAGGACACTAGATAATAGTCAGAACCAGACCCATTTCCAATGGAGTTATTCCGCGAATGAGTACAGAACACCTGCTATGTATCAAGAACTACAGGAAGTGATTTAAAATGCTCAGCAAACAAAAGGAAGTTTATTGCCCTGGAGAATTTTCTTAAGGGTATAGAAAGCAGACAATAAGCCATGAACACGATTATATAGCATTTAAGAGGGAAAATGTTATGAGGAAAAAGCAAACGAAGAACAGGCCAATATCCCTTATCAATTTAAATGCAAAAGTCAACAAGATAGCTGCAAACTCAATTCAGCATTTAAAACAGGTTAAACACCTTAATCTGTGAGACTTCTTTCCAGAATGAAGAATGGTTCAACATTGGGAAATCAATGTAATATACCACATTAATAGAATAAAGGGGAAAAGTCCCTACATCATCGTTTCAACTAATGTAGTAAAATCAGTTGTTGAAATCCAACACCTTTTCATGATTAAAAAAACAAAACGATGAACCTTTTTTAACATAATTAAATGCCACATATGAAAGACACACAGTTAACATCATACTCAATGATAAAAAAACGAAGGCTTTTTCTAAAATCAGGAACAAAATAAGAATGGTTATTTTTGCCTCTTCTATTTGCAACAGTGGACCACCTTGTGCTTTGAATATTGCTGCTCTTCCACTGCAACTGATTTTTAAAATGGACATGTTTCTTTCTCTTCCTCCTCCCTAATGTCTCCCCCTCCCCAATCTCAGGGGAAACAGGATTACCTTTCTTCCCCATCCTAGACAGGATTATCTGTCCTTGAGCACTCACCCACCTGAAAGTGAAGTAATCCAGACTCTGGGGAATGGATCTCAGAAATGACTATTTCCCAAGGTAACAAGTGAATTACAACTCCAACAAAGAACACGTGGACTGAGGCCTATGCATCATCTCTTTAAAAGGCCCCTGTTCCTGTTGGTGGGTAGAATCACAGCTTCTGGGACAGCAGTTCCCTGTGTTTCTCATTTGCTATCAAAGCAATAAACCTGGAAGAGGACTCAAAGGACAAAGATGGAGAGCTGTCAGTGGAGTAAAATCTCTTTTGTTAGTAGGTCCTGGCTTTCTGGTCTTACTCGTGTTTAAGAGAGACATGAATGGATATACCAGCCAGGACCAGGTATCCCATAGATCTGGAAGACAGCTGACCCTGCACCTGGGCCACCCAGCCCTTCCTTCCTGAGCCACATGATCCTGAGGGCAATAGTGACAGCTACAGTCATTTGCTACCTATACATCTGGTAAAGGGTAATATATGAATAAACAAGAACAACACAGAAGCAGAACAGTCTCGAGATCAGTGATGTCATGATGTGCCTAATCCTCAGACATCCAGTGGAGCTCAGTGTGGACAAAGGCTCTTCAACCAAACTGGGCTAGGGACAGTAGATCAGCAGCTAATGATCAAGCCTGGACAGGGATAGGGGCATGAAGGCAAGAGGGAGCAGGAAGGAGTAGACACATATTTCTTCAAAGTGAATGGACTGTTATTTGTAACCCTAAGGATGAATGTCATGTGTGGAAACATTTTGTAAACAGTCAGTATAAAAACTGGTTCTTGGTGCCAGAGCCCTTACTGCCTGTTGCCAAGGGAGAAAAGAGGAATAAAAAATTCTACTCTCAACTATTTGGCATTTTTAGAGTGGGTAGCATCAGTCCTTCTCTCCCCTTTCTCACTTATAGAATATACTGCCCCACACTTGTAAGGAAGACCCCCACTTCTTTTGGTATGATTTTAGCATCTGTGGGTTAATAGAGTGTATAAAAACAACTGCTTATGTAAAGTTACTCTAATCACCAGGAATAGGAGATTATTCACATATTAGAACTGTCGTAGCAAATGACTTGTGCACCTATTATGCTATTTTAATCTGGGGTAGGTAAAGTAAGTTCTTGTTTGGTGCATTCAAGTAAAAACATTTAGAACAAAAACAAATGCTATTGCTGATGTGTTGGGAGCCACTCTGGACAGAAGCTATGTGCACACCTTTAAGTCCTGAGTAAAGGGGTACTGAAAAGTTATTACACCCCGCAATACATTGGGCTTTACCTCTGCTGATAAGGAAAGTGTGGCTCCAGGAGTGGGCGTCACCCATGGGTTTGGTTGAATTACACCCACCTGTTCCTTTGTAACCCTACCCCTTTGCCCTTTTGGGGATAGAATGTTCCATGGAACCTCCCCTTGTGTCCCCTATATAAGAATAAAGAATTCCAGTGGCTCTCTCTCTTTCCACAGACCCCTAAGTTCACAGAGCCATCCCTGGATTTTGAAAAGGTACTTCTGTGTGTTTGCATGCTTTCTTTGCCATTTTCTCAAGTTATTGGAATAGTCAGATTTTGTGAACCCAGCATTAGGTCACCAGTTTGGATAGATGGTGATACTGTTGTCTATGAGAAAGCACCTTAATGAATGTGTTATTGAAATATAGAATGACAAAAATACCGCAAACTCCAGTTTATTATACAAAGTCAGAAGTTTTGACACTTCAAGTTTGGGTGGAAATATTCCTGTCAGGGCTTGCTTTGAGTCCCCTGAGTTCCTTGAAATTTTCCTGGAAATGAAGTCCCATCCAGATCTACTATCCTTGGAGGGGTGAATTGAACTCTGGACTGGTGGGAGTCTTTGATAAACATAGTGAAAAAGCATTTCCTCACATGTTAGGAAAGGCACAGGGATTTATTTAGGAAAGCAAAGAATACACAGTGAAGGGAGAATGTAGGCCATCTGGAGAGTGAGAGATGCATTTTGGGGGTTCCTGGATCTTCTTTTAAAGGAAACTGGGTGAGGACTGGGTATGAGAAAGTATGTAAAAATGACAATAGTTTGGCGATCCCAAGATGGCTTATGGTGGTCTGAACATTCTTAGGATCTTTGGGATGATGTGATCTTCATTATCTGATTAAGAGATAATGCTGGGAAGTTCCCTACCTTATAGATTTCTTAAAATGCCCTATCTCTATTTACTTAATCAATTTGTTGGTGAGTTAATTAACAGTATGTAAGGTTATTATAATAAATGAATGATTTTATGGTACCTCTAAGCTTTATAGATTTCCCAAACATTTGAGAATGACAGACCTGGGAGACAGACTGGCTCAGGGAGTGACAGGCCTGGAAAAGTATGTGGAAACTCAGATTAAATATACATTCTTGTCCTTCCTTTATGCCACCTTAATTCCTATTTTAAAATTTCTTCTATCTTATCTCAGTCCTGGGTTAAGTAGGCTGGGCCTGGCTTAAGGTGGGAAACTGAGAATGGTCAGAACTGAGTGTGTGTGAGGGGCTGTGACCCACATGAAGCAAGAAAGTAGGGCCACAGGAGCTGGAGCAGGGTTGACACAGGAGCCTGGGGTCAGGGAGACATCTCTGTGACAGCGTCTATACAAAGAATCCTGGCAGCGATGTTGGTCTGAGATCCATGGAGACCAGGGAGGAGATGCTCTCAGAGTATGTGGGGTGAAGGGCATCTCCAGGAAAGTCAGCACAGGATTCCAAAGGCCCTTCTTTCAAGCCCTCAAAGAGATGCCCTTGGAGCCCCCAAATTGCCAGAAGAAGACAATGAATGGGACTCTGGGATTCTCTGCAAAAGCTTATGTGAATTCAGGGCTGCCAACATCTATAGGTACTCAAGAGGGTGTCACCTCCTTGTACCCCCAGACCTGGGATGCAAGGAGAGGGAGCAAAAGGCAGTATCCTCATCTTCTCTCAGGAACGCCTTGATGGTTTCTTAACTAACGCTAATGCAGTGTTTCTCATTGGGTGTGACTCTACAATCCAGGAAACATTTAGCATTTTCTGGAGCTGATTTTGTTGTTGTTGTTTCTGGATCCCCCCCCCCCCCCCCACTTTTCCTTCTTGTTGAAAGGAAGCTACTGCCACCTCGTGGCTAGACGCTGGAGGTGCAGCTAAACCTGATGCCCTAGATAGCCCTTCACATCAAGGAATTATCTGGATCAAAATGCTGACATGGAGAAACTCTGTCCTCAAGGGAGGGACTTGAGGGAACCCATCCTTGGGCTGAGAAGAGAATTCTCTGGCCATCCTCTGCTGATATGTTCTCCTTTCACAATAGCAGATGATTTGATATGGCACCTGCCCTGTTCTGGAGGGGACTATGGTTTCCCTCCTGCCTCTTGTCTGCACTTTCTCCCCAACTATAGGGGCCGAAGATGATGATTCTTTGCTCTGGGACACATCCAGAGTGGGCTTGACTCCTTGTCTAAGTGAAATGAAAGGCAGGGATTCAGGCAGAAGGCCTGTGCCGACCTAGTTCGTTCTTCCTCATGTCCTCTCCCACACCCCCTCTGATGTTCCCTTCTCGCTTGCCTGATTCTCCCACTTCCCTAGTGCCAGTTCCCAGCCAGGCCCGTGATTTCCCCCTGAGAGGCTCCTGTGTGCCTTTTTACTGAAGAAGTACACCGAGGACACCCAGGCACCAGGATAAATTATCTGTGGCCATCTCCACACTGGTCTCCTGTGTCTCTTCTGTCAGTCCTCACCTCTCAGCAGCACCAGAGTGCTCAGTCCTCACCAACTCTAAAACAGGTGCAGAACCATCGTGCAGGTTTCACATTGGGTTCGAATCTACTTGAGAGAAAATATTGTAGTTCCAAATACTATTGACCGGTCTTCCTGTCCAGAAGTCCATTAAATGCCCTGTTATCTAAATAAATGTTGAAACTAAATAATTGCTATTGCTTATTTCTGCTCTCTATCTGAAGTTAATGGTCATTACAAAATAAAAGAGGGAAAGGAGAACTTCTTGGCTCTGAGTATACTTTCCTAACTCGGGTTTGAATTATTCACTCTTGTTTCTATGAGGGGGCTGCTGCTGGGATTCAGGTACCACTGAGCTGTAATTTTACCCCATCTCTCCTTCTTTTCATTACTGTTGGATTTCAGGCACCTGATTAATCATGAGCCTTCATTTTCATGTTGACATTGGTGCTAAAGATATACACATATAAGGGACATGGATGTTGAATCTCATGTCTCATTTTCCATGTCACCTGGAAGGAGATGATCGATGTGAATGTACATCTCCATATTACATTTCCCCTACATATGCATTAATCAAATTACACCTCCTTCAATGTTTCTACAATGGCAACTACATATGTCTGTGGGTTATGTTTATCTCCGGATGCCTTCCCATCTAGATTGCACACTGAGGGTAGAATCTGTGTCCACTTTCTTCATTCCAGTGTCTAGCATGATGCCTGGTGCCAGGAGAGCAATATACTTCTGTTGAGTGAATATATAAGAAGCATGGTGTATACTTTAAAGATATCACATTTTTTGAATAAGGAAAGAAAAAATATACAATCTATTTCAAAAAATAATGATGTATTTTATTTTGTAGGTGGTATATAGATGATGAATGGGAGCCCAGAATAGGGACATTTTCTGGGACCAGATGTATCAGGGAAGCTTTCTTGGTAGATCTAATACTGAAGCAGTCTCTTCCAATGAAGGGGAGAGCTAGTGAAGAAGTGGAGAAAGGTAGGTGTGAGCTTGGTCATACCTCTGGGACCAGAAGAAGAGGATTCAATGATGATGACCTTTGAATTTGATCCTGTATATGGTGATTCATTAGGTCAGTGCTAGCAAGCAGAAACATAGGGACATTTAAATGATATCTGATGTCCCCAGGGCTGGGGATACAACTTAGCAACAAGTGATTCATTACAATGAATGTACTGGTGAAAAACTGCATGTAGACCATGCAAATGAAAAAATTGTAAGATTGGGATGAGGGAAGAAGTAATGGTGAGGAGAAAGTCTCTCCTGGTGAATGAGGAACACATGAGTGGCAGATATCATCCTTAAGATGAAAAGCCATGAGAAAAGAAGCTGTGATTAAAACACAAAAATAGTCTGAGTGATTTTTTTATTGTAATCCTGTTTTCTTTCTATCAATTAAGGTACTAAATAGTATTGTCCCTAGAGTGTAGTGAGTTAAAATAAGTAGCATGCTTAAGAAAGACCTTGGTACAGAATAAGTGTTTAATACATGTTTGCTATGTTAATTATCTTTTATTGTATTTCATACATGTACACACACACACACACACACACACACACACACATGATTGGTACAGGGGATTGAAACAGGGTTACTTAACCACTGAGCTACATCCCCAGTCCTTTATATATTTTACTTTGAGACCATCTTGCTAAGTTGCTTAGGGCCTTTCTGAATTGTTAGCAACAATTGCTAAGTCTGGCTTTGAACTTGTGGTCTTTCTACCTCTGTCTCCTGAGCTGCTAGGAATATTGTTTTTATGGAAAATATGTATCAGATAGCAAATGTGAGAAACATGTTTCTGCAGTGAAAAGTGCTCTTTATTAGGGGCAGGAGTCCTCTCCCTCTCTAGTCACAGTCTGGAAGAATTAAACTGTAAAACTAACCCTGTTATCCTGAGTGCATTCAGTTTTCCTTGTGCCTTTTCTAGTTTATGGATACCAGGAAAAAACCCCAAGTTCTAACCAGCGCATGTATATAGAGGACTTGGTGGTGGAAAAGGGTTGTGTCCCCATAAATAGTGAGTCGCCCTGGCACAGAAGCCAAGAAATGCCTCTGCCTGATGTGCTTTGTAGCAATTCTTGTGGACCTTTCAGGGAGAACAGTGTTCTTTACTCTCTTTTTGTGTCTCACATTTAATCTCCTCCCCTTTTCCAGGAAAGTTCTTTGTTAGATCTCAAAGGAAAATCTAAGATGCTCAAGATCATGCAGTAAATGACAGTGCTGAGACTCAGACTAATTTCTCCTCATCAAACATCTTAGTTCTGTCTCTGGTGGTTTTCTTTCTGTTCCTCCATAGATGGCATCCACTCATGCTGCAACAAAAACCCAGCATCTTCTTTCCATAGATTTTACTATGGTTTATATAGTTTCATGGATGAAACGTTCTTACAGACGGAAAGTGTATACAAGTCTTTGCAGAAACATTTTCCATTAAATATGTAGATTGATCTCTATTCCATGAATTGATTGCAAAGTTTACCAATTTTTGAGCTGTCACTTATTTTTCTGCTATTTTAATCCTATCCACATTCTTGCATTTACCTATGAACCTTAAATTTTCAGTAAATTTACTGATTGCTCCCAATGAATTTTGTAGAATGAGCACAATTTTATCTTTAAGTGCTTGTCTTCTTTATTTTCTGTTTCTTTACCACCCATTTTATTCTCCATTATTTATATATTTCTCATTTATTTATATATTCCTCATTTATTTATATATTTCTAATTATGAGTAATATAAAATGGATCTGTCTGTCTTAAGAACTAATCAGTCTGCATGAATGATCCAGGAAAACTGCCATGGAGCATTGGGAAGAGGAAAATATTCAGGAAGAGAGAAGGGGGAAGGAAGGTCTCTAGGCTTCAACTGAGACTCCACCCCAAGCTGTGACCTCTGCAGCTGGAGGGAGGGTGCAGGGATCCTGCCCCCCAAGTCTTGGGCTACTTGTAGCATTGTGCTGTTCACTGCCTGAAGTGGGGCATACCCTACACCAAAGTAGAAGAGAAAGAAAACAGATTTATTCTTGAAGAAGTATTCAACCATAATTTGTGATACATAAAAGAGAGATCCACTGGAGAGATTGCAAAGACAGAGGCACATCTCCTGCTTGTACAGAACCAGGCAGTTATAGTCGTAGCATTCTCAAGATAGAAAATAACTCGTTCTCAAGTAAGAGAGATCACAACACCATTTTTATTTTGCATTTCTTTAAAATACAATTTATTTAAAATTCACTTTAAATAAATGGGGTAGCCACTTGTTTACTAATTATATTTACCAAAGGAAAAAATATGCCTCCTATTTTATGGTTCCTGTCCTCCCATGGACACTGGGAGACAAAGATACTATCTCTCTTGATGATTCCATATCATAGAGAGGACTCCCAGGTCCTTGAGAAAGTCATCCTTAGATTGGAAATTTGAAAAGAGACTTGTTTACCTTAGCAATTTACATACATCTGAAAGGGAAAAAGAAAGAATTTGCATTGACAAGTTATTATTATTTTTGGTACCGGGGATTGAACCCAAGGCTTCATGCATGCTAGGCAAGTGCTTTACCACTGAGCTACATTCCTAATCCTTTTTTATTTTGTATTTTGAGACAGAGTTTCATTAAATTGCCCAGGTTGGCCTTGAACTCGAATTCTTCCTACTTCCCAAGTAGCTGGGATTTCAGGTGTGTGTCACTATGCCCAGCACAGATGATCTTTTAAGAGTACTCTAAAAGAAAAATGAGAGGGTTCTTTTCATTTTCACACCAGAGAAAATTGTTGCTTCATTTAAAAAAATTCTTTTTAGTTGTAAATGGACACAATACCTTTATTTTGTTGATTTATTTTTATGTGGTGCTGAGGATCAAACCCCATGCCTCACACGTGTGATGCAAGCACTCTATGGCTGAGCCACAATCCAGCCCTTTCATTTTTGATTTGTATCTATCCTTATACATAAGCATTGTTCCATGTCTCCTCCGTCCTCTGCTCTCCAATCTTACCCTTTACTTCAGCCACTCCTCTCTTCTCTCTAGTACTTAGTTCTATGATACCCATTTGCCTGTGCCCCTCAAATTCTCTACAGTTTCCTTAACTCAAGGACCTCCATACTCACCTGGATCCCTCCTCCCTGCCTGCCTCTTTTGAGCCCTGCGGACTCTGAACTGGGGCTTCCATGGGGTCCCCTCCTTAGGTTCCTGCCTCCAGGTCACTGTCCTGTGCTCCTTTCAGATACTTCTAGTGTCTGAAGACATTTGGTTCCTGCAGTTTATGTGGATTTTTATTTTTGGATGCTGCAGGGAGTCTGATTCTTGTTATCCCATCATAGGCAGAAGTCAAAGTTCTGAATTTACTTTGGAATAAATTCTTGGCTACTCATATGGGACTGAGTTGATTCTCTGTGCCTTCATAATGACATACACATTGCAGCTTAGTTTACAGCAGTAAGAATGTTAGATGGTTATCTTGAATACTGCAATTTCCCAGATTGAACAGATCCACACATGAGGCATTAATAAAGCAATTACCTCACTAAAATACCTTTCTTTTTTAAAAATTAGATGACACTTGACTGAAATTGTTAGAAATCCTATGGCAGTGAAGGAAGAAAAAGTAACCCATGGACAAGAGAAACCTTCAGGCAACAAGGTACTAGCAGCCTCTTTTCTTTTTCACCAATGGATGAACAATGGATCTGCAAGTGAAGAACTTGACCTTTACCATGTTTATGATCAAGTCTGTAGAGGTGGTAAAGAAATGGCCCAGAGGATTTATGGGCCCAGTGACAATCTAGCATAAAAACCTTTATAGAGATGAACTAAGAGCAAGAATAAAAACCTACAGATTTGTTCCAAATAGCAATTGTTTTCTTGGGGGTGGAGATCATAGGCAGAGAGGCTAAGAAGGATGATTTCAGTTTGGTTTGTGGAGAATCTCTTTTGTTTGGATAAAGTTTTAGAAGCAGCCAAATAGCACTGTGGCTTGAAGAGATCCTCATATAGCAGCTGTCACAAAGAATAGGGGCATGAAAACGAAAAGAGGAGGAAAGAATAAACATGTGTCTCTTCAAAGTGAATGGGCAACTATTTTCAGTCCCAAAGACACGTGTCACAGGGCGAATGGCATTGCAAATGGTCGACATAAAAACCATATTTGGTTGCCAGATACAGCATTACTTTTTATTAAGGGAGAAAGGAGGCATAATCAGTTCTACTTGCAACAATTTGGTATTTTTAAAGAGTAGGTTGCCTTTGTGCTTCTCCAAGATTTTGGCATTTATAGAACATATTGCCCCACATATGAAGTGAGGACCACTTCCTTTTGTGTGCACTTGTAACTTGGGATTATGGTCTATGAAAATAACTGCTTAAGAATAAAGTTACCTCCACCACGAGGTAGGAGTATGTTCTCCTATCAGAACTGTCCTGGAAAATGAATTTTGTCCCTATGGGGCTCTATTTTAATTTGGTGTGGGGAAATTAAGCTTTTGCTTTGTACTACTGTTTCAAATACATACACACACACACACACACACACACACACACACACACACACTATTACTGTCATCCATGGAAAAGACTATTAAAGCTTCAACTATTTTGATTCTGGAATGAAGAAAAATCTTCGAATTCCAGTCATATAACTGAGGCTGGGGCTTTGGTACTTCCTATTTGACTGGAAAATATGTAGGAAAAAATCAGGACTCACAGGTCTGCATTTGTAAAGACTTAAAAAGCTTTTGGGGCTACAGGGTGAGAAGGATATCAATTATTGACAAGGACAACACCTTCAAATAGCCACCCACTAGACTCTACCTCTTAAAGGATCTCTTAACATGAGAGCTAAGCTTCGAACACATAAAGTGTTGAGGGATAAACTCAGACCAAATCCAGACTATAGCAGAAGCATGTTGGCTGTGGGTTCAGCAGCAGTAGATTATGCTTGAACCCCTCCTTACCCTACCTGTAAGTCAAGTGTACTGTCCCGTTGGTGGAGTAAACAGAAGCATGTGGTAGTCATTTTCTGAAAGGGATGGGGAGGAAAGATGTGAGGAGAAGAGGGCAGAAGAACATGTTAGATCAGTTTTTACCCTGCTGATCACCCCCACCACACCACTGAGGTATTGATGTTTGAACCTAGAGGTGCTCTACCACTGAGCTACATCCCCAGCTATTATTTTGAAAGTCTCCCTAAATTGTCCAGACTGGTTTCAAACTAGTGATCCTCCTGTCTCAGCCTTCCAAGCTGCTGGGATTAAGGTGTATGCCACTGTGCCTGACTTGCCATGCTGGTTTTGAATCTGTATCCTGGTGAAAAATCTTTGGACTTGCACATTAACCTCTTTTTAAAAGTTTTCCCAATGATAAGCATACATTGCAGAGTTTTATAACTCTCAAACCTTGCTCTTGGTCATCCACTGCCCTACTCCCCAGGTGCCTCTGTGACCTTGTTTGATTTCTTTTACAACTACACGATTCCTTCACTAAGGGTCCTTTGCCCAGGCTGTTCCCAAGGTTGACTGATGTCTAACCTTGGCTATCATCCCCTTCCCTGATCTTGGAATCTACAATGAATTCCCAAGATGCTCTCTCTGTGCTATGATTGTTTTCTTCACTTTTGTCATTATTTTTGGCGTTTCGGATGGATGCTTGAACATATGATCTTTTTTTCTGTCAGTGCAAGTTCAGTGCGTGGCCAGGTGCCTGACTTCAGCCAACTTCTAATGCAGTGGGAAGCAGAAGCTTGGCTTGCTGCAGTTCTACTTAATGAACACTAGAGAGAAGTGTTGCCCTGCTCCTTTCCTGGGAGACGGTAGGAGGTCCTCAGATTTTCCCCAGGATCTTCAGTGGTTGGGATCCTCTTGCTCCAGGAACAGAAAGGAGAACTCAATGTCCGTAATAAGCACCGCGGCTCAGGAGGACAGGAAATCGGGCCCTTCCCTCATTCAGATACTTCTAGGTCAGTCTCAGTCTGACAGGGGACACTTGGTCTCCACGTTCTTCTCTTCATAGTGAGCCCTCTAATTGCTCCTTAAGCCACAGGAATTCTCATCTCAGGTGAGGAGAGAGGCACTTCTACAGAACATCTCTAATTTTCACAGCACTTTTTAAGAATTGATGTCATATTCTTCCGAGTGAAGAAAATGGAGGGTTAGTGAAGTGAGGTCTTTTACTTAAGCTCAGTTGAAAGCCCAAACTGGTGAGCCTGCCCTGTCCATCGCAACAACCCCTCTACTCCCCCTTCAGCGTGTGCCCATTTGTCTAGGTGTGTGTGGGGGACATAAGGTGGAAGTTGTCCTGCAGAGCTGGGTTTAGGGCTGGTTTCTTCAGTCCCAGATTTCTCCCACAAGGGGGCAGCACTGATAACCAGCTCCCTCACAGCTGGCATCTGAGGGTTCCTCCTCACCATGGCCTGGCATCATCCATGACTTAAACCTCCTCCATGATGTAGCTCTAGTTCCAGCTGCTTTACCTGTTGAGGAAAATTCTGACACCTCAGAAGCCCTGCTAATAGCTCCACAGCCCCACGGTTGTTTTTCTGTTCCATTAGGGCTAAAAAAAGATTCTAAAGAGAAATTCAATGCACTTCTGAATAATCCCTAGGTTACAGAAGAAGTCTAGAAGTGTATAAATGCATAGAACTGAATAAAAATTAAAATTTAACGAAATCAATATGTGGGGTGTAAATAAACCAGTGAGAGAGAAATGGACAACCTGAAATTAAAAGAGAGCTATGGCAAATTAGTTCTCTAAGTTCTATCTAGGAAATTAGAAAAAGAAGAAGAAAATAAAGCCCAAAACAAGAAAAAGGGAAAGAAATAATGAAGAGCAAAAATCAATGAAGTAAAAAAAAATAGAAAATTAGAGAAAACCAATGAAACAAAAAACTGGTTCTTTCCAAAATTAACAAAATTGATAAATTTCTAGAATGGCCAAAACAAAGAGAGAAGATGGAAGTCACTTTCATCAGAAAAGAAATAGGAGATATCAATACTGACCCTTTAGCAATTTAGAAAAATAAGTAAGTATGTATCACAACCAGCTTCATACATACAACCAGCAGCTTAGAGGAAATGAATGATTTCCTTAAAACCCACACACTCCCAAGACTTAATCAGGATTAAATAGGTAATATGAATAGTCTATAAAAAGGTAATAAATTGAATTCATAATTGAAAAAAGCTTCTGAAAAGGAAATCCTGAGGCCAGATAGTTTGACTGCAGAGTTATAACAAGTGATTAAAGATCTAACACCAAAGTTACAAAATCTATTTTAGAAAAATAAGAGGTAGGAACACTACTAGTGAGCTCTTATGATTTTATGTTGCCTTGGCATCTGTTTTAATATGAATTGGACTTTATCATTTCAGAAGCAGCACCCAGTCACCATTGATGTAGTTTCTAGTTCTCTACATCCTCCTGGTTTTTCAACATGATCAATATGCATATCCCCCTTATACAACCACCCTCACCCCTGGTGACCTCCTCCCCATGTAACTAACAATTAGAAACAACCCACTTGACTCTCTCCTCTAACTCCCACATTCCTAGTGACCACCTGGAATCACAGTGTGACTTGTGCCTGCTTGTTGCAGATCCACCAATTAGAATTTCCAGATGGAAACCTGCTTGGGTAATTCCCTGGACCCCAATAAAGCCTTTAATCCACAAGACCTTATCTCTATCTTGTTCCCAATCTATTGTTCAGTATGTGTGTCCCAGATGGCTCCTCATTTCCTATTGGACCTGTAAGTTGTGATCCTATTTTTGGGATCTGTAAATAACATGTTGCTTCTGTTATTTCAAATGTCAGGCTGCTGTTGTATGTCTCACCCATTAACACATCCAAACCTAAGTTCCCTCCTGGTGAGGGCTCTCCTAGACAGCGGCTGTCTTGATAGGAATAAACTGGACACAGGTCTGACAAGAGCCAAAGGGCATCTGCCAGTATAAAACCAGTTTCCTGTGAGAGGAATACCTGGTCAGGGATTGGACACTTAGGCATAATGCTGTCCAATAGGAAAAAGAAGCAGCCCATGAAAGGTTTTCTGTAAACATCGCTGGAGTCCCATCAGGGCAAGATTAAAGTTTATAGCCACTCTCCTAAGAGATCTCAAGACCAAATGAAGGGAAAATAATGATACTTACCAAAAGATTTTACAAGGCTATTATTGTCCTGATACCAAAACCCAAGAGCAACAACAGAAACACAAACCCCAACAAAAGAAAACCTATATAGACTAATATATAGACTAATATATTTATATTAGACTAATATATTTCCTGAACTTAGAAACAAACATCTTCACAACAGCAATGCATAAAAAGAATTATACATCATGCCCAAGTTGGATTTATTGCAGGTGTGTAATCTTGGTTCAACATTTGAAAATTAGTCCATGTAACTCATAATAATAACAATTTTGGGGAAAATTTAATCTATCATATTAATTGACACAGAAAAAGCATTTGACAAAACCTGACATCCATTTAGGACTAAACTTTCAACAAGTTAAGAAGGACAGCTGCCTAAAATTGACAAAGGACACCTACAAAAATCCTAGGCTAACATTAATACTGAAGGACTGTATGTTGTTCTTCCAAGGACAAGGCAAACATATGAAGAAACAAGGGGAAAGAAGATCTAGTTAGCAGGTTTGATATGTAAACTCCTATGGCACTGTGTCTGGGTTCAAAAGGACCTAGAATTTTCTACAGTGATTGATTTCTGTCCTTTCTGGTACAGAGGAGAGGGAGGACAGCCTTAGTCATGCATGTCCTCCTTTTTGGCAAGTTTGGGGAGGGCAGAGAGCTTACTCTGTGTCTACTTCATCTCAGTGGCCTTCAGCTCAAAATAATCCTTGTACAGAAGTGGCATATTTGGGGGTAGCATATTCTACTATCCTTCAAGAATCACTGGAATGATAGAATCCATTCATTAAGTGGCAGAAATGAATATAGAGAGGTGTTTTCACACTGTCAGTCACTGTGAAAAACAAAACACCAGGATCAAAGAAGAGAGGATCCTAAAACCTTTAGCAGGCGAAAATCACATCACATATTAAAGGGACAAAGATTTTACACTCCACCAAATTCAACTCAGGTTCCCCCAAACTCTTCTTTTTTAACCAGGTCTTGAATTTTGTATTTCCACCTTCATCTCTGTGTTGTCTAATTTTAGCAAGAATCCTTCTAAAAAATCCTTGGTTTATCCAGAATCCCAATCCTTCATATCTGATCGATCTCAATATCCAGTATGGTTTTTCA
This sequence comes from Callospermophilus lateralis, assembly GCF_048772815.1. NCBI lineage: Eukaryota > Metazoa > Chordata > Mammalia > Rodentia > Sciuridae > Callospermophilus > Callospermophilus lateralis. The sequence goes on from NC_135309.1 coordinate 41,088,716, forward strand.
TCCTGTACCATACCCTAGGTGACATCTGAGCAATCTGGTAAGAATCCCGGTAGGTCACTTTAGCCAGAACCTCCCAACATTTTTTTATCTCCTCCTATGTTCGTTCTGTCTTATGACCCATAGAACACAGAAATGAACTGAAAGACTAAATTCTATGAAACTGGTATCATTCTATATATTTAAGGCAGAAGTTAATGCATTAATACAGTGTCTAAGGAATTGGGGTTCAGTTCTCTCAAAGAAACTCTTTTTGAGAAAGGCTAAAAACAAATGACAATTCATGAAAGTAGTTGTAACACCCACAAACATATGTTCATACCCCTAATACACAATATCTCAAGCGTGACTAAAAGATGATTACATTAATATACAGAACCACAAATAATTCAGAGGTAATGCAGAAAAGAAAACTTATAAATTTCTAATAAACACAAAACTATTTTAACTCCCACTAACAAGTACTGAAAATTTAAAAATTAGCAACAAGGAGCCATCACTCTCAGTTAACAAATTGTCAGAAGTCATAAAAGTCAACAAGGATGACCAAAACTAACCATCCAGGTTCTTTTGGTGGAATGAAAACTAGTAGAGCCATCCCTCAGGATGGGGGAAAACTCGTTCAACAACCTTCTGCAGATGCTGAAACCCAAGGATGCTCAAGTCCCTGATACAAAATGTTATATATGCCTATGCACACATCCCAGTATACATGAAATCATCTCTAGAGTCTTTTAAATAACTAATGCAATGCTATGTAAATACTTGTTATACTGTATTGTTTAGGAAATAATGCCAATAAAAAGTTGGTACATGCTCAGTACAGATGCAATTTTTGGGGGAATATTTTTGATTTGCAGTTGGTTAACTCTGGGATGCAGAACCTACAAATATAAAGAACTGACTGTACTATCTTTCTGGAAGGCCGTCTGGCACAAAGAGATAATTAGAAAAGAATGCAAATGTGTAATATAGGAATTTTGATTTTAGACTTCTCATATATAAAAAAACTACAAACTACATGAGTATCCATCACTAGAAGCCTGACTATTAGATATCCTTCTATGGACCTGCCAATAAGGGAGGTAAGCCTACACATAAATAAGTGAATTACAAGTAAAAACAAGTATATTTTAGGCAATATGGTATAGAAACTGTAGGACCAACCAGGCTACATCATGATTCTTTTGGGAGGAGCTCAGATAAAGGCACTTTTTGGCAGGTCCTTTCCTGGGAATGATATGGTATGAGCCTCAAATGGTTTGTTCTTGGACAAATTTGCCTTCAATCAGAGTACTTCTTCTCTATCCAAACCACATATGTGAAAACATGCAACTGATTTTAAAAATTAGGCTCCTGTAGGCCAAGCTAGTGAGATCTTATTAATGAATTTCTTATTAGATATTGGAGAGCCATTCCTTGACGTTCGTATTTGCAAAGGTCTCTTGGAGATGGGAAAGACTGGAGCTGAAGGAAGCAATGAAGATGGGAAATCACAAAATACAGTGCCAGGAAAATCAGAGGCTCTGTTAGCATGGGAAGGAGAGGGACCAACTCAGGAGACAGTTCTAGAACAGAATGAACCAAAGTGAATGGGGTCGTGAGTGATGGTGATGGGGAAGGGGGGGGTCTAGGTAGAATTTAAATCAAAAGGCTTATTAAAATCAGCTAGAGCCAGGTGCAGTGGCTCTTTTGCCTGTAATCCCAGCAGTTTGGGAGGCTGAGGCAGGAGTTCAAAACCAGCCTCAGCAATGGTGAGGTGCTAAGCAACTCAGTGAGACTCTGTTTCTCAATAAAAATGCAAAATTGGGCTGGGGATGTGGCTCAGTGGTTGAGTGACCCTTAGTTCAATCCCCAGTACTGCCTCCTGCTCCAAAAAATCGGCTAGAGACAGTTGGATGAAGTTCTTCAATAAGAACCTCAATGAATGAAGCCCCTCAAGTTCTACCTCCTTCAACCATCCCCATTCAACAGCAGCAACCATTTTCTCCATCAATATCACCCTTCCACTAGTCACCTCCACTGAAGCTTTTTAACCTATATCTCTTGCAAGTTCACCTCCCCAGATTTTCTCATTTCATCACCTGAGTGAGAATTCATCAAAAACAATTGTTTTGGTTCTGGAGACTAAACCAGGGCATTTAACCACTGAGCCACATCCACAGGCCTTTTTGTCTTTTATTTTGAGACAGGGTTTCACTAAGTTGCTTAGGGCCTTGGTAAGTTGCTGAGGCTGGCTCTGAACTTGCAATTCTCTTGCCTCAGCCTCCTATCACTGGGATTACAGGTGTGCTCCACCATGCCCAGAAATATTTCCCATTTAAAAAATTTCCAAACTCTGAGCTGCCCCTTATCATATACATATACAAATACACAGATTTGTATCACCCTTAGAAGGGAAGGAAGCCACCCAATTTTCTCTGTTTTATGAGGGCCATAGGCTAGAGATGACCTTATTTACTAGTTTGACTCTAGTTCCAGGACTTTGGTGGCTCAAGGCTGAGAGGGAGCACAGATGGAGGTGGGGGACAGGGCAGATGACCAGTGGCTGTTGGGTGCAAAGTGGCATACCAGTCCTCAGTCTGGTGGTGTAGAGAAAATGAACCACCTGTGGAGGGCTGTGAGGGAAGGGCATGGTTATAGGGGTGAGGGAAGCAGGTTACTGTTGGAGGTGGTGTTGTGTAGGAATAGGGACAAGCAGGGGACTCTGGCAAGAATCCAGAGAAGGTGGCAGGCGAGAGATGGGCCAGTGGCTGGAGCAATGATCTTTCCTGCTTCCGTTGCTTAGCTCTGCGGTTCTGGAACCAGACCTGAGAAAGAATAGCCAAATCAGAGCTTCTATTTCAAATAGATGGCACTGTCACATATGATCCCCTTCCTCCAAGGACAGGAGGTTCAGGCACAGGGAGTAAGCATTTCCCACATCACCAGAGGAAGAAAAGTTCTACTAGAGGCATGGCTGACCTAGGTCTGCTGACAAACTGTACTTTTAACTCTAACCTGTGTCTAAATTTGCTCAATTTGTACAACTTTGGATGAGTAAGAACTGTCACCTTCCAACAAGAAAGGGATAAATATGACATAGCAAAATTTTCTCTCTCCAGATATCGGGAAATCTTCCCTAGGGTTCAGTTTAGAGATGAAGACTCTTGATAAATATAATTGTTATAGACAAGATTGGGTTTAGGGGAGGATTTAGACTTAAGATTAATTAACTCTGTGACTAGTATTGAGGAAGCCTCAGGCTGGATGAATCGCAAGGTTGTGGTTAGGGATAAGGGACAAGGTTGTGCATGTCTGTGAACAGTTAGAATTGCATTTCTGTTGGGGTTCACATCATTATTAAATGTTGGGAGTAGTAACTCAAGTCAGATTATCTTAGAGTTAGGGTTAAACTTGAGTGACATTCAAAGTGTAGAGGAGGCATTGTTAAGTGATGGGTGAAGTTTAGTTCCAATGATTGTCTATACTCAGGTAGCCCCCACCGCACTAAAGAGAATCTCTCAAGGTAGGAGGGACCCTGAAGTATCACCTGTATTCTGGCCTCACTGAGGCCCGTGTCCCGTGCGAGACCCTCTCGGGCCCAGATGTCTGGGTACTGATTCCTCCCAAAGGCTGATTCCAGCTGCTCCAACTGTGCTGGGCTGAAGGTGGTACGGTGGCGGCGCCGGGAGTGCAACTGACCCCTCTGTCCTTCTTGTGGAGAATGTCTCGGTCTCCCCACTCCTACGGCAGAGAGCCTCCTGTAGGGCTGAGTGCTCATGTCTGAGGAGGGAGAAGAAAGGAGGGAGACGTTGCTTATGAGTGGGATCACCCATCCATCACTGGACCACTTATTTTCTGCTCAAAGCCCCCTATGCTGATTCCCCTTGGGAAACCCAGCTCACACCAGAAATCCTTCTTCTTTCATAACCACTATTCCTGGACCAGCTTAGCCTCAGTTGCTGCTATATTTCTGGGACTGGGTTGTCTGCTACAAAGGGTTACTTCTCAGACCCACTTTCCATCCTGGGTATTCATACTTTGTCTACCTGACAACTCCATTGTATGCCCAATCTGAGCCCCCTGTTACTACCCCTCCATGTGCCTTTCCCCTCCAAGTACACTCCACACCCACCTGGGGCACACCTTGTGGGCCTTCTATTTGCTTTCATGCCCTAACAACTTTCTAGGTCTCTATCGAAGGTCCCCTTTGCTTGTTTCCTGCTCTCATGTGTTGCATTCAACTTAAAACTTCTTTATACAGCTCTTATCCTCCTGTACCCCAGCCTGGGAAGATGAAGCATTCTCCACTGTGTCACTCACGCATACCCTCTCCTTACTTATGTACTCTCTGTCATTTCTCCTTCCCCTGCCCTGGCCCAGCCACCAGGCTGCAGGAACCTGAGCTCGTGGGAAAGGCTCGCTTCTCCTCCCTGCAGTCTCACTAAGCCCCCACGTTAATTAGTCTGAGAACTGCCGGGGAAAGAGAGAACAGAGAGGGAAGAGGAGACACCTGGGAAGGTACAGGCTGAGAAAAGGAGATGTCTGGAGCAGACACCTATTCCCATGGGGACACAAGTGTGGCTCCCATCCAGTGTCCACTGTCCCCCTTGGGGACTTACATGTATTGTTCTGCTCTCTCATGATCAAAGCCTCGGCCCCTCCAGCTCCCTCCCTTACAGAAGGCAGTGTTCTGGGGCAAACTCTGAGATTAGGAGTGAAGGCATAGGCTCCAGCTATGCCTCTGCCTACCAGAAGCCAGGGCCTCACTTCTGCCTGTGAAGCAAAGTTCTATTTAAGGACCCCCTGGTTTTAATATGCTAGGATTCTAGTTTTCAGCCTTCCTCGTGGTGAACCACTGCCTCAGAGGAGGCTAGACATGAGTCTCACACCTGTTGCCCACCTCAGGGCCCCAAGCCCAGCCTGGGAAGTCACTCACCCACTGTGGAGGTCAGAGTCCCTGCAGCTGGGTATCTCTCAGGCAAGAGGGTGCTGCAAATTCGCCCCTTCCTTTGCTTCCCCTGCTGGCTCCTCCCTTCAGCTTCCATGATTAGCCACCAGCACCAAAGACAGTCCAGCCTCCTCCTGTGTCCCTGAATCTTTGATTCTAGTCTGTCCGTTTCTGTTGATCCCTTCTATGCCCGTGATCTCTCTCCTCCTTTTGTTGTACAGTCTCTGATCTGTGTGTGTGTGTGTGTGTGTGTGTGCGCGCGCGTGTGTGTGTGTGTGTGTGTGTAAAGATATAGGTATATAGAGAGATGTCTCTTCACTCTTTTATTTTTTTTCTAATTCCTCATTCTCATTCCCCACATCTTTCTCTCCCTTTTTCTCTCTCTCTCTCCTTCATCTGATTCTCTATTTCTCTCTCTCTCTCTCTGGATCTTCTTTCCACCAGGATGCTGCTCTCTCTTCTTCCAGCTGCCTATTTTCCCACACCACCTCTCTCTCCTTGAGTCTTGGAGGAGTGACCTCCTCCTGGCCCCTGTGGGCCCATCCAATCATTACCTGGTCACCAGAGCCCCCTTGCTCTGGGGAGGATCACAAGCCGGATGAGGGAAGGTGTTCTGTTGGAGGGTCCAGGGACTGGGGCCAAGAGCTCATATTCCCAGGGGACCAGAATCTTTTGTCCAGTTAAATCCCCTCCTGGGAGCAGGCAGAGAAAGGAGGGTAAAATACATTCCTACTAAGTCCCCCTTCTCAGAACCCCACTGTGGGGAGGGAGGAGGAAGGCGGGGACAACCAGGGGGTAAGAGGCAGGGCCTCTCTGGCATCTCAGTGTGCAGGTGATACCCAAGGACCTGTTTCTAGGAAACTAAAAAATGAAGAGTCAAGTGCACGCTTGGTACCCTAATATCCCAGAATATACCAGCCACCCTCTCAGAACAATCTGAACTCAATCCATAGGATAAATCTCCAGGGCACCAATGTTCTTATGTACTTTCTGATTTCTTCCTTTGAAAGTCACCTGCATATTCATCTAGAAATCTCAGAACAACAAGACCTTTCAAGGCCACTGAGATTTTCAAAAAAACCTTGATCCTTGAGCACATGTGAATTCCAGAAGCATTCTGTCCTACCCAAACCTCAGGATACTCTGCAATAAACAGATTCCCATGACATTTTGGCATTCTGATTCTTTAAGGAAACCCTGATATATCTGGAATGTCTGAGCAGTCAGGACCACCTGAACCCTATAGTACTCTGACTCTTGAGATTGCTTAGACCCTGGAAGTACATTCTGTCACCCCCAGTATACCCTAATACTTTAAGGACAATCTGATATTCTAGGACTTTAGGATCCTCCATGACACTCTGAAACCTAAGGGCACTCTGGTACCCAGGATATTACACCTTTACTAGGTGATTCCCACCCTGTTACATGAAGTTCCAATCTCTTAGGACACATTGACCTGATGACACACTAACTTTCTTGGAACTTGTATTCTTGCAGTTTGATCACCAAGGTCACTCTAACTCCTTAATCACATCCTTTAAATACTTCTTGACAATTCAGGAATGGAAACATCATAAACCTCTAGGAGCCTGATGTTTATAATATGGTCCAAAAATCATCATCAGCAGCAAATGGGAGCCTGTTAGAAATGCAGAATCTCATGTCCCACCTACTGAATCAGAATCTGTGTTGTAACAAGATCCCCAGGAGAACTGAATGTATATTTGTCTTAGGCAGGTTGGGATGCTGTAACAAAATACCACAGACTGGGTAGCTTCAATAACAGACATTTATTTCTCATAGTTCTGGGGACTGAAGAAGTACAAGATCAAGGGGATGGCTGGTTTAGTTCCCCAGTTGAGGTCTCTCTTCCTGGCTTGCAGATAGCTAATTTCTCACTGTGTTTTTACTTGGTGGAGAGAGAATCGGCTATAGTCTTTCTTCTTCTCAGAAGGACACTAATGCCATCATGGGGCCTCCTCCTTATTACCCCATCTAAATCTAATTAACTCTAAATAATTCCACCTCCAAATACCATCATACTACCAAATTAAGGGGCACCCTTATTTTTTGGGGGGCAGGGAGGGACACAAACATTCAGTACATAACAAAGTAAAATCGAGAAGCCCTTCTCCAAGACACCAACTCGTTTTTCCATATCCTAGCATATTAGTGAGTTCCACAACATTGTGAACAAAATACTGTAAAAAAATAAAGGAGGACAAGAAGTTTTTTTTGGACTAGGGATATTTTGGATCATGGCTTCATAGACTTAGTCTGTAGTTATCTGGCTGCATTGCTTTGGGCATGAATTGAGGCAGAACATCATGGTGGAATGGCATGGTGGAGGAAAGCTGCTCAACCCATGACAGTTGGAAAGTGCAGAGGGAGAAGAAGGGACTGGGGACAAGATATAGTCCCCAAGGTCAGGCTCCCAAGGACCTACTCCTGCCAAATAAGTTCTACCATCTACAGTTTCTACTACTTCCCAATAATCCATTTAGCTGTAAATCTCTTGATGGACTAATCCATTGATGAGGTCAGAACCCTTATGATCCAAGTACTTCCACAAATCTTCACCTGTGATTATTTCTGTTGGGGAACAAGCCTTCATATGAGCCTTTGGGGAACATTTCATATTCAAATCATAACATCCAGTATATCCTGGATATCTGTGTTCTAGAGAGTATATTAGATCTCCTACCCTGAACTCCATGGAAGCCCTTGCAAAACCCAGTAGCATGCAATCAACTTTGACCCACAACAAAACACCAAATTACAATGAACTCTGGTGCCTCAAGATACCCTAACCCTACACAAGCACTCTGACTACCATCCAGGACAACCAGTTGCTCCAGAACACTCTGGTATTACCAAGAAATTCTGACTACTGCCTTTGATCCCTAAGGACACCCAGATGCTATGTTTGACTTGACATCACAGGATACCATAATTCCTCAAGAGACTGGAACTTTTAGAAGCATATGTTATAGCAGGGCACCATATTCCTATCCACAACCTGACTTGCAAGGAAACCTGAAACCCTGAATATTTTTATTTGACATAAGATAGAATGGTGGATTTGAGCCATGAGCTCAAATCCCAGCTATACAGCTTAGGATTTATGTGATTGTGGACTCATTGCCTAATACTTCTAAGTCTTAGTTTCATCATCTGTGGTTAAAAATCTAGTAAATTCTCTTTGTCTGAAGTAGTTATGCTCCACAAAGCCACCATGTGAATTATTGAATACCCCCTTTAGTCAGGGTCAGGCTATAATTTGTATTATGTTTGAAATATAACCTTGTATTATATATGTTTCTGTATTATGTTTAATTCTATTTGAATTAACAATATTTGAAAGATAGAATCAAACTCATGGTCAACAGCACTGTAAATCATGCCTGAACAAAGCTTATCAAATGCTTGTATTTTCTCTGTAAGGCACATCATAGCCTTCTTACTCTTCAAAACAGTAGACTGCATTTCAGAACGCATTTGAGCCCATTTTAAACTGCAAAACCACCAACAAAGAGCACAAAAATATAAACATGACACTAAATATGTCATGGAAAGAACCTATGAGAACTGAAACAAGAATGTGGCATTTAGTTTTCAGTGTTCTGGGCATGCATGTGGCTGCAAATGTCCACCAACATGCCAAGGAGTAATGCAAAAAATAATGGATTTAGGGGTCACAAATAGATGTTAGTAAGTAGGTGAATTCACAAATGTGGAATCCATGAATAATGAAGGCAGAGTGTACTTACCTCATGAAATTGTGATGATTGAGTTAATAAAAAGGAAGCATGTAGAACGGTAACTTGAAAATCATCATCATCATCACCATAATTCCTAAGGATTCTAACTCTAAGAATAATTCTGTTCATGTCAAATCCTTGAATTTTGAGGGCAAAAAAGATCCTTTCATTTTAGGAGAACATGTGCTTCCAAGGAGCTTTGACCTCATTAGCTTATGGTCACATAAGTTTGAGCTCAGAATGATTCCATGACCCTCTAAGATACACAGACCACAAAGACATGGTGAGATGTTAGAATCTTTGACCCCATAAGAAATTCCTTGATATGATAGGAGGCAGACAATCAAAGAAAAATTCCTCTTGCCCATTTAGAACTCCCAGCTACTCTATTCTTGTACAAGGTATACCACCACTGAAAAACCACTCAACACCCAACTCTAGTCTAGGAGATACCCTGACAATAAGACCTGCCCATGGGGCTGTGTGTGTGTGTGTGTGTGTGTGTGTGTGGTGCTAGGGACTGAACCCAGAGTCTCATACATGTAGGCAAATTCTCTACCCCTGAGTTACATCTCCAGTCCTTTCAATTTCAGACAGGTTCTCACTAAGTCTCCTAGGCTGGCCTTGAATGTAAGATCCTCTTGCCTCGATCTCTATAGTAGCTGGGATTATAGGTGTGCCCCACCTTGTCCAGCTCCATAAGATATTTTGATCATATAAAGACATAACCTTATATTCTAAGACACCTGATCATTCAGTGTACCTTAGTATACAGAATGTCTTGATGACAGGACATTTGTGTCCAGTGTACTCTCTCACAGTCCCAGACTTCTCAACAGGTACTACAATCATTGCCACACTCTCCCTACTCCCGACACACAGACAGGCCAGAACAGCTTTTGACACGTGGAACCCCATGAGTCCACACAATAATTATCTTAAACCATCAAGAAATCTTGGCCTCCCAAGGAAAACATTCTTATATAACATACAACATTATATGTATCACATAGATATATAATGTCCTCAAATATCTTAACTTTCTTGGCATTCTCAGCTTTCTTGAGCATGCTCTGTTCATCCAGGACTTTCTGATTCCTGTGGATACTCTGGTGGTACAAACACACCTCGACACTTTATAGCAGATCTATTTGGATCTTTATGAATCCATATACCACCATATCTTCAAAATACCTAATTCTCATTCATTCAGATGCCAAAGGGGTATGTTGAACTATATGAAGACCTTGACAACTATAGGCTTCCAGAGCATCCAAGAGTCTCTGAATCACCCAGACGGCCCAACTTATGAAATACTCCAACTCTAAGAAACAATTTGATCCTCTAGAACACTTTGGCATCAAAGTTGAGATAAGGACTCTTCAAGAATATTCTGCATGTACAAATATGGCATAGTGAGTCCCACTATTATGTATGATTATAAAGCACTAATAAAAATGTTCTTCTGGGTGGCAGAATAGAGGAGGTAGTGCACCTGGCCACGCTGTGGAGTGAAACCAAGAAAACTGACAAGCAGCTTCTCAGCAAGGTCGGTTAACAACAACAACAACAACAACAACAACAACAAAAAGTAAGGAGACTTTACTAGAATTTTAAACTGAACATTCAAAGAAGATCAGGGACTCAGGAGTTTGGATATAATAAAATAAGGGAGAAATCCCCAATGGCCCAGCCACTGCCACAGCCATGTCAGCAGTTCCAGCTAGAGAGCTTCCTCCATGAGCATAGTGGAGGGATAAGGGAATTAAAAGGACCCACATATTTTGGAGACCCAAGGTGTGTCTGGTACAGAGCATTTAGAGATCAAGGACATTGCTTGGCAAACCTGAAGGACACCCCTGCACAATATCCACATGTGGGGAAGAAGCTGCCATCTATCCAGGTGATGTGTGGAGGACAAAGGAAAGAACCATTTAGCAGCTTCTCTGCATATCTGGCCAGGAACCCAGAAGAGTAGGGGTGGGAGAAATTGTTTAGAGACTGAACCCAAGACCAGGAAATATGGGGTCTGCAGGTGATGTAGGGGACTAAGAAATGGGTCCCCGACTACAAGAGTGACCCAGAAGAGATCCCTGGGGTAAAGTCTTTCAACATGGATCAGCAAGTACTGGGCACTGGAAGTGCACTGATTTAAAACCTCCAGACCAATTAGCATTGAGTGAAGAGCCTGAAGCCCACCTAAGCCCAAACCCTGCTTCCAGGAACTCTGCCTATGGGATTACCTCTTTCACTCCAGCAATCCAGAGGTTAGAGCATCACACTCCAGAAGACCCTTCCTAAAACCACTGAGAAGAGAAGCTGAGACTACTTTGAACTTGAATGGGAAAAACTTCTTTAACTTTTCATCAAGATGTTTTTCTTTTCCTTTTTAAGAAAATTCTTTGTCACTGTTTAATTGTGACCTTAGTGGTATATGGACATTTATAGAGTCTCCTATTTTTTTTCCCTTCTCATCTCTAGCTTTTTTGAAGCCAGTTATTTTACATGAATTAGTTTTTGTGAACTAGGATGTTTGATTAGTATATTTCATTTTTGTTTTGTATTCTTTTTAAAAATTATATATATATATATATATATATTTATTTATCCTACCTTTTTTCTTCTGCTAATAGCCAATCTCTGTTGTTCTCTCTTTCACTCTTTAATATTTTTTTCCTGTCTTCTCTCCTCCTCCCCCATCATAATCATCACATCCTATATTACTTCTGTTCTCTCCCTGTTCATCTTTTGAAAATGGAAAATCCTTTTGAAAACTTGCTGTTTTTATTATAGGCAATAATTGATCATATCATTTATGTTTATTGTGATAATTAACATTGTGTAATATCATAGAATAAATTATTTGGCTTAATGATTATTTGGCATTGGTTGGTGTTATTATTTTTCTTCCCCTAAACAGTGAGGTACTGGACACCTTCAGGGACAGTATAAGCCACAGGGTAAAAACTCTACTGCCTCAGATCCATACTATTAAATGGGTAGACACACAAATAACATGAATAAAACAAGGGAACAAATTGCCTAAAGCAAACCAATATACTCTAAGAACAGAATCCATAGACATCATAGTGAAAGAAATGTTGAAGAAAGAGTTTAGAATATACATAGTTGAAATGATCTGTGAAGGAAAGGATGATGTAATACAGCAAATACAAGTAGCAAAAGATCACTTCAATAAAGATAGAGTTTCTGGAAAAAATTACAAACAAATAAATGAAAACTCCTTGGAATGAAAGAAACAATAAATCAAATAAAAAATTTAACAGAAAGTATCACCAACAGACTAGACCACTTGGAAGACAGAATCTTGGGCAATGAAGACAATGTATAATCTTGAAAATAGAGTGGACCATGGAGGAAAGATGTTAAGAAACCATGAACAGAACTTTCAAGAATTATGGGATAACATGAAAAGACCAAATTTAAGATTTATTGAGATAGGTGAAGGTGCAGAGATATAAATCAAAGGAATGCACAATCTTTTCAAAGAAATAACAGAGAATTTCCCAAATCTAAATAATGATGGAAAATCAAATACAAGAGGCTTACAGGACCCCAAATGTGCAAAATTCCAACAGACCCACATCAGGCACATTATAATGAAAATGCCTAGCATACGGAATAAAGATAGAAATTTAAAGGGTGCAAGAGAAAAGTATCAGTTATATAGGGGGAAAACAATGGATCTCAGCAGATTTCTCAACCCAGACCCTCAAAGCTAGGAGGTCCTGGAATAACATAAATCATGTTTTGAAAGAAAATGGATGCCAACCAAGAATTCTATATCCAGCAAAATTAAGCTTCAGACTTGAAGATGAAATAAAAATCTTCCATGATAAACAAAATTAAAAAGAATTCTCAACTGGAAAGCCTGCACTTCAGAATATTCTCAACAAAACATTCCATGAAGATGAAAAAAAAAAGTGAAAACCCGTGAAGAGAGGAACTGTGCTAAAGGAACAGTCAATCAAAGGAGAAACTAATTCAAATTAAAAGCTAGAGAAAAACCAAAATGACTGGGGACACAAATCATATCTCAATATAACCTTGAACATTAATGGCCTAACCTCATCAGTCAAAAGACACAGACTGGTAGATTGGATTATGAAACAAGACCCAACAATATGCTGTCTCCACAGACTCACCTTATAGGCAAAGACATCCACAGACTGAAGATGAAAGGATGGGAAAAAACCTATTACTCAAATGGATCATACATATAAGCAGGGTTTCTATCCTCATATCAGATAAAGTGGACTTCAAGCCAAAGTCAATCAGAAGAGACTATGGCATTTCATGGTGCTTAAGGGAATTGTATATCAACCAGACATAACAATCATAAATATTTATGCCCCAAACAATGGAGCATTTATGTACATCAAGCAAACCTGTCTCAACTTCAAGAATCAAATCACATAGATCACAGCACAATAATACTGGCAACTTTAGCACATCTCTCTCACTACTGGCTAGATCTTCCAAATAAAAACTAAGCAAAAAAACCCTATAGAACAAAATAACATAATCAATAATTTAAACTTAGCATATATAGAATATTTCATCCATCAATGACTGAATACATTTTCTTCTCAGCAGCACACAGATCTTTCTTGACTATAGACCACGTTATGTAAGCTATCACATATGTTGGCATACAGTTGCAATATCACCTTAATATATTTTTAGCATCTGTAGGGTTATTCTGATAGATCTCTTTCCATTGATGTTAATTTTTGTGTTCTTGCTTTTTTTCTTGATTACACTTGTTTGATTTTTATCATATTTTAGCTGTATTATTTCTTCACTAGTTCATATATTTCTGCTCCTATAATCTTATTCTTTTCTTTCTGCTACTTAATTTGAAAATAATTTGTTACTCTAGCTTCTTTCTGATACAAATACTTTAAGTTACAAATATTCATCTGAGTACTGTTTCATCCCATAGATCCTGATATTTTAAGCCTTTATTATCAGCTTAAAACACTTTTTATTTACTTTTCTTGTGCTTTCTTCCTCAACTTGAGAGATATTATAAGTGTGCCATTTGATTTTTAGATAGTTGATGTTGGGGTAGTGTTCTTAAGGTGATTGATTTTTAATGTAATAAATCATGCAGAAAATACAGTCTGCCTGATTTCAAATTTTAAAAAGTAATGGAAATGCTTTTTATATTGATTGTATTAGTTACATACCTGTCAAAACTGATCAAATTGCATATTTAGGCATTTTATTGTACTTCAATTTTACCTCAGTAAAGCTATGGAAAATGTGTTCTTCTGCTTGATAAACATTCCTTAAGGCCCAGGACACCTGCCTACCATGACATCATATCTCTCCAGTCCTCCTGTTTTTGCAAGATGCTCCAAGTCTGCCAGACTCTCTGATTTTCCTATTTAAGCTACATCTGACACTTTATAACTTACTTGGCTTCTCTAAGAATGCAGTTACTCTGACCATTTAGAATATCATAATGATACAAAACACCTGCAAGCTACCTGGGCATGCTTACTATCCTCAGATGAGGTGAACCCACAGGATACTACTCTAACCATGTAAGGACCAGCTGATATCCTCTGTGAATCAAGTCTCTATAAAGATGTATTGGATAACATAAACCCTAGTTTATTCTGAATATAAAACACTCTGCCTTCTAGTCTATTCAACCATAGAGGGACATCTTAATGTCCTAAGACACTATCACTCCCAGGGCAGCCTAGCCATCCAAAGTGACTTAGATCCTCCAGTACATCTGATACCTCAGGAAACTCTAACCTATAAGGACATCCAGCCTTGCAGAATGATCTTAAGTTATCTACTGAACACCCAGGAAATTATGTCTCTTAAGGATGCTCTGATCCTAGAAGGTACCTTGTGAGTTTGGCTCCCTGTATAAAGATTCTAGAACTAACCCTTTGTGATGTAAATTACTTAGTCACTTCAAGCCTCATTTTCTTCATTTGTAAAATGCTGTGATTTGAATGAGCCTCTCTCAAAGGTCCATACAAAAAAACTTGGTCCCCACAATTGTGATATTGGAAGATATCACAGATTTTTAAGATGCAGGGTTAGTGGGAGGTCCTTAGGTCACTGGGGATGCACCTTTTAAGAAATTAAGGGACCCAACATGTTATTTCTTTCTGTCTTCTATGATTCAAGATGTGACCATTATTACACATACTCCTGCCATTATGCACTGCCCATACCAGAGGTCAAACCGATGGGGCTTCCCAACCTTAACACTTGAATTTCCTAAACTGTGAGTTAAATAAATCTTTTATCTTTTTAAAGTTAGTTGTCTCAGGTATTTAATTGTGGTGACTGTAACCTGATTAATAAAAGTATAAAGTTAGGGCATTTCCTTCTGAGGCCTGCCCAGGTCTCAGAAGAATACCTGTCTACTGTAGTGCCCCAAGTGAGGGTCTGATCTCAGGGCACCGGATAATAAATAGAATGAATTTCAAGAATGGGGCCAGAAGCTACCTTTACTTAATATTAAGAGCTTCAAATTTGTCATCTTTAAATATTATTTATTCTAGAGCACAAGGTGGACTAGGAAGGGCCAAGGTGGTTCATGCATTAATAAAACTTCTTGAAAATAATATTGTCAAATATTCTTGGTCTTGGGTGAGATATTCTTGGTGAGACAGGGATGAAGGTGACTTTTTCCCCCAGAGGGATGAATATTCCATTGTCTCAGTGTTAAGAAAACACTATGCTTTTTCTTTTGTGCAGGTGGGGTCTCACTATGTTGCCCAGGCTGACCTCAGAATCCCAGGCTCAAGATCCTCCCACCTCAGCCTCCCATTACCATGCCCTGCTCAAAAACACTTTTCTTTCCTCATTACTCTAAAGTACACAAAAATGCTGGAATTTTGATTGGGATTATACTGAGTCAATGAATTAAAAAGCTGTTTAAAGAAATGTTACTTGTTCAATAAGACAAGGGTGAGTATAATAGTGCAGAAGAAAGAGGCTGTCTTTGGAAGACTCTGACCAGAAGACTGCTCCCAAGTCCATCTTCAATGTTGAGGACTAAAGGAAAATATTTACCTGTTGTCTTTGTGCCTTAAAATCTGAACTGAATATAGCTTTTTTTTTGGTATCACTTTCTTTAGGAACATCTCATGTTACTTTGGAGAGATCTGTGGCCATTTGGATTTTTGGCCTTAAATTTTTAGAGAGAGAGAGAGAGAGAGAGAGAGAGAGAGAGAGAGAGAGAGAGAGAGAGAGAGAGTTTTTAAAAATATTTTCGGCAGACACAACATCTTTGTTTGTATGTGGTGCTGAGGATCGAACCCGGGCCACATGCATGCCAGGCGAGCACGCTACCACTTGAGCCACATTCCCAGCCCGATTTTTGGCCTTATTAAGATCTGGAATTTTTTGGCTTTCTACAGATTTTTTTTTCTTGAAGTCCAATAGTTAACCAACTTATATCTTGGATCCAATAATCTAGATAAATGTCCCCTGAATTTTGGTCTCCTTCACACCATACAGGGATGAATAGTTGTCTAGATGGAAAAGCTCCTTTAAGAATGAGAGTTACTAGGGAAAAAAAAGAATTGTACAGATAAGGTCTTAGGGTTCTCTAGTGAAAAAAACTCAAAGGATATATGTAATTAAGAGAGTAATTATAGTCAATTGACTTATGGAGGCTGAGAAGCCCAAAGAACATCGGTAAGCAAGCTGGAGACCTAAGAATTCCAGTCTTAAAGCTGGAAGACTTGAGACCTAAGAAGAATTTGCCAGTAAGTGGATAAATCTGGAGAATTTTGTGCTAAGTGAAATAAGCCAATCCCAAAAAAGCAAAGGTTGAATTTTTTTTTTTAATTTGCGAAAGCTAACCCACAATAAGAGGGGAACAACAGAAGTTCAGTGGATTAGACAAAGGGGAATGAAGGAAAGAGAGGGAAGATAGGAATAGGAAAGACAGTGGAATGAATCAGACTTAACTGTCCTTTATACATACATGACTATACCACAATGGATCTCACATTTGTGTACATCCATAAGACTGGGGTCCTAATTAGAATGATATATTCCATACTTGTCTAATAGTATAAAAATGGAATCTACTGTCATGTATATCTAAAAAGAACAATAAAAAAGAGGAGTGTAGGTTTCAGTTTAAATATAAAGGCAGGAAAAAATTGTGACCCAGTTTGAGCAGCCAGGCAAGAGGAGTTCTCTTTTTTACTAAAAGGAAGGTCAGTTTTTTTGTTCTATTTGGGCTTCCAACTGATTGGACAAGACCCACCCATATTTGGGGGATAATCAGCTTTACTCAGTCTACTGCTGAGTCAAACATTGATTTCAATGTAAATACGTATCAAAATACTTCATGGTACCTCAAAAATATGTAGTTCTTATGCCTCAATTTAGAAGAAGTAGGCAGGTGTGGTGGTGCACACTTGTAATACTAGTTGGCTCAGGAGGCTGAGGCAGGATGATTGCAAGCTTAAAGCCAGCCTCAGCAAGTAAGTGAGACTCTAAGCAACTAAATGAGACCCTGTCTCAAAATAAAAAATAAAAAGGGACTGAGAATGGGGCTCAGTGGTTAAGCATCCCTGCATTCATTGCCTGGTACAAAAGATAATTAAAATTAGAAAAATGTGAGTCTCATCCAAAAACACTCTCACAGATACACTCTGAATAATATTTGATCAAATATCTGGGTACCCTGTGGCTCAGCCAAGTTGACATGTAATTAACAATTACAGATAATATAGTTCCTCTTCCCCCACCAAATTCACAGTCTAATAAGGAAGAAATAAAGCCACCAGTCTTGAAAAAAGTATTTTAAAAAATAGTTCAAAGAAATTTGACTTATTCTGGTACTTAGCTTTTTAAGTTCTTTTTATATCCTAGAGATTAGTGTTCTATCTGATGTGAGAGGGGTAAAAATTTGCTCCCAGGATGTAGGCTCTCTGTTCACTTTGCAGATTGTTTCTTTTGCTGAGAAGAAACTTTTTAGTTTGAATCCATCCCATTTATTGATTCTTGGTTTTAATTCTTGTGCTATAGGAGTCTTATTAAGGAAGTTGGGGCCTAATCCCACATGATGAAGATTAGGGCTTACTTTTTCTTCTATTAGACAAAGAGTCTCTGGTTTAATTCCTAGGTCCTTGATCCACTTTGAGTTGAGTTTTGTGCATGATGAGAGATAGAAGTTTAATTTTATTTTGTTGCATATGGATTTCCAGTTTTGCCAGCACCATTTGTTGAAGATGCTATCTTTTCTCCAGTGCATTTTTTGACACATTTGTCTAATATAAGATAATTGTAATTTTGTGGGTTAGTCTCTGTGTCTTCTATTCAGTACCATTGGTCTACCAGTCTGTTTTGGTGCCGATACCATGCTGTTCTTGTAACTATTGCTCTGTAGTATAGTTTAAAGTCTGGTATAGCAATGTCACCTGCTTCACCCTTCCTGTTAAGGATTGCTTTAGCTATTCTGGGTCTCTTATTTTTCCAGATGAATTTCATGATTGATTTTTTTGATTTTTATGAGGAATGTCATTGGGATTTTGATTGGAATTGCATTAAATCTGTATAGTGCTTTTGGTAGTATGGTCATTTTGATAATATTAATTCTGCCTATCCAAGAGCAAGGTAAAGCTTTCCATCTTTTTTTTTAAAGAGAGAGAGAGAGAGAGAGAGAGAGAGAGAGAGAGAGAGAGAGGAGAATTTTTAAGATTTATTTTTCAGTTTTCAGTGGACACAACATCTTTAGTTTATGTGGTGCTGAGGATCAAACCCAGCACCCTGTGCATGCCAGGTGAACACATTACTGCTTGAGCCACATCTCCAGCCCAGAGATTTCCATCTTCTAAGGTCTTCTTTGATTTCTCTCTTTAGGGTTCTGTAGTTTTCATTTTATAGATCTTTCACCTCTTTCATTAAGTTGATTCCCAAGTATCTTTTTTTTTGAGGTTATTGTGAATGGGGTAGTTTTCCTCATTTCCTTCTTAGAGGATTTGTCACTGATATACAGAAATGCCTTTGATTTATGGGTGTTGATTTTATATCCTGTCACTTTGCTGAATTCATTTACTAGTTCTAGAAGTTTTCTGATTGATGTTTTTGGGTCTTCTAGGTATAGAATCATATCATCAGCAAATAGTGATAATTTAATTTCATCTTTTCCTATTATTATTCCTTTAATTTCTTTCATCTGTCTAATTGCTCTGGCCAGTATTTCAAGAACTATGTTGAATAGAAGTGGTGAAAGAGGGCATCCCTGTCTTGTTACAGTTTTTAGAGGGAATGCCTTCGATTTTTCTCCATTTAGAATGATATTGGCCTGAGGCTTAGCATAGATAGCTTTTACAATGTTGAGATATGTTCCTGTTATCCCTAGATTTTATAGTGTTTTGAACATAAAGGGGTGCTGTATTTTGTCAAATGCTTTTTCTGAGTCTATTGAGATGATCATATGATTCTTATCTTTAAGTCTATTGATGTGATGAATTACCTTTATTGATTTCTGTGTGTTGAACCAAACTTGTATCCCTGGAATGAATCCCACTTGATCATGGTGCACTATTTTTTGATATGTTTTTGTATTTGATCTGCCAGAGTTTCATTGAGAATTTTTGCATCTATGTTCATTGGAGATATTAGTCTGAAGTTTTTTTCTTTGATGTGTCTTGCCTGATTTTGGGATCACAGTGATATTGGCCTCATAGAATGAGTTTGGAATTACTGCCTCTTTTTCTATTTCCTGAAATAAATTGAAGAGTATTGGGTATCAGTTCTTCTTTAAAAGTCTCATAGAACTTGGCTGTATCCATCTGGTCCTGGGCTTTTCTTGGTTGGTAAGCTTCTGATGGAATCTTCTATTTCCTCACTTGATATTGATCTGTTTAAATTGTGTATATCTTCCTGACTCAATCTGGGCATATCGTATGACTTAAGAAATTTGTTGATGTCTTCAATGTCTTCTATTCTATTGGAGTATCAGATTTCAAAATAATTTCTAATTATCCTGTGTATTTCTGTAGTGTCTGTTTTGATATTACCTTTTTCATCATGTATGCTGGTAATTTGAGTTCTCTCTCTCCTTCTCTTTGTTAGTGTGGATAAGGGTCAGTCAATTTTATTTATTTTTTAAAGAACCAACTTTTTGTTTTGTCAGTTTTTTCAATTGTTTCTTTTGTGTTTATTTCATTGATTTCAGCTCTAATTTTAATTATTTCTTGCCTTCTACTGTATTTGCTGCTGATTTCTTCTTCTTTTTCTAGGGCTTTGAGATGTAATGTGAGGTCATTTATTTGTTGACTTTCTCTTCTTTTAAGGAAAACTATTTAGTTTTTAAGGGGCAAGAAATTTGGATAGGAAACCCACCAAAAAATACATACAATATGACTAACTTGGAGGAGAGTTTATAAATTTCCTAAAACATTAACTACTCAGCCATTCCTCTTCTATTTATTTATTATGATTGATACAGGTTTGGGATCAGAGTGTTTCAGACTTCATATTCTTTTGGATATTGGAATATTTGAATGTACAGATCTTGTGGATAAGACCCAAAATCTAAACCCAAATTTGCTTCATGCATTTTTACCAATTATCTCAAAGATTAATTTTTAGCAATATTTTAAATGGCTTTGTGCATAAACAAAGTTTTATGGCTGTGTAGTTTCTTCTTGTGACATCATAACAATGCTCAAAATGTTTTGGATTTTGGGGCATTTAGGAATGCAGACTAGGGATGCTCAACTTGCATTTGCATTGGGAAGTAGGAATCAATGGCAAAGAGAGGAGGGATATGTTTTCTTTAATTTATAAATAATTTAGCTTCAATTTTAACTTTGATATAGTAATTATGGACATTCTTTTTAATTTATCAGCTGAACATTTATTTTTACAACTTAGGTTTTGGATTTCTAATGTTCGACTTTGTGATCAGAGGCTGTGAGAAAATAAACCCTATGAAATCAATTTTGAGTCTTTGCTGTAATCCAATAAAATGGCCAATATTTGTAATTGTTCTTTGGGCATAAAAGAGGATGTATTCTCTATTTAAAAGGAAGAAAATATACATTTATATGTATATAGTTCTTCATTGTATACATTTTTATTATTTCATTGTATTCATTTTTTATTATTTAAGCAAAACACTTATTATGAACTACTTTATTAAATTTTAAGAAGTATATATTCATATCTATTAAGACATTTATTTAATTTTTTAAAAAATGCTTTGTGATTCTTTGTCATACATAATTTATTGTTTCTGTTTTTGCTTAAGGTTTCATAACTGTTATCAAGTTCCATGAATCTTTTTATTACATTGTAAAATATTTACCTGTAATTAATGCTTTGGGTTGATTTAATTTTGACTTTATCTGTAATTAATAGTGCCACTCTTACTCTTTAATTTTTGCTTTTATCTAACACATCTTTGCCCAATTCTATATTTGTGTTCTTTTTAAAGTTTTTAATGTGGGTTTTTAAAAAAATTCATATTAATTTTTTTTGGTTTTATATAAGACGCAAAATAGATACTTCAATATAACTTTCACACCCATTCTCAATAGTATAGAGATTCAACATATTTAGATTACAAAATACACATCCTGTACTCAGTATTCCCTACCTGTAGGTAGGCCTGCAACTCTAGGTGATGTGTCTTCTGTTTTTTCCCCCCTCAAAATGCTTATCTAAATCCTCAGGTTAAAACTTAAATATTTCCAAATGACATATAGATACTACAAACATATAAGTTTCTAGCCCACATTGTGCTACTGGGGTGTCAATATTTGATCAGCTTCTGTATAATTCTTTGGCAGAAAAAAATGAAATAGGTTCCCAGACCAACAATCCCCTAAGACCATGTGAGGTGAAGCTTAATAATTAAGGTTCGGTTCTCCTTTTTTTTTCAGTCAGGATCTTGCTTTGTAGCCTAGTCTGGCCTTGAACTCCTGGACTCCAGCATCTGCTTCAGCCTCCGAGGTAGCCGGGTTCAATCTATCCATCTGAGGCTTTGGTGTTGCTCTGCAGTTACTTGAAACACTGAGTTCTCTGAATAACACATATCATAAGGGTCTAGGAGAGACTTTGGAGATGCCTTCCAAAAATTAAAAATATATTTCATTATTTTAAAAAGTGTTTTAGAGGGAAAATGGATTATTAATTAATATTTACTGCTTCCTTGGAAGAATTACAAAGAAATGAGAACATCTCATCCAGGAACTTTCCAGTTTTCTATGTCAAGAATGAATTAACTATAACAGAGATTAAAAAACAGAATCAAGTTTCTGTTCTTAGACATTACTTTCTTAGTAAACATTAGCAAATCAGACCTTAATCTTGAAGGCTTAGGGTTGTACAAAAGGCAGTCAGGGCAGGAGAAAAGTCAGGGTGAAGAACAAAGTTGCTGTGATGTTCTGTGGGCCAATTTCTCTAGCCTCACAATTTTGGTTCAGGTACATTCTGGGCACAAGGCAAGGGTCCAGGTATATTATGCCTGTGACATGGGTATAAGACATACTTAAGGGGGTAGGAAGCAGAGGAAGACCAGGGTGCATCAGGACCTGATATAGGAACAGTCTCTTGTGGCAGTTTTTCTCTGGGAGATTGAGCAGAATCAGGCAAACTGTCAAAAGTGTGGAAGGGAAGTCAGGTTAATCATCTTTAATGGTCAGCAACACGGTTTCCAAAGGAAGGTAGGCTGGCAAGAGTAGAGGAGCATGGCAGTGAGGACTCAAAAGCAGGTAGATATTATGACCCAGGCTGGTTTTCCTTCTTTCTTTCTTTTTTTTTTTTGGTACCAGGAATTGAACCCAGTGGGGTATAACCACTGAGTCAATTCCTAACCCTTTAATTTTTTGAATTTTATTTTGAGACAGGGTATTGCTAAGTAGCTTAGGGCTTTGCTAAATTGCTGAGACTGGCTTTGAACTTGTGATCCTCCAGCCTCAGTCTCCCAAGCCACTGGGATTATAAGCATGAACCATAGCACCTGGCAAAACCCAGGTTTTATTGAAGGGTAGAGACTGTACTGGGGTAGAAATGAACCAAAGTCTTGGCAAATTAGCAGTGGGTCAAAAAACTAGGTTACTTCTATAAATCCCAGCTATTTAGGAGGCTGAGGCATGAGGATCATAAGTTTGAGGCCAGCCTAGTGAGACCCTGTCTCAAATAATAAATAAAAGTGTTGGAGATATAACTCAGTGATAGAGCACTTGCTCAGTGTGTGTGTGAGGGCTTGGGTTCAATCTCCAGTAACACAATACACATACAGCTAAGATTACAGCTCTTGAAAAAGTGCTCCACAACCAGGAAGCCTTCCTTTGGTAGGGTACCTTTGAATCCTGGGGTAACAGAAAAGTTGAAGGTTAATTTGATTCACAGAATATTAAGATTTTGTTCATTTCAGTATGGCTAGCTGATGGCATCATGTTTAACCCCAGGGCTGCAAATGCCCCAAGGATATTGTTTACTGATCCCAAGGAAAGAACTTATAGAACTCAATAGAGAAGTTTGAGACATTTTATTACTCATGTGCTCCTCAGCAGGGGCAGGCTGGGATGCAATGGAGGACTGCACCATGTCTACAAGCAGGGGAAATATATAGGATAGGTTGCATGCCCATTCCACAGGTAAATATTTTCAGATATTTTATTAGTACATTCTTAAGCCTTACAACCGAGGTCACTCTGCTTTGATTCTCACCTAAAGATTGGAGAAAAGAGAAGTGGCCAGTTTCCATTTCCTTCATTATCACATTCTTTTTTTAAAAATTGATTTAAAAAAATGACAGCAGAATGCATTACAATTCTTATTACACATATACAGCACAATTTTTCATATCTCTGGGTGTATATAAAGTATGTTGACACCAATTCATGTCTTCATACATGTACTTTGGATAATGATGTCTATCACATTCCACCATCCTTGCTAATCCCCTTCCCTCTCCTTTTTCCTCCCACCCTCTCCCCTATCTAGAGTTTGTCTATTCCTCCCATGCTCCCCCTCCCTACCACACTATGAGTCAGCCTCCTTATATTATAGAAAACATGTGGCATTTGTTTTTTGGGGATTGGCTAACTTCACTTAACATTGTCTTCTCCAACGCCATCCACTTACCTGCAAATGCCATGATCTTATTCTCTTTTATTGCTGAGTAAAATTCCATTGTGTATATATGCTACACTTTTTTATTCATTCATCTAGTGAAGGGCATCTAGGTTGGATTCACAGTTTAGCTATTGTGAATTAAGCTAAGCACCAAAAGAACCAAAAAAACAAAAGAACAAAAACAAAAACAAAAACAAATAACCCAATCAACAAATGGGCCAAGGACCTGAACAGACACTTCTCAGAAGAGGATATACAATCAATCAACAAATATGTGAAAAAATGTTCATCATCTCTAGCAATTAGAGAAATGCAAATCAAAACTACTGTAAGATATTATCTCACTCTAGTCAGAATGGCAGCTATTATAAAGAGAAACATCAATAAGTGTTGGTGAGGATGTGGGGAAAAAGGTACACTCATACATTGCTGGTGGGACTGCAAATTGATGTGGTCAATATGGAGAGCAGTATGAAGATTCCTTGGAAATCTGGGAATGGAACCATCAATTTGACCCAGCTATTCTTCTCCTCAGTCTATACCCAAAGGACTTAAAAATCAGCATATTACAGGAACACAGCCACATCAATGTTTATAGCAGCACATTTCACAGTAGCTAAACTGTGGAGCCAAGCTAGATGCCCTTCTAGTTTGGCTTCACAGTTTAGCTATTATGAATTAGCTATTGTGATTTATAGTAGATGAATGAATAAAAAATGTGGCATATATACACAACGGAATTTTACTCAGAAATAAAAGAGAATAAAATCATGGCATTTGCAAGTTAGTGGATGGTGTTGGAGAAGATAATGCTAAGTGAAGTCAGCCAATTCCCAAAGAACAAAAGCCAAATGTTTTCTCTGATATAAGGAGGCTGATTCATAGTGGGGTAGGGAGGGGGAGCATGGGAGGAATAGACAAACTCTAGGTAGGGCAGAAGGGTGGGAGGGAAAAGGAGAGGGCAGGGAGTTAGCAAGGATCATGGAATGTGATAGACATCATTATCCCAAGTACATGTATGAAGACACAAATTGGTGTCAACACACTTATTTACAACCAGAGATATGAAAAATTGTGCTGTATATGTGTAATAAGAATTGTAATGTATTCTGCTGTCATTTTTTTAAATCAATAAAAAACCCAAGAAAATTAACAGAGTTTCATGGCATAAAATATTAATGCATTATCTCATAGTTCTGGAGGTCAAAAGTCCTGAGTGGGGCTTAGAGCATAAAATGAAGGTGCAGTCATTAGCTGTGGTTCACTTTTTTCATCTTCAGAAAGCATCAGTACAATATGTGCTTCTGTGGTTACAGCTCCACTCTGACTAGTACCCGCTCAGCTTTCTCTCATAAAGACCATTAGGATAACCTTGACTAACTCAGATAATACTTGCATTCAAAATCCTTGACTTAATACTATCTGCAGTCTTTTTTTTTTATTCAAGGTAATATATTCATAGTTTCCAGGGATTAAGAGGTGGATTTTTTTGCGTGATTGGGTGAGAGGGTAGTTTCATCATCTTACTATACCAAAATAAAATCAGAGACCTTTCAGAGAGAATTCACATATCCTATGAAAGCAGAAAATTCAAACTGAGTGGCTGGGGTTGTAGCTCAGTGGTTGAGTGCTTACCTCACATGTGTGAGGCACTGGGTTCGATTCTCATCACCACATAAAAATAAGTAAATAAACAAATAAATGAATTAATAAATAAAGATATTGTGTCCATCTACAACTAAAAAATATTAAAAAAGAAAATCTAAACTGAGCAAAATAATAAGGAAGAAATGATGCAACAACTATATAGACATATTGAATAAAATTAAGCAGAATTAAATGAAGAAAAAACATCTCTTGAAACTTAAACAATAGCCAAAAAAATGGGAGGGCAACTGCACAAGATGGTTTCATGTTATACATCTTAGGAAACAGAAAGCATCGATGATTTAATAAATAAGAATTTCAAGACAAGATGACAAGTCAATGCAAATTTATAAATGTGGAGAATTTAGAGCTATGTAAATTGAGATGTGAAACAACTTCAGAATAGAATAAACAAGTTAGAATCAGAAATTTAATGAAACTTAAAATTTAATAATTGGTAAATAAATTTAACATAAAGTAAGATGAAGGAATGAACAAAGATATAATTAATTCAAGATCATATATTTTTAAAAAGAAAAGCCAAAAAATTCTAAATAGACATTTCTTAAAAAAATAAACAAATGGCCAATAAATACATGAAATATGTTCAATATCCTTAGCAATTTGGGTACTACAAATCAAAATTACACTAAGATTTCATTTAACTCCAGCCAGAATTATAATAATCAAGAATACAAATAATAATAAATGCAAGTGAGAATGTGGGGAAAAAGGTATACCCATATATTGTTGGTGGTACTACAGATTAATAGAACCACTCTAGAAAGCAGTATGGACATTCCTCAAAAAACTAGAAATGGAACCAACACATGACTCAGCTATTCCACTCCTCAGTATATATCTCAAAGAACTAAAATAAACACAACATAGTGATACAACCACATGAATGTTTATAGCATTACACAATACCCACAATATAGAATCAGCCTAGGTGTCTTTCAATAGATGAGTGGATAAAGAAAATGTGGTGTAGATACACAATGTGATTTCACTCAGCCTTAAAGAAGAATGAAATTATGACATTTGCCAGTGAATGCATGGAGCTGGAGAATATCACATTAGGTGAAATAAGCCATACTCAGGAAATCAAGGATCAAATGTTCTTTTCCATATGTCAAAGATAGAGCAAAGGGGGAAAATGTGTGGTGGTGATGGTGGACATCATGAAAACAGGAAATATCAGTGGAGTAGAAGGAGATAGATGTGGTGGGAGGAGGGACAGGAAATGGGAGGAAATGCAGAATAAATTTGACAAAATTATGCCAGGTGCTGTTGAGAGCCACAGCCGAAGGGGCTCCAGCAAACTTTCAGACTGCCAGCTGATGATTGGCTCACAGCGGCCCCAGCAACACCTAGCTGATTGGCTCCTCTGTGGAGATGCTCATTGGACTGTTTCCCTGCCCTTTCAGACCATGGAGCTGCTCATTGGGGGACTTTTTTGGCTCCGCCCATGCGACCCAGCCAATCGGCCTCAAGAGCAGGAGGATTGTGGGAGAAAGAGGTGGTTGGGGTGTGTGGCTTGTGGGAAGCCGGTGGTGGCAGTTGGGCTCTGAGGGTTTTTTCCTGAGGAGCTGTTTTGTTTATCTTGTGTGGTTCTAAAAATAAAGTTAGTTTCTTTTGACAAGTGGCTCCTGAATTGTGCCCAGCCAGACTGTGGCATTTGGTGGCCAGTACGGGGAGCGACTGAGGGTAAGTAAACCGCTCGCCCCTGAGGGCAGGGTGAGAGGATGGGGAGCCATTTTAAGATTCCTCTTTTGTTTTGCTTCATTTTTGTTTTAAGTTGCCTGTCCCTGGAGATGAGTGAGACGGAAGAAAAACCGCTCACTTCTGAGGAAAAATTATTTACGTCTGAGGAACAGATAGGGAGAAAGGACGGATGCACATGTAAGGAGGATAGAAAGGCTATAATGAATTTTTGTTGTTCCATTTTTATTTCATTCTGTCTCGGTTTTCTTTGGCGTCATCTTGTTGGGTTGTATTATAGTAGAAATACGGGATCAGAAACTAGTAAAAAACAAACTGAAAGAGTGTTAAGTAAATTGTTAGAGGAAGAAGGCATTCCAGTAAAATCAAGAGCAGTCAGGGCATACGTTGATACAATGCAAAAATGTAGCCCATGGCTTTTTAAGGAGGAGTTATTAAATATATCACAATGGAACCATCATGGTGAAGATTTAAAAAGAATAGAAAAGAACAGCCCAGGAACTCTGCCAGCTGGCACATTGGCATTGTGGGCATTGGTATCTGGTTTTCTTAGTCCAAAGCCTTCAATTCAGACAAAGGTAGAGGAAGGAGAAGACATATTGATTCAAGTAAATGAGGAGGTCTCTCAAGTTAGTCAGAAAGAGGAAAAGATTCAAGTAAAAGAGAAGATCTTTCGAGCTAATCAGACAGAGAAAGAAAGTTTAGAGCAGAAAAAGCCATCAGGGGGAAAGTTACAAAAGAAGACTGCTACTAAAACCTTTCTATCACCAGAGGGCTTAAGTGTCCAACCAACAGCACCACCTCTACAGGAGACTGCTACTAAAACCTTTCTATCACCAGAGGGCGTAAATGTCCAACTGACAAGGCCACGTCCATATGCTGAGAGGCCCCCAACCCCCACAGTGGATAGTTCAGATCCTGAGACAGGATCTCAAGTATTAACATGCCCTGTATTTGAGGTAGGAGGGCAACGAATTTACCATACTTTAAATTTCAAAACAGTGAAGCAGCTAAAAGAGGCTGTAACAACCTATGGTCCTCAAGCACCCTTCACTGTAAGCTTGGTCGAATCCATTACCAACTTGAACATGACGCCAGCAGATTGGGCTAATATGTGTAAAGCTGTGCTAAATGGAGGACAATACCTGTTATGGAAGGTTGCCAATGAGGAATTTTGCAAGGAGACGGCTAGGCGAAATGCAGCAGCTGGTTATCCTCAGAGAAATCTAGATATGTTGTTAGGAAAGGGACCTTATGAGGATCAGCAGCAACAAATTGCATATGATCCTGGTGTATATTTACAAATTGCTGTAGATGCAGTTAAGGCATGGAAGACTTTACAAGGACATGGAGGTTTACAAGGTCAATTATCTAAGATAATACAAGGAACTAATGAATCTTATGCTGAATTTGTAGATAGGCTTATTCAAACAGCCACCAGAGTTTTTGGGAATACAGAACAAGCAATGCCATTAATAAAACAACTGGCTTATGACCAAGCGAATCGTTGGTGCAGAGATATCATTAGACCATGGAAACATGAAGATTTAAACACATATATTAAATTATGTAGAGACATTAATGAACAAGAGCAAGTCATGGCAGCTGCAGTAAAACAGGCTTTAGATGCCAGAGACATTAATGAACAAGGGAAAATTGTGGCAGCTGCAGTAAAACAGGCTTTAGATTCCAGGCCAAGAACATGCTACAATTGTGAACAAACAGGACATTTTAAAAGGAATTGCCCCATAGGAGGAGGGTTTAACAAAACTAGGTATCAAAGGAGTAGAATACCAGGTATTTGCCCACGATGCCGTAGAGGGAGACATTGGGCTAATGAATGCCGTTCTCAAACCACCATAGAGGGTACTCCATTATCAAAAAACGAACAAGGACCAAGCATTGGACTGTTTCCCTGCCCTTTCAGACCACGGAGCTGCTCATTGGGGGACTTTTTTGGCTCCGCCCATGCGACCCAGCCAATCGGCCTCAAGAGCAGGAGGATTGTGGGAGAAAGAGGTGGTTGGGGTGTGTGGCTTGTGGGAAGCCGGTGGTGGCAGTTGGGCTCTGAGGGTTTTTTCCTGAGGAGCTGTTTTGTTTATCTTGTGTGGTTCTAAAAATAAAGTTAGTTTCTTTTGACAAGTGGCTCCTGAATTGTGCCCAGCCAGACTGCGGCAAGGTGCATGTATAAATATACTATAGTGAATTCCACCTTTATGTATATAAAGCACCATTAAAAAATATAAATGAGTGCAAGGTAGGACAGCCAGATTAGAAGGGGAATTAAGAGAGGGGAGTAAGGGAGAGAAAGAGGGACAATGGGGAGTGAAATGCAGTAAATTAAATTCCAGGCATACGTGATTATGTCAAAATGAACCCGACTATTATGCACAACCATAATGCACCAATAAAAACAAAAAACAACAAAAAAAGAAAAACCAAATGATGCAACAAAGAAATCATTAGTTTCTGAAGTAAACACATTAACACCTTACTTCTGTAATATAGCTAACTCAAAAATAAATGGAAATTTCATGAAAAGAGATGAGCACAACCTTCAGTGCTAGAAGACAGGAGAACCCTGACCAGAACCATTTAGGAATGCAGGTAGAAGTGGGACCGGCAGAAAATGATGGATCCAATTACATTATATTGTTTCCAGGGAAAAATATTCAGTCCTCAGGTCCTTTAAGGCCTGGACAGGGACTGCTGCTGCAAACTCTTTTTCCATCCTCCTCTGTCTTACCAGGGGCTGCAACACCATGTCATTTCCCATTGTATCTCCACATGATACATCTCACCTTTGTGTTTTTGCCCCATCTGTTCCTCCTGTTTTAAAAACTCACATAATATCCTGGGATGAATTATTATTATTATATGGTTTTTCAGGAGAACAATTTTGAAAAATATTTCTCTATCTCCTTAATGTAGCATGACATTGAGTTTCCAATGTTCTTTTCAACTATAATAGGTCATATGTGGATAATCATAAAATTTTAAGAGTTAACACAATTGTCAATAATTCAGCATCCATGAGCTTTATTTGAAAATGTATCCACTGTAGTATGCTGATTTTTAAATCCTTTGGATATATACCAAGAAGTGGGATAACTGGGTCAAATGGTGGCTCCATTCCAAAGTTTTCTGAGGAATCTCAATACTGATTTCCAGAGTGGCAATATATCTTTAAAAAAACAAGAAAGGAAGAAAGAAAGAAAGAAAAAAAGAAAGAAAGAAAGAAAGAGAACTTTTGGCCTTTGTTTTTGGGGATTGGCTTGCTTCACTTAGTATTACCTTCTCCAACTTCATCCATTTACCTGCAAATACCATGATTTTATTCCCTTTTAATGCTGAGTAATGTTACATTGTGTATATATTCTAAAGTTTCCCTACCCATTCATCTGCTGAAGGGCATCTAGGATGACTTCATAATTTACCTATTGTGAATTGTGCTGCTATAAACATTGATATGGTTATGTCCCTGTAGTATGCTGTTTTTAAGTCCTTTTGTTATAAACCAAGGAGTGGGATAGCTGGGACAAATGGTGGTTCAATTCCAAGTTTTCCATACTGCTTTCCAGATTGGGCGCACTAATTTGCAGTCCCACCAGAAATGTATGAGTGTGCCTTTCCCCCCATATCCTCACCAACACTTATTGTTGTTTGTATTCTTGATAGCTGCTATTCTGATTGGTGTGAGACAAAATCGTAACAGTAGTTTTGATTTGCATTTCTCTAATTGCTAGAAATGTTGAAACTTTTTTTCATATGTTTGCTGACTGATTGTATATCCTTTTCTGAGAAGTGTCTGTGAAGTTCCTTGACCCATTTATTGATTGGACCCATTCACTTATTTGGGTTTTTTTTTGGTGCTTAGCTTTTTGAGTGCTTTATATATCCTAGATATTAGTGCTCTCTCTGATGCACTTGTGGTAAATATTTGCTCCCATTCTGTAGGCTCTGTATTTATCTCACTGATTGTTTCTTTTGATGAGAAGAAGCTTTTTAGTTTGAGTTCATCCCATTTATTGATTCTTGGTTTTAATTCTTGCACTATAGGGGTCTTATTAAGGAAGTTGGGGCCTAATCTGACATGATGGAGATTTGGGCCTACTTTTTCTTCCATTAGGTGCAAGGTCTCTGATTTAATTCCTAGGTCCTTGATCCACTTTGAATTGAGTTTTGTGCATGGTGAGAGATAGAGGTTTAATTTCATTTTGTTATATGTGGATTTCCAGTTTTCCCAGCACCATTTGTTGAAGAGGCTATTTACAAATTGGCTTGTCAATGAACTTCAGCAAACACAGAAATGATTTTAAAGGTCTTTTATATGAGGTAGGGTAAAAGGATGAGGGATGAGCACTGAATCCATTTGTATTAAAAAACAGGAGAAACAAGTACAGAAATTGTGATTAGAGAAAGTAAATATTCAAAACTTTTACAAAGTAGAAACAACAAAAACCAGAAGATACTAAAAGAGGTCAGGGTAAAATGTGTTATTTTATTCATATCTAAAGTATGTATAGTTAATATATACTACTTTGAGTGAAACTTAAACCTATACCCATCACAATATTTAAATTATTATTTTTAATTACAGGAAAATCATATGTAAACTAGTGTATATGAAACTTGTTCCATGACACTGTTATTACATTCCATTTTTAATTTATTTTGACAAATTCAAAAAGTATTAAATTTAACATGTGATTTAAATAATTATAGTATGATTCAATTTCTGCAGAATAACTTCTGCTTCTCTTTCTATAATCCACTCTTCATGTATATATACTTTTAAATGTTTTTTTTAGTTGTAGATGGACATAATGTCTTTATTTACTTATTTTTATGTAGTACTGAGGATCAAACTTAGTTCCTCATATGTGTGAAGCAAGCGCTATACAACTGAGCTACAGCCCCAGTCCTATATATATATTTTAACAGCTTCATTTATGTAAAATTCACATGCACAAAACTACATATTTTACATAAACAATTAGATGGGCCTGATTCAGCTACTTTCCCTTTTTTATATATAGGTATAGACATAATAATTCTTTGGCATGTTATCAAACTGATGTTTTTTTATTTGTTCTTTTTAGATATACTTGGCAGAATAACATTTTGACAAACATACATGGAACATAAATTATTTTAATTAGGATCTCATTCTTGTGGTTGAACATGATGTGGAGTTACACTGTTCATTTATTTGCATATGAACATAGGAAAGTTATGTCCAATTTATTCTACTCTCTTTCTTTTTTTCCCCTTCCCTTCATTCCCCTTTATCTAATCTAATGAATTTCTATACCCCCATCCCCTTATTGTGTGTTTGCATCTGCATGTCAGAGAGAATATTCAGCCTTTAATTCTTTTGGAATTGGCTTATTTAACATAGCATGATAATCTCCATTGTCATCCCTTTACCAGCAAATGCCATAATATCATTCTTCTTTATGGCTGAATAGTATTCCATTGTGTATATATACAATATTTTCTTTGTCCATTCATCTCTTCAAGGGCACCTTAGGTTGATTTCATAGTTTAGCTATTGTGAATAAAGCTTCTATAAACATAGATCTGGCTACATCACTATAGTATGCTGATATTAATTACTTTGGGTATAAACACAGGAGTGGGATAACTGGGCCAAATTGTGGTTTCATTACAAGTTCTCTGAGGAATCTCCATATTGCTTTTAATACTGGTTACACCAATTTGCAGTTCCACCACCAATATATGAGAGTACCCTTTTCCCCACATCCTCACCAACATTTGTTACTTATATTCTTGATAATTGTCATTCTGACTAGAGTGAGATGGAACCTCAGTGTAGTTTTAATTTGCATTTCTTTAATTTCTAGAGATGTTGAACATTTTTTCATATTTTTACTGAAAATTTATATTTCTTCTGTGAAGTGTCTGTTTCAGTTCCTTGGCCCATTTATTGATTGAGTTTTTTTTTTTTTTTGTGTTAAGATTTTTGAGTTCTTTGTATGCCCTGGAGATTAATGCTGTAACTGAGGTACTGAGGCAAAGATTTTCTCCCATTTGATAGGCTCTCCTTTCTTGATTAATTCCTTTGCTGTGAAGAAGCTGATTAGTTTGATACCATCCCATTTATTTATTCTTGTGTTTTAGAAATCTTGTTGAGGAAGTCAGTTCCTAAGCTGGCATGATGGAGAGTTGGACCTACATTTTCCTCTGTTAGGCACAAGGTTCTCTTGTTTAATGGCTAGGTCCTTGATCCACTTTTTTGAGCTTGGTTTAATTTTATTCTGCTATATATGCATTTCCAGTTTTCCCAGCACCATTTTTTGAAGAGGTTATCATTTCTTCAATGTATGTTTATAGTGTCTTTTTCTATTATGAGATAACTGTAATTGTGTGGGCATATATCTGTGTCTTCTATTCTGTTCCATTGGTCTTTGTGTCTGTTTTGGCGCCAATACCATGATCTTTTTGTTATTATAACTCTGTAGTATAATTTAAGGTCTGGTATTGTGATGTCTCCTGTTTTTCTCACTAAGGATTACTTTGGTTATTCTGGGACTCTTATTTTTCCAAATGAATTTCATGAATGCTTTTTCTCTGTCTATGAAGAAAGTTATTGGAATTTTAGTAGCAATTGCATTAAATCTGTATAGCACTTTTGGTAGTATAGCCATTTTGACAATATTAATTCTGTCTATCCAGGAACATAGAATTGAAGCATTCATTTTTATTCATGTAACATATGCAGTATTGAGAATGAAAAAACTACAGTCATATGTGCCATGGATGACATTTTCACATATTCTATGTGAAAGGAACCAGACACAAAAAATGTATGTTTTATTTATCTTTTTAAATTTTTTTTTAAAAAACAGACTCAATGAATTTGAGGTCATCTACAAATCAAGGTAATTATTTATGATATTATAAAAAACTGAGTGAACTCTATATAGGACACAGGGGAGGGGAGAGGAAGGGAGTGGGAATGGGGGTAGAAAAGACAGTGGAAAGAGATGGACATCATTACCCTAAGTACATGTATGAAGACATTAATGGTGTGATTCTACTTTGTGTTACAACCAGAGATATGAAAAATTGTACTCTATATGTGTAATGTGAATTGACAGCATTCTACTATCATATATAATAAATTTAAAAACTGAGCATAGAGAATTCATGTATGTGATAGTTTTTTTGGGAAATGAGAGATGAGAGTAAAAAGTGCAAATAAGTCTATGAAGAAATAATTGTGAGCATATTACTTATAAAAATACATAAATTGGTGTGTTCTTGGACTTGGTGTGTCAAGTTCAGCTCTTGAAGATACTACCACTATGAACCTGTTTGAAGCTGTTAGTACTTTCAGACCCTTCTGACAATCCAACATACTTTCTGCTAGTTAATGCTGTCATATTTTTCACAGGTGTTCATTATTAATCACATGATCATGTGATTAATAATACCCTTGTCCACTCAGTCCACCTCATGTCACTCCCAAACAACTTTCTATAGATTCAACTTGCCTGGGAAAGTAAGTACAAGTAAGAGTTGTGGTTCTGGTTTGATGTTCATGTGTATTTATCTATCCTTAAGCACATAGTAAGAGTCTACCATGTAACTTGTTCAATGAACATGCATGGTTTCCACTTGCATGGATCATAAACTGGTTCCTACTTATGCAGAGAAATAATTATTATGTCAATGCATGCTGTGGATGACTGTATTTTGCACAATGTTTCATTTGTTAATGGAGCACGGGCTGCTAGGCATTTCCTTTCAACCTAAGCATACTACAGTTTCCTTATTTAGGTGTGATCAAGTGAGTAAGCTTTCTAGAAGTGAAAATGAGTAGGAGTGACGTGTTACTGCTAGGCATAGCCATACAAAATTCTACACTTCTCCATGTTATTTCTTTTCTAGCTGTTGGGGATATTGATAATCAAGAATTGGGTTGTAAGAATCTTCAAATTAATCCGGTGATAGGATTAACTGAGTGGTGACTGAAGTGGAGGGGTATGGCTGGAGGAGGTAGGAACTGGTGAGTGACTTTGGGTATATATTTGTATCAGGTGAGTGGAGTCTTTTTCTCTCTGCTTTCTTATGATGTGAGAGGCTTCCCTCTGCCACACTCTTCCACCATGATGTGCAGTCTCACCTCAAGCCTTGAAGAATGACGCCAGCCTTCTATGGATTAAGACCTCTGAAACCAACAGCCCTCAAATAAACTTTTCCTTCTC
This sequence comes from Callospermophilus lateralis, assembly GCF_048772815.1. Lineage (NCBI taxonomy): Eukaryota > Metazoa > Chordata > Mammalia > Rodentia > Sciuridae > Callospermophilus > Callospermophilus lateralis. The sequence goes on from NC_135309.1 coordinate 41,124,127, forward strand.
TACAAAAAAAAAAAAAAGAAAAGAAAAGAAAAGAAAAAGTGAAAGCTATATCTCATTAATACTATTCTACATTAGGTGGAATCCTAGGTGATAAGCATGCTGGAATATAGGTGTGGGTTTGAGAACATTCCATCCATTCATACACCCCTAGCAGTTATTGAATTTCCCCTCCTGCTGGCACAGTCTCCTTTATCTTTTCAACCAGACTCATTCTTCTGCCACTCTCCTCATCACTTCTGCATTGGCAGGAAGAAGACAACAACAGCTTCACCAGACCTAGTCTTTGTCAGGAATTCTGTTCTTGTCAAGCCCATATTTTTTATTCTACAGGATTATGTCCTTGAACCCAGTCTGTCTTCTGAAAATATCAAAGTTCTATATAGTGTTTGAGCTTGGAGGAAGCTCTATTTTACCTCCCTGCTGGGAGCCATTAGCCAAGTAGGTATGACAATTTCCTTGCCAGTGTACCCCATGTTGCTTAGTGGAAGGACTCGTGGAAATAGGACATTTTGCAGTGACATTGCATGTAAGGTGACCTTGTTCTAGGACCAGGGCGGATCCGGGTTTAGGGCGTTCACGGTTTAGGAAGGTTATTCCTGCTGGGAATAGTGCGTATCCTGCTGCCTGAGTTCCTCTTGAATTCTCACGGGATTCAGACAGTAGTTTTTGGGAGACAGAAGCCCAGTGGAGGTGTGGATTTGGGCAGAGAACGTGGATTTCCCCAGAACGTGTTTGTGGAAGGCTGGGGTGAGTTCGGAAATAAAGAATCGCTGTTTGAATCTACAAAGCTGTGAGTGGCTCGTGATTTGTGCCCAGCCAGACTGCGGCATCTGGTGGCTCGTATGTGGAACGCCTGAAGCTTGGGGGTAAGTGAAATTGCTTGCCCCTGAGGGAAGGCGAGAGAATGGGTGACCATTTCAAAAAACAATATGTTCTTCTTTTGATTTATTTTGTTTTTGTTTCAAGCTGCCTATCCCTAGAAATTTCTCAGGCAAACTGGAAAAAATGGTTGACTAAAGGTTTGAAGTTTGTCCGCCCTGAGGAAGAGAAAATTGATACAACGATTTTTTATTCCATTTTTGTTTCATTCAGTTTTGGTTTTGTTTTGTGTTATCTTATTGGGTTGTGTTATCTTTATAGTAGATTAGAAATTAGTAAAAAACAAACCGAAAAGATGTTAAGTAAACTGTTAGAGGTTCAGACCATGGAGAAAGACATTTTAGATCAAGCAAAAGAGAAGGTCTCTCGAGCTAGTCAGACAGAGGAAGAAAATTTAAAGGAAAAGGGGTTTTTAGGAAAAAGGCCACAACAGGAGGCTGTTACTAACTCCGTTTTATCACAAGAGGGCATAATTCAACCAACAGCCCCACTGATAGAGACAGCTGAGTGGCCCTCAAACCCCGTAGTTGATAATTGGGATCCTGAGACAGGACCTCAAAGATTAGCATGCCCTGTACTTGAACAGATAGGAGGGCAGCGAATTCACCATGCTTTAGATTTTAAAACAGTGAAGCAGTTAAAGGAGGCTGTAACAACCTATGGTCCACAAGCTCCCTTCATGGTAAGCATGGTCGAGTCCATTACTAACTTGGACATGACGCCAGCAGATTGGGCTAGCATGTGTAAATCTGTGCTAAATGGAGGACAATATTTGTTATGGAAGGTTGCCAATGAGGAATTTTGCGCGGAGACAGCTAGGTGAAATGCAGCAGCCGGTTACCCTCAAAGAAATCTAGATATGTTCTTAGGAAAAGGATCTTATGAGGGTCAGCAGCAACAAATTGAATATGATCCTGCTATATATGCACAAATTGCTGCAGACACAGTTAGGGCATGGAAGACTTTACAAGGACATGGAGATTTACAAGGTCAGTTATCTAAGATAATACAGAGAGCTAATGAACCTTACGCTGACTTTGTAGATAGGCTAATTCAAACACCTACCAAAATTTTTGGGGATACGGAACAAGCAATGCCATTAATAAAACAACTGACTTATGACCAAGCAAATCGTTGCTGCAGAGAGGTTATTAGACCATGGAGACATGAAGATTTAAACACATATATTAAATTATGTAGAGATATTAATGAACAAGGGCAAGTCTTGGCAGCTGCAGTAAAACAGGCTTTAGATGCCAGGCCAAAAACATGCTATGATTGTGAACAAACAGGACATTTTAAAAGGAGTTGCCCCATAGGAGGAGGGTTTAACAAAACTAGGTATCAAAGAAATAGAATACCAGGTATTTGCCCAAGATGCCGTAGAGGGAGACATTGGGCTAATGAATGCCATTCTCAAACCACCATAGAGGGTACTCCCTTATCAAAAAATGGACAAGGACCAGGTATTTACCCATGATATCATGGAGAAAGGCATCAGGCTCCATTGCCAAAAAATGGACAGGGGGGCCCAATGCTCCAGGGCCCACAACCACAAATATACGGGGCAGTGGAGGAACCCAGCAACACCATCAGGGTAGTGCCCAGGACACATTGTCCATTAAATCCCTCATCAGACAAACTCGAGGGAGCACAGGGTTGGACATCTGCGCCTCTGCCAGAGCAGTACTAACTCCAGAGATGGGAGTTCAAATCATTCCCACAGGAGTTAAAGACCTCTTCCCCAAGGAACAGTAGGCTTATTATTGGGACATAGTTCATCTACATTAAAAGGACTTATGATAAGTTCTGGGGTAATTGATCCTGATTATGTAGGTGAAATAAAAATTATAGCTAGTTCTCCAAGAGGTATATCAGTAATTTCACCTGGAGATAGAATAGCACAGTTGTTAATAATACCCAGCCTACATAATAAATTTCCTAGTCATAGTGTAGAAAGAGGTTCCAGGGGATTAGGCTCCACAGGTGTAGATTGGGCTATGTTGTCTTTAAATTTAGATTCTCAATCAATGCTAAAACTAAATATTCAAGGACACGAGTTTAATGGGCTACTGGACACAGGTGCTGACCTTAGCATCATATCTAGTCAAGAATGGCCAAAACATTGGCCATTTCAACAAGGCACTCAAACGCTTCGAGGCCTAGGAGTGGTGACTAATCCCCATAGAAGTGCAATGGTATTAGATTGGAAGGATCCTGAAGGATGTGAAGGAACTATACAGCCATATGTATTAGATCATCTTCCTATAAATTTATGGGGACGGGATGTCTTAGATCAATTAGGTTTGACGTTAACAAATAACATCAATCCTAATGCGCCCACTACTAGGGCTAGACAAGGTTTTAGGAAAGAAAAAAGATTAGGAAAACAAGGACAAGGTATAGCAGCACCAATTCAAATAGATCAAGGAACAGACAGACATGGGTTGGATTTTCAGAAAGGGCCACTGAGACAATCAAAATTACTTGGAAATCAGAAAGACCAGTGTGGGTTCCTCAGTGGCCCCTGACTAAAGAAAAGATACAAGCAGCCCATGATCTGGTCAAACAACAATTAGCGGAAGGACATATACAACCTTCCATATCTTCCCATAATACTCCCATTTTTGTCCTCAAAAAGAAATCTGGTAAATTGAGATTATTGCAATATTTAAGAGCCATTAATAATGAGATGGTTATTATGGGACCTGCTCAATCAGGGATTCCTCAATTGTCTGCTTTGCCAAAAACCTGGCATGTTTTAGCTATAGATATTAAAGATTGTTTTTTTTTTCAATTCCAATTCATCCCGAGGATAGTCCACGTTTTGCATTTACTATCCCTGCATTAAATCATGAAGGTCCTGATCAGAGATATGAATGTAAAGTACTCCCTCAAGGGATGGCTAACAGCCCAACTATGTGTCAAATATATATTAACAAAGCAATCCAGCCACTTAGAAATCAAAATCCTGAACTACAAATATTTTACTATATGGATGATGTATTATTAGCACATAAAGATAAAAACATATTGCTGGAATGTTACGCCACACTTACAAACTTATTAAAAAATTATAATCTAGAGATAGCAATAGATAAAGTACAATTAAATTTTCCAATTAATTATTTAGGAGTTCTATTATCCTCAACCATGGTCCATCCACCAAAAATTCAAATACGAGTAGATCAACTCAAATCACTTAATGACTTTCAAAAGTTATTGGGAGACATAAATTGGATAAGGCCTTATTGAGGCATACCTACAGGAGAGTTGGGACCTTTATTTGATATCCTAAAAGGTCCATCAGATCCAAATTCACCCCGCATGTTAACTCCTAAAGCAAGAAAGGCATTAAAAATTATTGAAACATATATGGAAAATATACATTTGGATAGAATTGATATAAGTTTGCCTTTATTATTTATTGTACTACCAACAAAAAATATTCCTACAGGAGTATTTTGGCAAGAAGGTACATTATTGTGGATACATTTATCTTATTCTCCTAACACTCTTCTTACTAGGTATCCTGAGGCTGTAGGACAATTAATACTCAAAGGAATAAAAGCAGCGAAGGGAGTGTTTGGAATTTCTCCCAATAAAATTATTACTCCATATACTATGGATCAAATTGATGAGTTAGCTAATGAGTTAAATACTTGGGCATTAATCATGTGTAAATCTAATGTTACATTTGATAATCACTTACCATCTAATCCTTTATTGTCTTTTTGGTCTAAGCATCCTGTAGTTTTTCCAAAAATGACAAGAAAAACCCCTATCATGAATGCTCCAAATATATTCACTGATGGGTCAAATAATGGTACAGCAGCAGTAATTACCCTGATCAAACTTTTACATTTTTAGTACCCAAACAATCAGCTCAAAAGGTAGAGCTTAATGCAGTTTTATAAGCTTTTTTGATGTTTAAAGATTCTGTATTTAATTTATTTTCTGATAGTCAGTATGTAATTAATGCTATAGTATCTCTTGAAGATGCTGGTAGGATTTCCCCTTCTTCTACTGTTTTCTCTTTGTTTTCCACTATACAAAGTCTAATCTGGGACAGAAAAGATCCATTCTTTATAGGACATATTAGGGCACATACAGGATTGCCTGGAGCCCTTAGTTTGGGCAATGATTTAGCAGATAAAACTACACATGACATACATATTTTCTCTACACTAGAAGAAGCTACAAATTTTCATAAAAGATTCCATGTTAATGCTAATACTTTACAAAAGCATTTTAAAATAACTAAGGAACAAGCCAGACATATAATAAAACAATGTCAAAATTGTGTGACCTTTTTACCACAAGTTAATCTTGGAGTCAATCCTAGAGGACTGATACCTAACCATATTTGGCAGATGGACGTCACACACTTGCCAGAATTTGGAAAATTAAAATATTTACATGTTATGGTTGATACTTCTTCTGGATGTTTGATGGGCTCCCTTCATGCTGGAGAAAAAACTAAAGATGTTATAGCTCATTGTTTACAAAATGTTGCCACTGTGGGCTTTCCTAAACAGTTAAAAACCGATAATTGTCCTGGCTATACCTCTACCTCTTTTAAGCAATTTTGCTCATCATTTGGTATTACTCATATAACAGGAATCCCATACAATCCACAGGGACAAGGCATAGTTGAAAGAGTTCATCAAACTATTAAAACGTACTTATTAAAGCAAAAAGAGGGAATTGGAAAGGGGTATATATCCCCCAGAGATAAACTTAAAATAACCCTTTTTACTCTAAACTTTTTAAATTTGAATTCATCAGGACTTAGTGATGCAGAAAGACATATGTATCCAAAAAATGTACATAAGCCTAAAGTACTTTGGAAAGATATTCTAACAGGACAATGGAAAGGTTCTGACCCAGTGATTGTCTGGAGTCGGGGCTCTGTTTGTGTGTTTCCACAGGGAGAACAGCAGCCGATTTGGATTCCAGAGAGATTAACTAAAACAACTTCTACAGATCGAAAAGAAGATGATTTGACTCAAATCCATAACAGCTGATATCCAGAACTCCAGCTTGGCCATTCTTACATCTGTGACAGTGATTAACCAGGATGCTTTTTTCAATATCTATTCCATTATTGCATTTTTCCCACATCATAAAGTTCTATTTTATTTTTTGAGCTCATACACACCTAGGTTATTGTTTTTCTGAACAGTTTTATTTTTTGACTGTGGAGTTTTTAAACATTGCAATGGAGATTTACCTAGGTAAAGCTACAAGGCCTTTATTATTGTCTTATGTGTTGTACTCTTGTGTTTTGTGTTGTATGTCTGTGTGCATATGTCCATATTTTATATATGAGGAGAGCTCATGAAAAATGGATCCAAATTATTATTTTTTATTCACATGATTTAAATGGCTTAATTTAAATTAGGTAAACAGCTGTTAAGGGTTGTTTTTAAAGGTGGTTAACAGATCTGTTTGTTTACTAATTTAAATCAGGTAAACAGCTGTTAAGGATTATTTTTAAAGGAAGTTAACAGATCTGTTTGTTTACTTTCACCTTTCCTTTTCATTATATTTAATAATTCTTTTCAGGATAATGTCTCTTTAGCATCATTGCCAGAATTCCTATCTTCATCCCAGTGCCAGTGAAGACAAAGATAAAACCAAACTACAGCTTCTATGATAGCTATCACAGTAAACTGTATAAACTGATGCATCAATGAATATAACTCAACAAGTAATGCTCAATCAAGGAGTCAACTTACTTTGGGAGGAAACGGACTTTGGGAGGAGACAGACATATTGATAGATTCCTCCGCTTTGAACTGCTTGCAGAACTTGTCTGGACTATGTAACTATCGTTTGGTGCAGCGAATTGTGGTAATGCTGGCATATCTTTGCTGATGGTGTCACCAGTGATGCAATTTTTATTTCCTTGCCAGTGCACGCACCCCATGTTAACTGTGGTAGTGCTGGCATATCTTTGCTGATGGTGTCACCAGTGATGCAATTTTTCCAAAGGAGCCGTCAATTGGCTTGGTGTCGTGGCATTTCTGTATCCTCCTCCCTTCTGCTAGTGATGGTCTAAAATTTGGGGGCCAATGGCTATATGCTGGACCAGTAATCAGTGACGGGTATGATCCAATTGCAGTGGTATCAACCTAAGACAGGAGGCTGACGCCTAAAGGTCAGTTTTCTGATGATGAGTAAGAACCATATGTTGAATTGGACAACCTACCAGGCACGGTCCTTAAGCCACATTACTTGTTGTTTAATTAATCAGAAGGGGGGAGATGCTGGGAGCCATTAGCCAAGTAGGTATGACAATTTCCTTGCCAGTGTACCCCATGTTGCTTAGTGGAAGGACTCGTGGAAATAGGACATTTTGCAGTGACATTGCATGTAAGGTGACCTTGCTCTAGGACCAGGGCGGGTCCGGGTTTAGGGTGTTCCGGTTTAGGAAGGTTATTCCTGCTGGGAATAGGGCATATCCTGCTGCCTGAGTTCCTCTTGAATTCTCACGGGATTCAGACAGTAGTTTTTGGGAGACAGAAGCCCAGTGGAGGTGTGGATTTGGGCAGAGAACGTGGATTTCCCCAGAACGTGTTTGTGGAAGGCTGGGGTGAGTTCGGAAATAAAGAATCACTGTTTGAATCTACAAAGCTGTGAGTGGCTCGTGATTTGTGCCCACCCAGACTGCGGCACCTCCCATCCATTTTGCAATGCCCTGTGTCTTTAAGGGTCTACGTTTTTATTAATAATTACCATTGCCTAGGCTCCATTACCTCCTTAGTCTCCTTCCTATGGAAGTTCTCCTATTTACCACTGAATAAGAGGCACAATTGTCAATAATATTACAGCTCTTTAAGATATTTTTAAATGTAAATGCTAAAATAAGATACTATTTTGCATGTATCAAATTGGTAAAAATGGGAATGTAGAACTATATCAAATGATTATTTGAATAAAACTAATGAGGAATGTGTCTGAACTAAAATGATGATTTATGTGGCAATATTGGAGAAGGATATGGAAACATTTTATAAAACAAGAAAAGAAAATAACCCACTACTTTATAATCTCAGTTTATAACAGGAGATTTGCAAGAATGGTATCCCTAGAATTCTTCTTCTTTTGGGGTTTTGTATTTTAAGCCTCCAACTTTAAAAAGAATGAACACAAAAATTTGGTGGGTAACTGAAATTAAATTCATTACTAAGTATAGATGTCAAGCTGAGTAAAATATGCCATATGAAGGAGCATCAGGAGGGACCAGTGATCAGGAATCAAAAGAAAGCACAACTCAATCAAATAATCCCAAATATTTTTATGAAAATGTTGCTACACAATACTAAGGGGATTATTAACTCAATAATCTATAATTTTTAACAGGGCAAAAAATAATATTTTACCTCCAAGTAAATGACTAATGCTTATGTCCATGGGAAACAGTTGTTCTTATTGTGTTAGTTTCCTACTGCTTTTACAAAAAAATTATCATTTTTTTTTGCTTAAAACATAAATGTATTATCCTGTGTTTCTTGAGGTCAAAATTCACTAAGGGGCTTGAGGCCTTAAATCAATGTATCAGCAGGACTGATCCTGTCTGGATGCTCAACTTGACAATCTTTCCATTTTCCATTTCAGGTTCCAGAGCTGGCTGCAATCCTTAGCTGTTGTTCATGTTCTTCATCTTCAACAGGCATCAGTCCAACATACACTTCTGTGGTCACAGCTCCACTCTGATCAACATTTTCTTAGCTGCCTGTCATAAAGGCCATTGTGATGACCTTGACTGTACCCAGATGATCCTGGAAAATCTTCCTATTCAAAATCTTTGACTTCATTATATCTGCAAAGTTTTTGCAAGCTCACATATTCATAGGTTCCAGGGATTAATAGGCTTACATTTGGGGAAGGGCATAGCCAGAGGAAAGGGTTCTTTCTTCATCCTGCTCTTCCAAAATAAATCACAAAGTTTCAGAGAGAATTCAGCTTAGTAAAATACAGTAGTATGAGTGTGGAAACCTGAAATTGAGCAAAAATTTGGAATGAATTACACAGCAATGATAAAACATATTGGTTAGGACAGAACAGAATGAAAGAAACAAAGTGTTACTTAAACATTATCATGCGAAATGAAATGGCCTTCTTCCATTTCTCTCTTTAGGGTTCTGTAATTTTTGTTGTATAGTTCGTTCACCTCTTTGTTAGGTTGATTCCCAAGTATTTTGGTTTTTTTGGGAGGGATATTATGAATGGGGTGGTTGTTCTCATTACCATTTCAGAGGATTTGTCACTGATATACAGGAATGCCTTTAATTTATGCGTGTTGATTTTATATCCTGCCACTTTGCTGAATTCATTTACTAGCTCTAGAAGTTTCTTGGTAGAACCTTTTGGGTCTGCTATGTATAGGATCATGTCCTCCGCAAATAGTGATAATTTAAGTTCTTCTTTTCCTATCTTTATGCCTTTAATTTCTTTTGTCTGTCTAATTGCTCTGGCCAGTGTTTTGAGAACTATGTTGAATAGAAGTGGTGAGAGAGGGCAACCCTGTCTTGTTTCAGATTTTAGAGGGAATGCCTTCAATTTTTCTCCATTCAGAATGACGCTAGCCTGAGGCTTAGCATAGATAGCTTTTACAATGTTGAGGTATGTTCCTGTTATCCCTAGTTTTTCTAGTGTTTTGAACATAAAGGGATGCTGTACTTTGTCAAATGCTTTTTCTGCATCTATTGAGATGATCATATGGTTCTTATCTTTAAGTCTATTGATGTGGTGAATAACATTTATTGATTTCCATATATTGAACCAGCCTTGCATCCCAGGGATAAATTCTACTTGACCATGACGCATGATCTTTTTGATATGTTTTTATATCTGATTTGCCAGAATTTTATTGAGGATTTTTGCATCTATGTTCATTAGAGATATTGGTCTGAAGTTTTCTTTCTTTGAAGTGTCTTTGTCTGGTTTAGGAATCAGGGTGATGTTGGCCTCACAGAATGAATTTGGAACTTCTCCCTCTTTTTCTATTTCCTGAGATAGCTTGAAAAGTATTGGTATTAGTTCTTCTTTAAAGGTTTTGTAAAACTCTGCTGTATACCCATCTGGTCCTGGGCCTTTTCTTGGTTGGTAGTCTTATGATGGCTTCTTCTATTTCCTCAATTGATATTGGTCTGTTTAGGTTGTGTATATCCTCCTGATTCAATCTGGGCAGATCATATGACTTAAGAAATTTATCAATGCCTTCACTATCATCTATTTTATTGGAGTATAATGTTTCAAAACAATTTCTAATTATCTTCTGTATTTCTGTAGTGTCTGTTGTGATATTGCCTTTTTCATCCCATATGCTAGTAATTTGAGTTCTCTCTCTTCTTCTCTTCATTAGCATGGCAAAGGGTCTGTCGATCTTATTTATTTTTTCAAAGATCCAACTTTCAGTTTTGTCTATTTTTCAATTGTTTCAGTTTCATTGATTTCAGCTCTGATTTTAATTATTTCTTGCCTTCTACTACTTTTGCTTTTGTTTTGCTCTTCTTTTTCTAGGGTTTTGAGATGAAGTGTGAGGTCATTTATTTGTTGGTTTTTTTCTTTTTTTGAGGAATGAAGTCCAAGAAATGAATTTTCCTCTTAGAACTGCTTTCCTTGTGTCCCATAGATTCTGATATGTTGTGTCTGTGTTTTAATTTATCTCTAAGAATTTTTAAATTCCCCCCTTGATGTCTTCTGTAACCCAGTGATCATTCAGTAACATATTGTTCATTCTCCAAGTGATATAGGATTTTTCCTTCCTTCTTTCCAGTTTCATTCCATTATGATCAGATAAGATGCATGGTATTATCTCTACTCCTTTATAATTTCTAAGAGTTGCCCTGTGACATAATATACCTTGTTCATGGATAGGCAGAACTAATATCATTAAAATGGCCATATTTCCAAAAGTACTCTATAGGTTTAATGCAATGCCAATCAAAATCCCAATGGCATTCTGTTGAGAGCCACAGCCGAAGGGGCCCCAGCAAACTTTCAGACTGCCAGCTGATGAGCTGAAGGGGCCCCAGCAAACTTTCAGACTGCCAGCTGATGGTTGGCTCACAGCGGCCCCAGCAACATCTAGCTGATTGTCTCCTCTGCGGTGATGCTCATTGGGCTGTTTCCCTGCCCTTTCAGACTAAGGAGCTGCTCATTGGGGGACTTTTTTGGCTCCGCCCATGCGACCCAGCCAATCGGCCTCAAGAGCAGGAGGATTGTGGGAGGAAGAGATTGTTGGGGTGTGTGGCTTGTGGGAAGCCGGTGGTGGCAGTTGGGCTCTGAGGGTTTTTTCCTGAGGAGCTGTTTTGTTTATCTTGTGTGGTTCTAAAAATAAAGTTAGTTTCTTTTGACAAGTGGCTCCTGAATTGTGCCCAGCCAGACTGCGGCAGCATTCCTCACAGAAATAGAAAAAGCAATCATGAAATTCATCTGGAAAAATAAAAGACCCAGAATAGCAAAAGCAATTATAAGCAGGAAGAGTGAAACAGGCGGTATAGCGATACCAGATTTTAAACTATACTACAGAGCAATAGTAACAAAAACAGCATGGTGCTGGTACCAAAACAGGCAGGTAGACCAATGGTACAGAATAGAGGACACAGAGCCAATCCACAAAATTACAAATACCTTATATTAGACAAAGGTGCCAAATGCATGCAATGGAGAAAGGATAGCATCTTCAACAAATGGTGCTGGGAAAACTGGAAATCCATATGCAACAAAATGAAATTGAATCCATTTCTCTCACCTTGCACAAAAGTTAACTCAAAATGGATCAAGGAGCTAGGAATCTAACCAGAAACTCTGCATCTAATAGAAGAAAAAGTTGGCCCTAATCTCCATCTCATGGGGTCATGCTCCAAATTCCTTAACAGGACACCTATAGCACAAGAGTTAAAATCAAGAATCAACAAATGGGACATACTCAAACTAAAAAGTTTTTTCTCAGCAAGAGAAACAATAAGAGAGGTAAATAGGGAGCCTACATCCTGGGAACAAGTATTTACCCCTCACACTTTGGATAGAGCTCTAATCTCCAGAGTATACAAAGAACTCAAAAAATTAAACAACAAGAAAACAAATAACCCAATCAACAAATGGGCCAAGGATCTGAACAGACACTTCTCAGAGGAGAATATACAATCAATCAACAAATACATGAAAAAATGCTCACCATCTCTAGCAATCAGAGAAATGCAAATTAAAACCACTCTAAGATACCATCTCACTCCAGTAAGAATGGCAGCCATTATGAAGTCAAACAATAACAAGTGCTGGTGAGGATGTGGGGAAAAGGGTACACTTGTACATTGCTGGTCGGACTGCAAATTGGTTCAGCCAATTTGGAAAGCAGTATGGAGATTCTTTGGAAAGCTGGGAATGGAACCACCATTTGACCCAGCTATTCCCCTTCTCTGACTATACCCAAAAGACCTAAAATGAGCATACAACAGGGACACAGCAACATCAATGTTCATAGCAGTACACTTCACAATAGCTAGACTGTGGAACCGACCCAGATGCCCTTCAATAGATGAATGGATAAAAAATGTGGCATTTATACACAATGGAACATTACTCAGCACTAAAAAATAACAAAATCATGGAATTTGCAGGGAATGAATGGCATTAGAGCAGATTATGCTAAGTGAAGCTAGCCAATCCCTAAACAACAAATGCAAAATGTCTTCTTTGATATAAGGGGGGCAACTCAAAACAGAGCAGGGAGGAAGAACATGAGAAGAAGATTATCTTTAAATAGGGACGAGAGGTGCATGGGAATGGGTGAGAGAAGGGGAATTGCACAGAAGATGGTAGGAGACCCTCATTGTTATGCAAAATTACATATAAGATGGTGTGAGGGGGGAAAAAGATATATGGAGAGAAACGTGTCACAGTAGATTGGGTAGAAAGAGGTGATGGGAGGGGTGGGGAGGGGAGAGGGGATAGGAAGGGTATCAGAATACAATAGACACTAGTATGGCCCTATGTATAAACATGGCCTGTATAACCAAAGTGATCCTGCAATCTGTACATGTGGAAAAATAAGATTATGTACCCCATTTGAATCAAATATATGATATATCAAGATCATTGTAATGTTTTGAGCAACTAATAAAAAATAAAAAAAAATAAATGAAACGGCAATTTCAAAAGAATGTTTCATGCTATAAACTCAGGTAAACAAATTTAATAATGAATAAATGCAAGACAGGATGACTTGTCAACATGAATAAAAGAATTTGGAGAGTTTGGAGATCTGGAAAATAGACATAGTAAACAAGTGCATAACTGAATAAGTAACCTAATAAGAATCTGAAATATAAGGAAGCATAGATCTTAACATTTGGTAAATAATTTTAGATAAAGTAAGTTGAAGAAAAGAAAAAGATATAATTTGACACATTTTTGTATCAGAAATTTAACTCAGGGGTGCTTAACCACTGAGCCACATCTCTAGCTCTTTCATGTTTTATTTTGAGACAGGGTCTTGCTAAATTGCTTAGGGCCTCAGTATGCTGTTGAGGCTGGCTTTGATCTCATGAACCTCCTGCCTCAGACTCTCAAGCAGCTGGAATTCCAGGCATGCACCACTGCACCTGGCCAAAGAAAACATCTTTAAAAAGAAAAATCAAAGAATGCAACAAAGTAATAATTATAGCTTCTGACAAAAAATATATTAACAACTAAATATGTAATATAGCCAGCTCAAAAATAAATGTAAATGTCAAGAAATAAAATAAACCCAAAGTTCAGTGTTAGAACACAAGGAAACCTTGACAAGAATCACCTTGGAATGCAGGTAGAAGTACAACAGGGTGGGAATTAGTAATTATTTAATTTTTGATGAATAAATTCTATTTCACTTTCTATCTTTCCTTCTTAACACATGATACCTTTATGAGCTTTATTGATGTATAATTGTTATTCAATATAGCAACTTATTTTAGGTATATATTGAATGGGTCTGATTCTGATATCCATTTGGCCTTCTATTTATAGACATAGAGAGATATGATATTCCTCTGGGATAATATCTAACTCATGTTGAGAATAGAGAAATAAACCAATCCCACAAAGCCAAAGGTCAACTATTTTCTCAAATATGCAAATGATATCACAATAAGGTGGGGGCAGTAGGGAAGAATAGTGTTACCTTAGATTAGGTGGAGGGAAGTGATGGGAGGGGAAGGGAAGAGATATGGGGATAGGAAAGATAGTAGAACGAAACAGACATTACACTCAGAAAAATGCAATTATATCCCATCTATGTATGACATATCAAAGTGCATGAATGCATTCTATTGTCATAAAACAAAAAAATTTAAAAATAATCACTATTTAATTTTCAAATTATTAGTTTTTAGTAACTTTTGAATTTCAATTTTAATATGTATTAGTTATATAAAATCACTAGTTCATGATAAGAGCAAAATAAAATAATATTAATCTGTGAAAAATGTTTGGAAAGTTTTGCATAGTTTTTCATTTTTGGCCAAGTACCTCCTTTTGTAAGCACATTTCTTAATAATAGGTAAATTGCAAAAGTTTCTGATGTTTTAAGGAAGAGACTGTAAAAGTCCTAATGAATGCATTTATCTTCCTTTCTTCTTATTAAAACAAGAAAAAGTTTTATTTATCTGAGTTTCCATGAGCTCATCCATGCCAGGCCCAGATTCTTTTTTTTTTTGTTGTTGGAAGCAACATCATTACTGAATTGATATTTGTACTACAGAGCTATACTAACAAAAATTGCATGATTCCAAAACAGACATGTAGAGTAATGGTGTAGAATAGAAGTCACAGAGACAAATATCCATACCCATGGGGTCTTTTGATCCTTGACAAAAGTGCCAAAAGCATACCCTGGACAAAAGACAGCCTCTTAAACAAATGGTGCTGGAAAAACTGGAATGTATATGAAAAAGAATGAAACTGGATCCCTATATTTCACTCTGCACAAAAATGAACTCAACATGTATTGAAGACCTAGGAATTAGACCAGAAAGTATTTACTCCTAGAAGAAAACAGGGCCAACACTCCAGCATATAGACACAGGCAACAACTTTCTCCATAGGATGCCTAAAGCTCAGAAATTAAAAACAACTCTTCACAGCAAAGTAAACAATTAAAAATGTGGGAGAAAACCTACAGAATGGGAGAAA
Organism: Callospermophilus lateralis; assembly: GCF_048772815.1. NCBI lineage: Eukaryota > Metazoa > Chordata > Mammalia > Rodentia > Sciuridae > Callospermophilus > Callospermophilus lateralis. The sequence continues at coordinate 41,139,190 of NC_135309.1, forward strand.
ATCATTGCTAGATACTCCAAGGAGGTGAACGATGAAAGGTCTTTTGATAAAAAAGGGATACAAAGTTCAAGCCACATGTCAATAGAATAGTAGAATTATTGTGAAAAACCATGCCTTTATCAATCCACTCAGACTGATAGGGTGTCTGATAACTCACATTTTGGCATCACATAGAACTCTAAAGTATTCACTAGATGTTATTATTTGGATGTTATATGGGCCCCAAAAGCTCATATGTGAGGCAATTAAAAACATTTAGAGGAAAAATGATTGGATTATTGGAGTCTTAACCTAATCAGTGAATTAATCTCATGATGACATTAAGTGAGTGGTAACTGAAGGTGGTAGGATGTGGCTGGAGGAGGTGGATCATTGGAGCATACATTTGTAGTTCAGAGCCTTCATCTATCTTGATGAATCCCAAATTTGGCCTTTTAATGATATCCCATATTTCTTGAATATTCTTTTCATAGTCTCTAAAAATCTTTTCTCTATAATCAACATTATTTTTAATATTATATATTTTGTCTTCAGTGCCTGAAAATCTACCTTCTACATGTTCTAATCTGTTGGTGATGCTTTCCATGGAATTTTTAACTTGGTTTACTGATTTCTTCATTTTTGAGGATTTCAAATTTATTCTTTTTCAGGATTTCTAGCTCCTTATTGAAGTGATATTTCACTTTTTGTATTTTATCTCTGCTATGACTCTGTACATCATCTTTTTCTGCATAGAACAGTTTAACTATAAACTTTCTAAATTTCTTCTCTGACATTTCCTCCACTGTGGTGTCAATGAAGTCAGTTTGTGTTCATGGACTGTTTGTGGTGGATTGTTCCCTTGTCTTTTCATATTTTTTGTGTGTCTACACATTTACCAGTATGTTTTGGAAGTAGCAGAGATTCTACCCTATGGACTTGTAATGTTCCCATAAATTTCCAATACCTCTAAGATTAGGGGGAGAAAAATAATAGCTACAACCAGTGAAAACAACATACAGCATTAAATTAAATACTTAGTTCCTACTATGACATCTACAATGTTAATTGGCACAATAAACAGAAATGGTAGGGTCAGAAATTTTCATCAGTTAAGACAATAAGTCATTATGTGTTTTATTTGGCATTAAATCAAACAATAGGTGTCATCTATGGCATAATGACACAGTATTAATATTTGCAACAGCTGGGGCTGGGGATGTGGCTCAAGTGGTAGCACGCTCGCCTGGCATGCGTGCCACCCGGGTTTGATCTTCAGCATCACATACAAACAAAGATGTTGTGTCCACTGAAAACTGAAAAATAAATATTAATAATTCTCTCTCTCTTTAAAAAAATATTTGCAACAGCATTAATGGTGGGGTAGGTGTTATATAAACTAATACATGCTAGAAGATGTTAAGAATAGAGACAATTAAGAAAAAAGTGAGCTATGTTTGTAGAAAAGAGTTTACAATTTCAAAAGTTTTGAACAGAAATAATGCAGAAGAGATGTAGGATGTGATGGTTATTTGGGAGGAGAGGAAAATAGAAGTAAGAAATTAAAGGAAGAGTGAAAGAGAAAATAGAATTTGGTTAATAGCAAAAGAAAAGAGAGAAAAGGAAGAGCAACAGAAATGAAAAGCTATACAAAATATACCCAAATGTACTAATCAAAAGTGTGTGCATGCGTGCACGCACACACACACACACACACACACACACACTCACACACACAGAGAGAGAGAGAGAGAGAGAGAGAGAGAGAGAGAGAGAGAGAGAGGGAGAGGGAGAGAGAAGGAAAAAAGGAGATTCTTGATGAAAAATTAAGGAATTTTTTCCATCAAGATGGTTAAGATAATCACTAAGGATATATGTTCACTGTCGATGTCCAACTATCTTTCTTTCAATTTCTTCTTGAGGTATGTACTGATCATGAGAGTAGAGGCCATGGGTTTTTAAAACCTTCCTCTTTTTATGTTGTTCACCCAGTTGCCAGTTGGAGTTCGAAAATTCTCAGCTTCTTTTCTTGGCAGTATGAGTTAGGATGAGATAAAAAATTTGGAGTTTTGTTTGCACAGACTAGATTGATGCACTTAGGGTGGGGCCACTGCAGAGTTCTGTGGGAGGATTTCCTGTAGGTGGAATTTCTGTAGGTGGGGCTTAGGTCTAGTCAGAACCCAGGTGCTTTGTTTGGTGGGATTAGATCAACACACCTATACAGCCTGGCATTTGCCCATCTCCACTGGGAGAGTATACCCCAGGAGTCTCCCCAAGGTTCCACTTTTGGGGTGTAGGATTCAATCTTTGACTCCTTTCTACTACCTGTGGACACTTTCTTTCCAGGTTCCCCAGGCTTGGTTCCTGAGTGTAATCACACCCGCCTGTTCAAATTCCTGGCCCACTTCAGCTGGTCCTGTGACCCACCAGACATAAAGGAGGAAGGGAGCTGGTCTTCCTTCATCTCTCTGACTTGTATTCATCTGGGTAAAATACTCTCCATGCCTGTTTTGCTCTCATTTTGTTAGACACAGTCTGGGTCATACGGCAGGTGCCTGCCAGGCAGACCTTGTGTTAGACCAGTTCAGATCTCCCAATTCCATAGTTGACGTTGAAGCATTCTTGCCTCAAGATGACTCCCGCATTGGCTCTCCATAAACAGTTGGGAACACTGGGCACTCTCCATGTGTAAAACAGTCTCTGGATCAGCTTAGTGCAGCCTGTCCCTTCAATTTCAGGGTTTTTGATATCGTCTGTCTTTTGTGCTTAACAGTGTTTTTCCTCAATTCCTGTTGTAGCATCATTGCTACTGCTATTGCCACTGTGACTACTACCAATGTGACTCCAATGTTGTCTTTTGCCTTCATTTAAAGTACCCAAATTTCTAAGTCCCTAAGGCACTCTGACTTTCCAATATTGATTTTTAGTGAAATCTCTCTTATGCCCATCTTGCTGAACAGCCATATTCCCACTGCTAGAATCATAGGTCACAGAATAACAAGAAATACAGCTTTTGTCTACCCTGCCATGCTGATTCTCTGAGAGTCTTGCAATATTGAAAGTCCTAGGTTCACTCACCACCTATTCCAATAGTTCAAAATGAGAGGTACAGGACTTCCATGTTGGGATTGGGCCTCAGAATTTCAACAAGAGTGGGAAATCTTCAAAATTTGAGTGAAAGAGAGTAATTGAGCATGACAAGCACAGGTGGTGAGGCAGTTCGGCAGAGCACTGAGTTGCAGGAGGTCTTGACAGTGGGGACCTGACCATAAGGTTAAAATGGATAATGCATTTTTGGCACTCAGCATGAATACATTGAATGGCAATTTAAAAACTTGAGCAAAGATAGCTTACAGAATTTCAAAATTCAATCTATGAGTGTGACACAAAATTAAGACATATAATCCAAACTAAAGACTACACAGTGAATATATAATGTTTTTATTTTCTCAGGAGAAAATATCTTCTTTTGGGAAATAGCTGGTCACATGGGTAGGAAATTTGATCCAAGTGGGGTGAATCACTCCATTGCCTTATCATTGGTTATGAACCCAAATAGGACCCCTGATAATTCATATGATATTTTTCTCTGTGAGATATTTTTTTTAAAGAGAGAGTGAGAGTGAGAAAGAGAGAGAGAGAGAGAGAGAGAATTTTTTAAATATTTATTTTATTTTAGTTATCGGTGGACACAACATCTTTGTTTGTATGTGGTGCTGAGGATTGAACCTGGGCCGCACGCATGCCAGGCGAGCACGCTACTGCTTGAGCCACATCCCCAGCCCCTTTCTGTGAAATATTGAAAATGGTGTTAATTATTAAAAATGTGTTTCCACCTATCAGAGAATTATCATGTGCTGATTTTGGTAGAATACATCATTCTACTGCCACCTTCTGGAAAATCAGGATATATAAAATAAATGGCCTCTATGATTAAAAAAAAATTACACCCAGAGCAGCAGCTTTTCCCCTACCAACACATCACAGTAATGGGCTGAAGTGCATGTCTATGACCCATGCTAGGCCAATCAAAATCCTCTCCTGGCAGCTTGCTGTGATGACCTTTTTGCTAGTTGCAAAGTTGTGAAAATGTAAGCTTGCACTCACCAGTGACCAGGGTTCAACTGCTCAATCCTCAAAAAGGAGATGGGATGTACTGAGAAAAAAAATAGTTTTGATAGTTCTAGAATTTCTGGCTCCAAATTGTACTTGAAAATGTTTCTATCCTTACATTTCTTTGTTGAGTGGAGCAAGGGTTCATTTTCTGACTCACGGATTAAAAAGTCTTCCAACTAACATACACCTGAGATTATTTTAGTCCATTTGGCTATAACAATATGCCACTGACTTACAAACAACAGAATTTTATTTCCCAAAATAATGGGGGCTTGGAGTTCAAGATCAAGGACCTGGAAGCTCTGGTGTCCAGTGAGGACTTGTTTTCTCTTGGATCTCTTTGATAAGAGCAGTAAACCCAGTTGTGAAGGCTCCTCATTCACTCCTTAATCAGTTCCACAAAGCTCTCACCTCTTAATGCCATCACCTTGGTGGCTAGAATTTTAACATAATGGATTTGAGGGAGATAAAAGCTCTCAGACCATACTAGAGGTTCAGTAAAATGAACTCACTACAGTTTAGTATAGAGGGTAGAAAGAGATATTCTGAGGTAATATCCATTTTATATAGACATGTTTGAAGTTAACTTTGTTCCTGCTGGGACAGTTTCTTGCTATATCAGTGGCATATCTACCTCATAGCATAAATTCTTGCCCAGAGTAAGCCTTTAAAATATATTTGAGTTGTCAGGCATGGTGGTGCATGCTTATGATCCCAGCTGCTCGGGAGGCTGAGGCAGGAGGATTGTGAGTTCAAAGCCAGCCTCAGCAGTTTAGCAAGGCCATAATCAGTTCAGCAAGACACTGTCTCTAAAATAAAGTATTAAAAAGGGAAGGGGATGTGGCTCAGTGTTTGAGCATCCCTGAGTTCAATCCCTAGTATCAACAAAACAAAACAAATTTGAGTTGAATTAACAGAAAAAACAGTAACAGTTCATTCTTTCACTCATTTCATTGTCAACTATTTATTGAGAAGCAACGTTTTAGTAGATACAGTTCTGTTTACTCATAATGTACCAGTGAGCATTTGTTTTAAACTTTCAGATCACTTATTGTATTTTTATCAATATGTTTCTGTAGTATATGGATATCATGCCCAAATCAGTTGATCCATAAAAGAAAACACTCTCCACACAAATGGAAATATTTCAACAAAATGATAATGTCAACAATAAAAGGTTCTAACTTTTATTTGTTGTTCTCTAGATATTAAACATTAGATATATTATTTAACTTCATGAGGCTTGATTTTCTCATCTATATCATAAAAAATTTAATTATCTTATTCATAGGGCTTATTCTGGCTAAAGAGAAACCTAAGTTTCATTTCTCAACCCTTTCGCTTTCAAATTGTGATCATATACCTAGAGACTTATTAATAATGGTATAGAGTCTTATTAGTATGCCAATTTCAGACAAAACCTTTAGCCTACAGAACCACACACTTTGGGTATGAGGCCCAGCCATCTCTTCTGAGGAAATTCTCATGTATGCTACAGTTTGAGAACCACTGCCTGCACATATGTGATTCATTTCATCATCAATGTATTTATGCAGAATTTTTTTTCTAATTTTTCTCAGATGCGTCACCAGCAGCATGTTCCATTTCTATACTTCCACATCTTCTCCAACTCTCCCCACTCCCACCCACTAGCAAAAAATATTTTGTTCAAAACAAAGCTTTATAAAATTTGCTATTTTCATGTTTTCAGATATCTTTAATGACTTTATTGGATATTACAAACAAAAATAAACTCACACAAAAGAAAAAGTCTACATTAAAGTAATTTTGTATTATGAATTTCATTATTTTCTTCAGAATTGATGAGGGATATTTTGGTTGTATATTAATAAAAGTTGCTACCCACAAAATATCTGGGGATATTTTGCACTCATTGTGATTTAAAAGTTATGTCAATAGGACAGAATTTTCTCATGCAGGTTAATTTGTAGGGATCGATTGTAATGAAGTAAACACACAAACACACCCACACTTGAGAATACCAATAAGAGCTTGCAACGAAAGGACCAAGCAGTTCTCCTACTTATCCAGATCTCCTACTTATCCAGTTTTACCTGCTACAAAATTCAGAGAGTGATGAGAAGGTTAATATTGTGAGACATGAAAGCTCTTGCCACTTTTCCATACATAAGGAAAGTTAAAAGCTCTCTCAGCCTTTCTTTGATTCATGTTTTAAATGTAATGTTATATTATGTTAGCTAACATTCATATAGACTCAAAGAACAATATATGCAAACTTTGTAGAATGACATTTAAGAAAGAGGCAAAGATCACTTTCCTAAGATTTGTATAACTATTTTCATTTATTTATAGAGTGTTTTAATTTCTCCACAGATTTCTTCTATTATCCATTTGTCATTCAAATTTGAATTAGTCTTCAGATATTGGAGAGGATTCTATTTTTTATCTTGTCACTCATTTCTAATTTTATTGCATTATGATCTGATAGGATGCAAGGAATTATCTATTATTGTATCTAAGATTTACTTTATTACATAAAATATCATCTAAATATTTCATGCACTGCTGAAAAAATGAATTCAGTCATTGATTAATTAAATAGACTATAGATGTCTGCTACATCCATTTGATTATATGAACTTTTTGGTTTTGAAGCCTGGATAATCTATGTAGTGGTGAAAAAGTTGGGTTGAAGTCACCTAGTATTATTTATTTTATTTTATTATTATTATGTTATATTATGTAAGAATCTGTTTGATTCTTAATATTGAGAAGAGTTTGTTTTATTACATAGATGCTTCATGTTTGAGGCATCAATATTTACAATCGTCATATCTTGTTTGATAATTCCCTTAACCATAGTGAAGTTGTTTTCCTTATCTCTTCTGAACAATTTTAGTTTGAATTTCACTTTGATTGATATAAAAATAATTATTCAGGTATTTTGGTACCATTTGATTGATATAAATTTTCTTATCCTTTCACCTTAATTTTGTTGATGCCTTTGTTTTTGTCTGAGTATCTTGCAAACACCATTTGTTGGATCTTGTTTTTTTAAACCAATCTGCCAATATAGGTCTTTTTATTGAGCATTTAAACTATTTATATTCAATGTTATTATAGAGATTTTTTTACTTCCTGATTTTGATTTATTTATAATATTTAATTCAGATATGGTTATCCTTTAATTGACTAGTATAATCTAGTAGAATGTATTTGCATGCTGTTTTTCATTTTTATATTTCATTTTTTTCTTCATGGAATATTTTATTGAGTATTTTTTTGTTGCAGGCTTTGTTGTTATGAATTCTTTTAGTTTATGTTTATAATGGAAGGTTTTTATTTCATTTATGATTCTGAAGGATAATTTTGCTTAGTGTAGTTATCTTTATTGCAAGATTTTCTTTCACAGGTTGGTATATATTATTCCAAAACCTCCTGACTTTTGGGGCCTGGGTTCAGAAATCAGTTGAAATTCTAATTGGTTTGCCTCTAAATGTGACTAGTCATTATTCTCTTGCAGCTTTAAAAATTCTATTTATTCTGAATTTAGGCATTTTTATTATGTGGTGGAGTAGATATGTTGTAATCCTTTCAATCTGTAGTTCTGTAAACCTCTTGTATTTAAATTGACACCTCATTTATAAAATGTTTCCAGTGTTATTTCATTGAAAAGATTGTATATCCCTTTACATTGTATTTGGAAATCTACACCTACCTCAATAATTCTTACATTAGGTTTCTTGAATATTTTTTATAGTATGTGATGCTCTTTACTTTATTGTCACCTCTATTTTCAATATTATATACTTTTTCTTTGAGGACTTGAAATATATCTCCAAAGGGATCATGTCATGTCATGTTTTCCATTGAATTTTTAATGTGGTTTACTGAGTTATTTCTAGGATTTTGATTTGGTTCTTTTTTAGTATCTCCATCCCTATTGACATTTTCTTTCACTTCCTGTGTTTTCTAATTCTACTCCTTATATCTTATGGTAGCTCTATGAACATTATAACTGACAATTCCAAATTTTTTCTCTGACATTTCCTCCATAGTGATGTCTATGTAATCAGCTATTATAGTGCCATGGACTGTTCAGAGTGGGTTTTTCCTTGCCTTTTGATAATGTTTGCATGTATTAAGCCCTGTAAAGATGGCCATTAATTCTTCATTTAAGCAAGGAATTACTTTGTGTGCTTATTTCTCTTAAAAGGCCTGGGTTGGGAAAATATCTATATATTGGTACTTTCACTCAATGAGTGATCTTTTCTTATCTCACTAACACTACCACTTTGAGGGAAGTCACTGAACTCTATTTACTACAGTCACATGTACAATTCAACCTTATGAAAAGTGAAAAAATTTTGATACAGTTTTTTTCCAAATTTTCTAAATTCAGGTATAATCTTGTATTAAAGTTCTGAAACACATTGAAAATTTTGTTATTGAATATAGTAATAATGATTATAACATTATATGAGGACTAAAAAAGAGTAAGAAGAATGATTGGGTAAAAGAAAGAGAAAAAGGAAAAAAGATAGGAAAGAATAATACACACGATGATAAAAGGGGAAAAAGAATTGAGGGGATTTGCAGTAGAAGCTGATAATGTAAGAGGGGGACTAGGGGTTAAGAGAAACAAGTATAAACTAGGGGTGGGAAAACAAAGATAGGAAGAATGAATCAAATAATGCTATAAGCCATTAGAAAAAATACATTCAAATGGTCTGGAGGTGCAATGTTGGCTATTGTGGTTACAAATAACAATCAAGATGAAAAAAACATATATTATCAAAGTTGTTATTAGAGTTCCTCCAAGCATTCTTAATGAATCTCCCCAATCAATCAGGAACAGTGCATCACTGAGTAGGTCCATCTCTTACTGTCTCAGCATAAAGCCTCCTAATGATTTTGTGCTACTACTTTCTGTGATTTACCAACTCAGTTTATTAATACAGAAGAAATTACCTTGTTAAATCTAGTTCATATCAGCTAAGATGTATTGGCTAAAAACAATGCACTAGGATTATTCAAGCAAAACAAAACAATGTTGAAGTTTTAGTGGAGATGTTCTAAGAATTAAATTAACAGTAGTAACAATCAGCAACTTCAAAAAAAATAGAGATATTAAGGCAAGACCACCTTCAGAAGCCCATAGACCTTATGTAGAGTTGCAAAAGAAAATTCAGCACTTACTACCCTATCTATTCCTTTTATTTTCAAGATATCATCACAGATTGTCCAAAATCCATGCATAGTTGTTTATCTCTAGTTCAGTCCTAAAGACTAGGTATTGAAGTATGAACCTCACTTATTTTATCTGACTGACTTGCCACAGATGCAAGTAGAGAAGGTAGAGAATCTTATCAGTGAAAGAAATAAACTATTGGGCTGATGACAGCAAAGGCAACTACAGCTTATCACTGGCTACAGAGAAGTTAAGGGACATAATATCTGTGCTTCTCACTTTGAGTTCAGTTTCCATTTCCTTAAGTGTATGCTTGAAAACTAGGCTCTTCATCTTACCTCCAGCCCAGATATGGTGCTTCACATATTTCAATTTATTTATGTGCAATTTCAAAGACAAATTTTATTTTTTGTTTGTTACTTTGCTTTATTCATTCAAAGGAGCAAAAAGAATAAAATGAAAATTTAAAACATAGCATTGATAATTTATAAAATTATATATTCATGGAGGGGAAGTGATAAAAGGAATGTGATACATAACATATAAGCATATAATATTTTGAATTGTCACATTTTAAACTTTCATGTTATTGTTTTCATTTCTCTAATTGCAGATGGTGAAATAACAAAAATTAAAATTTGTTTGGAAGTGCACAAAATAAAATAGGCTGAATGAAATGAAAGCAATCTGGCTAGGAGGATAAAATGAAGAACCAGGTGTTTGAGTATACAATAAATGAGATGTAAATATATGAGAAATGAGAAACTAAACTATGTTTGCTTTGAAATCCTCTATCATCAGCACCATCTTCCCCTAAATTCCTGCCAAATTGTCATCAGTCTTCTATTCTACTGATCATAGCTCCAGGCTTTAAAAGCATGTTTCTGACAGTACTAAGGTTTATCAATCTATACTGTTCACTTCTTCACATAACTGTCCTCATTTCAAACTTTACATATTGCTGGTCATTTCCTCCATTTTCCTCTGCTTCCTCCTCTCCTTCTTTCCTCTTTTTTTGCTCCTTGTTCTGGCAAGATTGAGATGGAACCTGGCAATAAAGCTCTCTCTGACCCCACCCAACCCATGATCCTGAAGGGTCTCCTACCTTTGTTAGGCTCAGCAACCCATATACCTGTAGCCACTCTCCAATCCTGACAGCCACTCCAGGGTTCTCTAATCCTGAAACTCTCCTCCAGAGGAGGCAGATCTGTGAGCCCCTTTCTTAGCCTCCTGTGCTGACAGACCTCCTTCTGTATCCCATAAGATGGTTACATCACTTTTTATTTGGATATGCATGTTTTAAACTTTCATAACTCTTTCCTTTTTCACTTGTTCTGAAGATATAAGGTGCTTATTGTTCATGTTTTAGAAATTGAATATATGTAAAGGGGGAGTAAGACTCCAGTTCCTCCAAATTCTCTACTAGAGGAATCTCAAAGGGTCCAGGTCATTTAACACCTTAATGTAGTTCACTGACTTCTAGGAAAGAAAAATTTCAAATGTATGGAAACAGGGTGGCCATGAGAATGTCCCTGTGTATGGGCATTTTAAATGCATATAAATGTATCTGTCATAGTTGAGAAAAGTTTGTGTGGTTTTTCATCTGAGGTGTAAACTTTGCAGAAATATGTGGAATGATGTTGTGGTATGTCTTGTGGAATTCTATGTATTTTCTTGTACATATAGGTGAATAATCCTAGTACTATTAAAAAGGAATAGTGATGACTTTGTATGTGTTTGCATATGTGTGTGTTTCCTTGGATATATTGCATATTTGTGTGCATTTGTGTTAAGACTCTGCTTAATATATATGAATGAAGTGAGTAAGAGGTGGTTTAGTAGCTCAGCTGAACATACCACTCAAGCTCAATTCCTGCTTTTGTATCTAACTTACCATGCTCATCATAAGAATGAATTTCCTTGCAGAGAACACACAGAAGACATATTTTAGGGTAGAAGAATCTTCTGCTGCTTCCTGAATTCAGGCTGAAGTCACAATACATGGCATGGGAGCAACATCTTGAGACATAGGGAATTCTGGAGAATGAAACATCAATAATAACAAAGGATTAAAAAATTTGAGAAAATTATTATCTGGACTCTGTGCCATCAAACACATGTGTTTCATGGATATTGTGTTACCGACATTGTTATCTCTCATGGAACTTCTCTCACATTCATTAAAGTGATCTTCATATACAAAATTCCAAAGTAAAAATAAAAAGCATTTGTTTTAAATGTGTGTATAAATATACAATTATATTGGGGAAACTAAAAGGTAAATAATGGTTATATGGAAGTTTTCTGGATTCCTTTTTCAAATATTTGTGAATCTTCTTTCTAAAACTTGACAATTTTGAAAGCTGAGAATTCTCTAAAACAAGATTAACTTAAAATAATGAAGTAAATTTACACCCTAACTTATCATAATTGAAATGCTGAGTGTCAGGGTTTTTAGCCCCCTGTCTCCTCCTGACCAGTGGGAGAAGCCAGGAAAGCATGCCCCGACCAGGAGAAGCCAAGAAATGTAAAGGTCGACTGGTGGCCCGCACCCAGCCCTCCCTTGCAGGAGGACAATCAGACGCATCAGGGAGAGAAGTTGAAACAGGATCTCATTTGTTGAGGAAAAACACACAGCTTAAATACTGCACAGGAGCCAATGAGGATAAAGGTCAAAGGAGTGGAGTGAGTTCATGTGTACACCCATCCCATAGTCTGTAAGGGAAGGCATGAACTGCCGACGAGGGTGGAAGAGTCCTGGACCTATCCTGGAGGTGGTCTGCCTTTTCCGTCACCACCCACAGCACTGCCTCCTGGCTGATTGCCAGGAGCCATCCCAGCCACATGTGCAGCCCCAAGATCAGGAAGTGGGCAACAAGTCATGCCCTACATCTCCCCCTTTTCTTTTTATTAGCAGGTGTTTGCCTTACTTGAGAGTGTGCCTGTCTTAGTTTGTCCCCCTCTGGGGATCTTACCTGTCATTGATACCACTCTAGCTCTTCGGGCAATCCTACCTGCAGGGCCTGATCATGCCCAATGGGAAGCATCAAGGAAGGGAGATGGCTCTGCTCCCAGCTTACATCTGCACATCCTGGTAGGGGCCATGGCCAACCTCATAGGGTTCACAGTCAGTTTCGTGTAAGATAGCATATTGCTGCCATGCCACAGTCTGGCTGGGCAATAATCACGAGCCACTCACAGCTTTGTAGATTCAAACAGCAATTCTTTATTCCCGATCTCACACCGGCCTTCTACAAACACGTTCTGGGGAAATCCACGTTCTCTGCCCAAATCCACACAACCACTGGACTTCTGTCCCCCAAAAAATACTGTCTGAATCCCTAAGAACTCAAGAGGAACTCAGGCAGCAGGATACGCCCTATTTCTGGCAGGAATAATCTTCCTAAACCCGGAATGCCCTAAACTCGGATTATCCTAAACCGGGAACACCCTAAACACGGATCTGCCTTGGTCCTTGAGCAAAGTCACCTTCCACTAAGAAACATGGGGGTACGCTGGCAAGGAAATTGTCATACCTACTTGGCTAATGGCTCCCAGCATCTCCCCCCTTCTGATTAATTAAACAACAAGTAATGTGGCTTAAGGACCGTGCCTGGTAGGTTGTCCAATTCAACATATGGTTCTTACCCGTCATCAGAAAACTGACCTTTAGGCGTCAGCCTCCTGTCTTAGGTTGATACCACTGCAACTGGATCATACCCGTCACTGACTACCGGTCCAGCATATAGCCATTGGCCCCCAAATTTTAGACCATCACTAGCAGAAGGGAGGAGGATACAGAAATGCCATGACACCAAGCCAATTGACGGCTCCTTTGGAAAAATTGCATCACTGGTGACACCATCAGCAAAGATATGCCAGCACTACCACAATTAACATGGGGTGCGCTGGCGAGGAAATAAAAATTGCATCACTGGTGACACCATCAGCAAAGATATGCCAGCACTACCACAATTCATTTCCCCAAACGATAGTTACATAGTCCGGACAAGTTCTGCAAGCAGTTCAAAGCGGAGGAATCTATCAATATGTCCGTTTCCTCCCAAAGTAAGTTGACTCCTTGAATGAGCACTACTTGTTGAGTTATATTCATTGATGCATCAGTTTATACAGTTTACTGTGATAGCTATCATAGAAGTTGTAGTTTGGTTTTATCTTTGTCTTCACTGGCACTGGGATGAAGATAGGAATTCTGGCAATGATGCTAAAGAGACATTATACTGAAAAGAATTATTAAATATAATGAAAAGGAAAGGTGAAAGTAAACAAACAGATCTGTTAACCACCTTTAAAAACAATCCTTAACAGCTGTTTACCTAATTTAAATTAAGCCATTTAAATCACGTGAATAAAAAAAAATAATAATAATTCGGATCCATTTTTTCATGAGCGCTCCTCATATATGATATATGGACATACGCACACACAGACATACAACACAAAACACAAGAGTACAACACATAAGACAATAATAAAGGCCTTGTAGCTTTACTTAGGTGAAATCGCCATTGCAATGTTTAAAAACACCACAGTCAAAAAAAAAAACTGATCAGAAAAACATTAACCTAGGTTTGTATGAGCTCAAAAAATAAAATAGAACGTTAGATGTAGGAAAAATGCAATAATAAAATAGATATTGAAAAAAGCATCCTGGTTAATCACTGTCACAGATGTAAGAATGGCCAAGCTGGAGTTCTGGATATCAGCTGTTATGGATTTGAGTCAAATCATCTTCTTTTTGATCTGTAGAAATTGCTTTAGTTAGTCTTTCTGGAATCCAAATCGGTTGCTGTTCTCCCTGTGGAAAAACACAAACAGAGCCCCGACTCCAGACAATCACTGGGTCAGGACCTTTCCATTGTCCTGTTAGAATATCTTTCCAAAGTACTTTAGGCTTATGTACATTTTTTGGATACATATGCCTTTCCGCAGCACCAAGTCCTGATGAATCCAAATTTAAAAAGTTTAGAGTAAAAAGGGTTATTTTAAGTTTATCTTTGGGAGATATATACCCCCTTCCAATTCCCTCTTTTTGCTTTAATAAGTACGTTTTAATAGTTTGATGAACTCTTTCAACTATGCCTTGTCCCTGTGGATTGTATGGGATTCCTGTTATATGAGTAATATCAAATGATGAGCAAAATTGTTTAAAAGAGGTAGAGGTATAGCCAGGACCATTATTGGTTTTTAACTGTTTAGGAACGCCCACAGTGGCAAAATTTTGTAAACAATGAGCTATAACATCTTTAGTTTTTTCTCCGGCATGAAGGGAGCCCATCAAAAATCCAGAAGAGGTATCAACCATAACAGGTAAATATTTTAATTTTCCAAATTCTGGCAAGTGTGTGATGTCCATCTGCCAAATATGGTTAGGTATCAGTCCTCTAGGATTGACTCCAAGATTAACTTGTGGTAAAAAGGTCACACAATTTTGACATTGTTTTATTATTTGTCTGGCTTGTTCCTTAGTTATTTTAAAACGCTTTTGTAAAGGATTAGCATTAACACGGAATCTTTTATGAAAATTTGAAGCTTCTTCTAGTGTAGAGAAAATATATATGTCATGTGTAGTTTTATCTGCTAAATCATTGCCCAAACTAAGGGCTCCAGGCAATCCTGTATGTGACCTAATATGTCCTATAAAGAATGGATCTTTTCTGTCCCAGATTAGACTTTGTATAGTGGAAAACAAAGAGAAAACAGTAGAAGAAGGGGAAATCCTACCAGCATCTTCAAGAGATACTATAGCATTAACTACATACTGACTATCAGAAAATAAATTAAATACAGAATCTTTAAACATCAAAAAAGCTTGTAAAACTGCATTAAGCTCTACCTTTTGAGCTGATTGTTTGGGTACTAAATATGTAAAAGTTTGATCAGGGGTAACTACTGCTGCTGTACCATTATTTGACCCATCAGTGAATATATTTGGAGCATTCATGATAGGTGTTTTTCTTGTCATTTTTGGAAAAAGCTACAGGATGCTTAGACCAAAAAGACAACAAAGGATTAGATGGTAAGTGATTATCAAATGTAACATTAGATTTACACATGATTAATGCCCAAGTATTTAACTCATTAGCTAACTCATCAATTTGATCCATAGTATACGGAGTAATAATTGTATTGGGAGAAATTCCAAACACTCCCTTTGCTGCTTTTATTCCTTTGAGTATTAATTGTCCTACAGCCTCAGGATACCTAGTAAGAAGAGTGTTAGGAGAATAAGATAAATGTATCCACAATAATGGACCTTCTTGCCAAAATACTCCTGTAGGAATATTTTTGTTGGTAGTACAATAAATAATAAAGGCAAACTTATATCAATTCTATCCAAATGTATATTTTCCATATATGTTTCAATAATTTTTAATGCCTTTCTTGCTTTAGGAGTTAACATGTGGGGTGAATTTGGATCTGATGGACCTTTTAGAATATCAAATAAAGGTCCCAACTCTCCTGTAGGTATGCCTAGATAAGGCCTTATCCAATTTATGTCTCCCAATAACTTTTGAAAGTCGTTAAGTGATTTGAGTTGATCTACTCGTATTTGAATTTTTGGTGGACGGACCATGGTTGAGGATGATAGAACTCCTAAATAATTAATTGGAAAATTTAATTGTACTTTATCTATTGCTATCTCTAGATTATAATTTTTTAATAAGTTTGTAAGTGTGGCATAACATTCCAGCAATATGTTTTTATCTTTATGTACCAATAATACATCATTCATATAGTGAAATATTTGTAGTTCAGGATTTTGATTTCTAAGTGGTTGGATTGCTTTGTTAACATATATTTGACACATAGTTGGACTGTTAGCCATCCCTTGAGGGAGTACTTTACATTCATATCTCTGATCAGGACCTTCATGATTCAGTGCAGGAATAGTAAATGCAAAACGTGGACTATCCTCGCGATGAATTGGAATTGAAAAAAAACAATCTTTAATATCTATAGCTAAAACATGCCAGGTTTTTGGCAAAGCAGACAATTGAGGAATCCCTGATTGAACAGGTCCCATAATAATCAGCTCATTATTGATGGCTCTTAAATCTTGCAATAATCTCCATTTACCAGATTTCATTTGATGACAAAAATGGGAGTATTATGGGGAGATATGGAAGGTTGTATATGTCCTTCCACTAATTGTTGTTTGACCAGATCATGGGCTACTTGTATCTTCTTTTTAGTCAGGGGCCACTGAGGAACCCACACTGGTCTTTCTGATTTCCAAGTAATTTTGATTGTCTCAGTGGCCCTTTCTGAAAATCCAACCCGTGTCTGTCTGTTCCTTGATCTATTTGAATTGGTACTGCTATACCTTGTCCTTGTTTTCCTAATCTTTTTTCTTTCCTAAAACCTTGTCTAGCCCTAGTAGTGGGCGCATTAGGATTGATGTTATTTGTTAACGTCAAACCTAATTGATCTAGGACATCCCGTCCCCATAAATTTATAGGAAGATGATCCAATACATATGGCTGTACAGTTCCTTCACATCCTTCAGGATCCTTCCAATCTAATACCATTGTACCTCTATGGGGATTAGTCGCCACTCTTAGGCCTCAAAGCGTTTGAGTGGCTTGTTGAAATGGCCAATGTTTTGGCCATTCTTGACTAGATATGATGCTAAGGTCAGCACCTGTGTCCAGTAGCCCATTAAGCTCGTGTCCTTGAATATTTAGTTTTAGCATTGGGCGAGAATCTAAATTTAAAGACAACATAGTCCAATCTACACCTGTGGAGCCTAATCCCCTGGAACCTCTTTCTACACTATGACTAGGAAATTTATTATGTAGGCTGGGTATTATTAACAACTGTACTATTCTATCTCCAGGTGAAATTACTGATATACCTCTTGGAGAACTAGCTATAATTTTTATTTCACCTACATAATCGGGATCATTACCCCAGGATTTATCATAAGTCCTTTTAATGTAGATGAACTACGTCCCAATAATAAGCCTACTGTTCCTTGGGGAAGAGGTCCTTTAACTCCTGTGGGAATGATTTGAACTCCCATCTCTGGAGTTAGTACTGCTCTGGCAGAGGCACAGATGTCCAACCCTGCGCTCCCTTGAGTTTGTCTGATGAGGGATTTAATGGACATGTGTCCTGGGCACTACCCTGATGGTGTTGCTGGGTTCCTCCATTGCCCCGTATATTTGTGGTTGTGGGCCCTGGAGCATTGGGCCCCGCTGTCTGTTTTTTGGCAATGGAGCCTGATGCCTTTCTCCATGATATTGTGGGTAAATACCTGGTCCTTGTCCATTTTTTGATAAGGGAGTACCCTCTATGGTAGTTTGAGAACGGCATTCATTAGCCCATTGTCTCCCTCTACGGCATCTTGGGCAAATACCCGGTATTCTATTTCTTTGATACCTAGTTTTGTTAAACCCTCCTCCTATGGGGCAACTCCTTTTAAAATGTCCTGTTTGTTCACAATCATAGCATGTTTTTGGCCTGGCATCTAAAGCCTGTTGTACTGCAGCTGCCAAGACTTGCCCTTGTTAATTAATATCTCTACATAATTTAATATATGTGTTTAAATCTTCATGTCTCCATGCTCTAATAACCTCTCTGCAGCAACGATTTGCTTGGTCATAAGCCAGTTGTTTTATTAATGGCATTTCTTGTTTGTATCCCCAAATATTTTGTCAGCCATTTGAATTAGCCTATCTACAAAGTCAGTGTAAGGTTCATTAGCTCTCTGTATTACCTTAGATAGCTGACCTTGTAAATCTCCATGTCCTTGTAAAGTCTTCCATGCCCTAACTGCATCTGCAGCAATTTGTGCATAAATAGCAGGATCATATTCAATTTGTTGCCGCTGACCCTCATAAGGTCCTTTTCCTAATAACATATCTAGATTTCTTTGAGGGTAACCAGCTGCTGCATTTTGCCTTGCTGTCTCCGCGCAAAATTCCTCATTGGCAACCTTCCATAACAAATATTGTCCTCCATTTAGCACAGATTTACACATGCTAGCCCAATCTGCTGGCATCATGTCCAAGTTAGTAATGGACTCGACCATGCTTACCGTGAAGGGAGCTTGTGGACCATAGGTTGTTACAGCCTCCTTTAACTGCTTCACTGTTTTAAAATCTAAAGCATGGTGAATTCGCTGCCCTCCTACCTGTTCAAGTACAGGGCATGCTAATCTTTGAGGTCCTGTCTCAGGATCCCATTTATCAACTACGGGGTTTGAGGGCCACTCAGCTGTTTCCATAGGTGGGGTTGTTGGTTGAATTACACCCTCTTGTGATAAAACGGAGTTAGTAACAGCCTCCTGTTGTGGCCTTTTTCCTTACAACCCCTTTTCCTTTAAATTTTCTTCCTCTGTCTGACTAGCTCGAGAGACCTTCTCTTTTGCTTGATCTAAAATGTCTTTCTCCATGGTCTGAACCTCTAACAGTTTACTTAACATCTTTTTGGTTTGTTTTTTACTAATTTCTAATCTACTATAAAGATAACGCAACCCAATAAGATAACACAAAACAAAACCGAAACTGAATGAAACAAAAACGGAATAAAAAATCGTTGTATCAATTTTCTCTTCCTTAGGGCCGACAAACTTCAAACCTTTAGTCAACCATTTTTTCCAGTTTGCCTGAGAAATTTCTAGGGATAGGCAGCTTGAAACAAAAACAAAATAAATCAAAAGAAGAACACATTGTTTTTTGAAATGGTCACCCATTCTCTCGCCTTCCCTCAGGGGCGAGCAATTTCACTTACCCCCAAGCTTCAGGCGTTCCGTATACGAGCCACCAGATGCAGCAGTCTGGCTGGGCACAAATCACAAACCACTCACAGCTTTGTAGATTCAAACAGCAATTCTTTATTCCCAATCTCACACTGGCCTTCTACAAACACGTTCTCGGGAAATCCATGTTCTCTGCCCAAATCCACACTTCCACTGGGCTTCTGTCTCCCACAAAAAAATACTGTCTGAATCCCTAAGAACTCAAGAGGAACTCAGGCAGCAGGATACGCCCTATTCCCGGCAGGAATAATTTTCCTAAACCGGGAACGCCCTAAACACGGATCCGCCCTGGTCCTTGAGCAAGGTCACCTTCCACTAAGCAACATGGGGGTACGCTGTCATTCCTACTTGGCTAATGGCTCCCAGCACTGCCAGACCACCATCAGTTTATTAGCTCTGGCTCCATCCTTGAGAAATTGGAAGAGACCAGTATAAACAGCACTCCTCCTGTAGAAACAGACATAGTCCTCCTTCTCAGGTGGTAAATAGGTTTGGAGGACTACCGCAGCAAAGGATTTGAATTGAGATTGCAGGTAGTGCTGACAACATGGTGCACTGAGGCCAGCAAGTCCAGTTCTCATCCCTGTGGCCAGGACAAATGCCTTGAGGCAGACAACGAGGAGTCTGGCCATAACCAGGCAAAGCATCCAGAATGGTCTTTCATTCTTTCAATTAAAGAATGATACCTCAGTGCAAAAAGCAACACAAAACCCCACATATCCCATCCACAACAGGTCCAGCCATAGAACATCAAATGATACAAACAAATCTCCAACATGTTTTTCTTTTAAGCCTAAAATTACCTTACAATTTTAGAACACCAGATTGATATAATGCTCTTTTAAAGCTTCTACCTTACACACTTGTATACCTGGAAGATATGAACACATTAATATCATCACAATTGCATTGATGTTTTTATATTAATTAAATTTAGCTTTTAAAGAAATAACATACACCAATTCTCTGGAATAACAGTTATTGTTTAACCAGCTGTTTAATTTCTTTAAGAGTACTTGCTCTAGAAACAAGAAACAAAACTTAATAAAACACAATGTTATGGGTAAACTGATAAAAAGTTTTAAGAAATTTTTGTCCTTTTAACATATGACTGATTGTAAAGACAAACTTACACAGACCTTCTTTATACATCTTTACTTTCATTTGTTTACCCAATTTAAATTGAACCACTTGAATCACGTGAATAAAAGATAAAAGATATTTGGATCCATTTTTTTAAATTTTTCATGAGCGCTCCTCATATATCTGCCAATCTTCATACCATGTGTATGACATATGGACATATGCACATACATACTACACATAACACAAGTGTGAACACATAACACAATAGTAAAGGCCTTGTAGCTTTTCACAGGTGAAATCTCCATTGCAATGTTTAAAAACTCCACAGTTGATCAAAAAGAGAACTGATAAGAAAAACATTAACCTATGTCTGTAGGATCAAAATCATGAGCTCAAAAAATACAGAATCTAAGAAAAAGCAAGAATCCTAGAAAAAATGACTGGCCAGTAATTAGTAAATATCATACAATTTACTTTTTGGTTTAAACTAGTTTGAGTTCAGGTAAAAGACATCTTTACCATTTTTTTTTCTTCTTGATCCTCAGATCAGTCTCCTACTGAGCTTGCAAGGCTTCTTCCATTTGCATTTCAACTTAAGTCTGGCTGAGGTCTGGAAGGAGCAGGGAACACTTCTATTCTGAGCAGAAGCCTCATGCCTAAGGCATTTTAATCTTAAGTCATAAAGTTTAGGTTTGGATGTTGAAAATTATGATACAAGTTTAAGATACAATACACAAAATTTCATATGTTTACATCTTGTTTTGCCAAAAAAAATTTCCTACACTAGAAAAACTTGCTCACACAAAACTGAAAATAGGATCTTACTTGATAATATAAAGGCTACCATCAGAAGAAATCCCTTCAGGATCATTAAGCCATTCCTTTGTTCTGAAGTTCCTAAAGTAGTATTAAGTTACATTAAATCACCTGAAAAAAATTCCAAAAGAGAACCACACACTACCATCTATATCCAAAATTAAGCTTTAAAAATTTCCAAGACTGTTTCTATTCAATGTCATTTCAATAAGCCAGACCAATGTCCCAATCCAACACCTTTCTTTCTTAAATCCTACACACCGAGGGGAACAGATTACTATCCTTGCCCAAATTAATAATGCACTGGTACACCTAGTGAAATCTTCCCAGGCTGCTTAATTCAAAAATTGATGAAAAAAACTGAATGATTGGGAGTTACTTGCTAACTTGGAAGTACAGTTCTTTAGTTTCCCATCCTAAGTATTTAAGTTCTCTGGCATGAATTATCTGAAATCATAAACTAAACAATTACCTAAACCCAACCTCTAACTGCAAGGTTATGAAAAGTTTCAAAAAACCATTCAGATACCAGATTGTTACAATAAAACACCATCTTTTAGACACACATTCAGTCAAGATTATTCCCAAGAAACAATCTATAATATCAACACATTACTGCATTCAATGACCCCCCTTTCTCTCTCTCTCTCTCTCTCTCTCTCTCTCTCTTTTAAGTAGACAGAGGTGGAGTGTTCCTTACAGTACAAGGAAGGAAGGAGGGAGTTCCCCAAAGCAAAAGGGCTTTGGCAGCTGCTGGGAGTCCCTCAGTCCCTCCTTTCACTTACATGATTCATTCCTCTGTTTTTTTTCCCACCCCAGGCACCAGGCACGCTTCATATCTCCTAACTTTTCAGTAGTAGGTTTCCCCAAGAAAGTGGAGTGGGGGCTCCTGGGGTGTAAAAATTTGTATCTGAAATTTCAGTTCCTGTCCTCAAAGCTAATTAATGCCAATTTAATAATGAGGACAGGGTTTTAAAAAAAGAAAAAGGGAGACATCAAAGTTAAAATTTAGCTAAAGTTATCTCCACACATCTAAGGCAGATTGCAACTTGGGTGGTACACTGTTGGTGGGCTAGATCCTGGAGAATGGTTTTGGCCCAGGGTGAATTTGGCTTAACCAGCTTTTCCAGGTTTGTACAACATGGCAGAGAATTTCCGTGGGGGGGGAGGGGTGACAATATGGTGGAGGCCATTCCCCGTCCTGGCTGTCTACCATGTGTTCCGGGAGGTGAGGGGCCAGGGGAATCTCCCTCTTCCTCACCAACTGTTCTGTGCCATCTCAGGTGGCTCAATGCCTGAGGGTGGAGTGGGACAGACATCCCAAGGCCGGCTGGGCATGGAGCAGGCCTCGAGATGGCCAGCTTGGCTCCCTCTCGAAAACTTCTCCCTTCTCCTCCCCCTCAGCCATATAGGGAAGCAGGAGGAGCATCAACCAGGGAGTGTGAGATTGCCCCATCTTTCCAGGGATACCCATACCTCAGTACTCACTTGGCTTGGCTCGCCGATACTTTCATTCTTGGTGAACTGACTTCTTCGTGTCCCTATTCCGTGTCCCTGTTCTGTGTCCATGTTCGATGTCCATGTTCAGGCACCAGATGTTGGGGTTTTTAGCCCCCTGTCTCCTCCTGACCTGCGTGAGAGATGGGGAAAGCATGCCCTGACCAGAAGAAGCCAAGAAAGGCAAAGGTCAGCTGGCGGCCTGCACCCAGCCCTCCCTCGCAGGAGGACAATCAGACACACCAGGGAGATGAGTTGAAGTGGGATCTCATTTATTGAGGAAGTACACACAGCTTAAATACTGCACAGGAGCCAATCAGGATAAAAGTCAGAGGGGTGGAGTGAGTTCATGTGTACACCCATCCCATAGTCTGTAAGGGAAGGCATGAGCTGTCCACGAGGGTGGAAGAGTCCTGGACCTATCCTGGAGGAGGTCTGCCTTTTCCATCACCACCCACAGCACCACCTCCTGGCTGATTGCCAGGAGCCATCCCAGTCACATGTGTGGCCCCAAGACCGGGAAGCGGGAAGTAAGTCATGCCCTATAGCTGAGAATTGAAGGTAGAAAGTCTCAAAGCTAAAAAGGTAAAAAAATACATTAAGAAATCCCTTGTGCCTCATATTCTATTAGGTTTTTAAATTGTGTCTAATTATCAATAGAATTGTCAACAATTTAAGTATCTTAGTCTCCATTTTCAAGACAAAACAGGCAACTCAGAAGACATAGAGAGGTGTTTGGTGGCAGTGAGGGATTTTTTGACCTCAGGGTTGCTATATCTAAGTCCAATCATTTTGCTTTTATTTCTAAACCTTCTTAATTCATCTCCCTAGTCAATCAGGGCAATATTGTATCCATAGAGATGATTATCCATTTGTGTTTCAGCATAGAGTCTCATGATAATATGCTACCACTTTCAGTGATTTACCACCTAAATTTATTAGTGTAAAAAAATTATCTTGGTAGAGTTAATGTCAAGTAAGGTGTATTTGCTGACAAAGAACTATAACTGACTCTAGCTAATTAAGACAAAATAAAACTTCATTAAAAGTTTTATAGAGACCTACAGAGAATAAAATTAATAGATACCACTATCTGAAATTTAAAAAAAAATGTAATTGAGGAAAAACCACCTTCATAAGCTCATACACCTTACTTAGAATTGCAATAGAAAATTCTGCATTAACAATCAACATCTCTAGGTCTTCCTTATTAATCCTCCATGCTATCAGCACAGATTGTTCAACATGCTTGCATAGATGTTTACCTCTAACTTAGTCCTAAAGGTTAAGTAAATAAATAAAGTTAAGTAAAAGGTTAAGTAAATAAGGACCTCACTTAGCTCATCTGACTTGTTTGCTCACAGATGGAGTGTAAAGGTAGAGAATCTTACTTGTGAA
Organism: Callospermophilus lateralis; assembly: GCF_048772815.1. Taxonomy (NCBI): domain Eukaryota; kingdom Metazoa; phylum Chordata; class Mammalia; order Rodentia; family Sciuridae; genus Callospermophilus; species Callospermophilus lateralis. The sequence continues at coordinate 41,163,042 of NC_135309.1, forward strand.
ATAAATACAATATTGGGCAGATATCAGATAAAGCAACTTCATTCACCTCACTTGTTGGTTACAGAGAGAAGTTAAAGATAGAATAATTTTTCTTCTGGCTTTGAGTTCTACTTCTATCTCCTCAAGTACATGTCTTCTTTATTGTAGACATGAACACCAGGATCATCATCTTAACCCTCCAGCCTGGATACAGTGCTTCATTTCATTCAATTTACTGTGTGCAATTTCAAAGACAAATTTTAATATTTGATCATTAATGTTTCTTTCTTCAATCAGAAGGACAAAGAGAAGAAATTGAAAATTTAAAAAGGATTTTATTGACAGTTTTCAAAGGTAAACATTTATACAGAGGAAGTCATGAGGTGAAAAGTGATATATAGCATATATATGAGCATATGACCTAGTATTTTTCACTTTTTAAAATTTATGTTATTATTTTGTTATTCTGATTGGTGATGGTGAAACAACAATCAAAAATTAAAATTCATCTTTGGAAGTGTGCACAATTAAATAAGTTGAAGAAAGTGAAGGGCAATCTGGACTGGAAGATAACATCAAGAGCTAGGTGTTCACACTCACAATAAATGGAGACTTGAGGAGTGAGAAGCCTAAGTACAGTGTCTCTCTGAATTCTAGCACTATTTCCCCCTAACCTCTTGCTAAGTTGTAATCAATCTTCTCTTCTTCTGTTCATAGATCTAGGCATGAAATATATGTTTCCCATAGGACTCAGGTCTCCCTATCTATAGTGGTCTATCCTCTACAAGGCTGTGCTTATCCACAATGGATTTTATTTATTTCATCAAGCAGTAATTTTCTCCATTTCCCTTTGTTCCCTCCTTTTCTTCTTTCCTCTTCATTTGGCTCCTTGCTCTGGCAAAGATGAGGTGGAAAGCCTGGCATGTAAAGCCCCCACTGACCACAAGCTGCACATGATCCTGAAGGGCCTCTGAGCTGGTGAAGATTCAGCAGCAGCTCATACACTTATAGTCATTCTTGAGGCCTACCAGCTGCTCAGGGATTCTGGCCCCTGGTCTGTAGTCCAGAGCGTGATGCTGTGTTTGTCTGTGAGCCCCCTTCTTTTCCTCTTGGGCCCATTAGGAGTTCTTTTGTGGACACAGGAAAAAGGCCTTCCTCTATGTGGATCTCCTAAGAAAAGGTGATGTTTTAAATTCCTACCTTCTTTTTGGAGGGCTTCTGTATTTCTCTATTGCATAGGACAGCTATTCCCCTCTTTCATCAGACATGTATGTAGTGAATTTTTATGACTCTTTTCTTTTTCATAAGCACTGAGCATTTAGAAGGCTTACTGACCAAGTGAGGTGGGAATTAGACATGTAACGTAGGAGAGGGTCTCCAGTTCCTTCAAATTCTGTGCTAGAGACATCTCAGAGAAACCAGGTTATGAAACACTTTGATGTAATTTATTGATTTCTAGAAAAGAAAATTTTAAATCTAAGGAAGCCAGATGGCAATGACAATGTCCCTGGTTGTGAGCATGAGGTGTGTGTGTGTGTGTGTGTGTGTGTGTGTGTGTGTGTTTATATAATATATAAACATGTATATATATATTATTTGAGAAATGTGCATATGGTTGTCTTGTCTGAGGTATGAACCTGGCAGAGATATGTGGAGTATTAAGTAATGGTATGTTCTATGGAATGCTATGTATGTTCTTGCACATATCTGGTAAATATTTCTGGTGCTATTAAAAGGTGATCTTGATGATTGTGTGTCTGTGCATGTGCTTTAGATTGTGTGTGTCATGTGTATATTTGTATGTGTGTATTTTGTTATGACAACACTTAGAACATATTGTAGGTATAGTCAATGAAGGACTGAAAGAAGGATCATCCATAGACATTTGGGTGAGAGAGTCTGTATGGGAACATACTTTCCCTTCATACATATTAGATTTTTAAGGTTTTGGTCAAGTCTCGCACAATAATAACAGATTACTGGTGTGAAGAGATGTTAGTATTTACAGTATTAGTGTGTAAAATGATGAATCTTAATGGTTTTCTGTTGAGATGAGGGAGTAAAGGAGTAGGTAATATAATGCTAAAGAGAATGGGAACAATGAGTGCAGAAAAAAAAGAGATGTATGCATGACATTAGCAGTAAAAGGAAGAAGTGGGGACATGCTTAATAGGAAGGTTATAACATGAGAGTGCCAGCTTGAGGTTGTGCCATATGTTGGGGAACTTTCTAATCACATCCCCCAGTCACTGTCTACTGTCTTACCCACCGTGGCCCATTGGGGATTTGTGCTGAGGAATCTTGTCTTATTCTTGAAGGCATATTCCCTGAATCACTATCATGTATTGGAAAGAAAATTGAAGTGAGCAAAATTGTGGTAACAAGTCAGCTATATCTCCTGCCCAAGCTCAGGTCCCACCTTTGCTTCTGCCTTACCATGCTCATAAATAGGAAGGGCATTGCTTGCAGGGGACACACAGGAGAAGCTCACTGAGGCACAGAAACAAAAACAGCAGCAATAAAAACAAATTGATACAAGGCATTGTGTGGACTTTGTGCCATTAAACACATATTAGATTCATGTATGTTCTTTTTCAGGCATTGATACCAGCCATGAAAATGACTCTCACAATTTTTTAGTCGCTTATTAAGAGGACTTTCCCCATTAAAAAATTTAAAATAAAAGTAAAAGCAGTTATTATAATAGAGTGTATGAAGGATATCACTGGAATTGTATATCATTCATGATGTTTTTAAAAAGTCTACAGATTATTAGAAATTGATACAGAATAATATAATATGAAATCATATAAAAGGTTGATATTATTAACTCTATTTCCTCCTATGAAATTGTGAAAATAAAGAATGTGAAGTATACCTTTTATGAAGAAATAACATAAAATATTCATATGCATGTGGAATTTATTTGTGAAATGAGAGATGATGGTGGGGATTACACATGGGTACATGTAGAGGTAGTTGTTAGGATATGGGCCATAAAAATACATGGATGTTTTTTGTTCATGGACTGGGTATATCAAGTCCAGCTCTTGAAGATCCTACCACTTTGGGCCTATTTGAAGCTCTTAGAACTCTCATACCCTCTTGACAATCCAATATACTTTTCTGCTGGCTCATGCTGCCGTACTGTTTCATAGGTGGTCGGTCACATATGTCTCTTATGACACTCTCTAGTACTCTCTGTTTACCTCATGTTCATTCTCCAGACCAACTTCATATAAATTCAACTTCCTGAAAAAGTAAACAAAAGTAAGAGATGTGTTATTTCTTGGTGTTCATATGTATTTTTCTATCCACAAGCATAAGCAGTGGTCTGATATGTGACACATTCAGTGAACATGCGTGATTTCTACCTGCATGGAAAACAAACTGGTTCCTACTATTACAATTTTAAAATATGGAGCAGTATTTATTGTGTCAGTGCATGTCAAATGATATATTGTGCAAATACAGTCATCCATAACATGCATTGACACAATTTTATTAGCTCTGTTTCCTCGTATGAAATTGTGAAAATAAAAAATGTGGAGTATGTGTATGTCACAATATGTCATTTGTAAATGGATTTGAGACTGTTAGCTATCTCCATTTGACTTGTATTATATTAACCAAAGTCCCTTGTCCTTAGCGCTGATGATGTGATTCATTTTTCTACACTGGGCTGCTCTAATGGTATAAAGTTTGGAGTTTTATTTTTTTGAGAGGCAAATAATCTAAATTGGTATAAAGTGGACATTTATGGTAGATGTGTATTTCCCTGCCCTATTTTATGTGTGTGACATATGGATACACATAGATATGAATAGGTGTATGTACTAGGCATGTCTCAGATTATAATAATCATCATGAATATATATTGTTTTTTTGAATGAAGAAACCTTCTCTTCCATGGCCTCTACTTGGAACCATCAGGAAATGCATAGGCCAAAACATTGTTGGAAATAACAGGTTGTCCTCAAACATTTTTTGTTGGAAATATCAGATTGTCCTCAGAAATATAAACCATGATTTTGATGTTGGAGTTGGTTCCAGTCTGTCCCCTAGCATCACTGAAAATACTACTTTCCTATAGGAGTGATTTATTTACTATTAATCTACATGTTGACCTTCACTGTCTCATTTCCCATAAAGAGCCAAACTGTATCTCCTCATTTATTTTAAAATTTCTTAGAAAGAAGTCTTAATAAAAGGAAATGTAATTTTTAAAAGAAAAATTAGCCTAGAGCAAACATTTTCTGTGCCATAAAGAGACTTTATTTAGGTGGTCTAGGCTCAAAGACACAGATACAAGACCATGATCATCTGAATCTTCTATTCACTCTTACAAACCTGGATCCTCAAGAATTATATAGAGAATCACATCTTTTATTATTCTTCCCTTTTTCAGCCACGTATCTTGCTCTTTTTCTACATCTCTTCTCTCCTTCTCTGATGCTAACTGAAAATTCTCTCTTCTCCTTTCTTCAAATGTAGTTCCCATTTACCTTAGGCCTAGAGAAGATGACAACACATAACCTTTGATTATTCTTCAGGCTGGGGCAGGCTGGTTTTCCAGATACTCCTTCTTTTGCTTTTCTTCATAGCCTGACTCTTTGGAGGTTTACTCTGAAGCTCAATTCTCAAAGAGTTAATAATATCCAAGAATAAAATCCATGTCTTTAAAAATAACAATAAAATGGGGAGAGGCTATCTGTTCACTAAACCACTGTCCTGAGCAGTGCTGGATACAACATCAGGGTTCTTATGAGCCCAGTTATTACTAATACCTCAGCAGTAGATTATGACCCATTGATGACATCAGCAAAGTTCAGAGATTCAGCCAGTATTCACAGTAATGCACTTCACTAAAGCCCTTCACCTTAGGTAGAATTTTTTAAAATATATATATATATATATATATATATATATATATATATATATATATATATATATATATATTTTTTTTTTAGTTGTAGTTGGACACAATATCTTTATTTATTTTTATGTGGTGCTGAGGATTGAACCCAGTGCCTCACATGTGTGAGGTGGGCACTTGTCCACTGAGCCACAGCCCCAGCCCAGGTGGTACCTTTTTATATAGGGAAATTTCCATCATTAACATGAATTTTCAAACCTTCCACTTGATATCAAAATTAGAGAGAGGTGACAAAGATTAGATGAAAGAAATACTTGTCTGAGTCTAGGAATACTTAGTTACTCAATCTCCCCAAAGGTGAAGATTTGGCAGTACCAGAAAGGCCTAAACTCAGAATCATTAGCTTGACCATGAAATCCAGAAAACTATGAGTTGATTTTAAAAGTCTCATATATGAGTATGGTAAAAACATGGATTAAGCATGGCATAAACATGGAGTTCATGTGTGCACAGAAACAAGAAAAACAAGTAGCGAAATTATGATTAAGAAAGAATATAAATTTTTAAGAGTTTGACAAACAGCCACAAATTCAATGAGAATAGGACAGAGGAAAAGTTAAAATATGATAATTTTTTCATTTCTAATGTCAGGATTTAATTTATACTTAGAATAAAAATTAACACTACACCTATCTCAATACTTAAAATTCTTATTTTTAAGTACAGGGGAGGTTCTAATTATTAATAAACTAGTGTGTATAAAATATTTGAAGTTCAACAACATTTCTAGATTCAGATACTTTTTTTCTGAACTATTCAAGAATTACTAAACTTCATGATTTAAATACAGCACGATTCAATTTTTAGATAAAGATAAAGGAGTTGAAAACTTTAAATTAGGATAAATTAAATAGCACAGGAAGGAAGAGCACTTGCCTGATTTAGGAATAAAAGGCGAATGTCTCACCCAAGTCAGAGATTCAACCAAGAGATTTTATTAGCGGGCTACCCAAAGGGGAAGAAAAGGAAAGGCAGACATCAGAGAGAGGAGAGAATGAGGGCAGAGAGAAAGAGAAAGAGAGCAGAGAGAGGAGAGGAAGAGAGCAGAGAGAGAAGAGGAAGAGGACAGAGAGCATGAGTTTGAAAGCTTGGCTTAAGAAGGGTTGTGCAGGCAATGTGGAGGGTTCTGATTGGCAGGGTGACTCAGGAACAGTGAATGGACACTGTGTCCTGCAGGGAGAGAGAATTTTGAATTTGGCACTCTTTGGCTTGGTGCCCTTCGGAGAGGAGGGGGAGGGGTAAGGAATTCTGTGATGTGTTTGCCAGACAGAAGCTTAACTTCAGCGGGGAGTCTCCCACACACCCAACAAGGAATGTTGATTGTGATTAAGAGCCAAGGAAAAAGTGTTAGTAAGAGAAAGGAGCAACCACATTTTTCTACTTACATTTAGAGAGGTTCATATGTGTGGGGACAAGTGCATGGAGTACTGCATACATGACATACATTAAGGGCATCTGAGTGGCAGGCCACTCCCTTTGTGCTAGCCGTCTGAGTGGCAGGATGCTTACCCTGTAGGCACAGCCCTGGGCCTGAGGCCATGTGTTTCAGTCCCTGTGCTTGCTCCAAGGCTAACTCCTTGATTGGTCGCTGTGAGGACAGTTAGCAGAAATTGCATTGGTGGCTGCCTGTAATCTGCTTAGCTACTGCCTTAGTATATATACATCATAACTATGCAATAAAGTCAGAACTGCTTCCTGCATGGTCTCTGGAGGTCTTGATTAGTGACTCAGCAGCCACACTCTCTTCTACCCTATTCCATGGACCTCCTTACTGGACAAGAGAGAGCCCACACATCTGGCACCCAAACAGGGACCCGAGGTAAGTCTATAAGACAGGGTGTTGCCCCTCACAGAGCAGTGAGGAAGGGGAAATGGGGAACCTATCGAGTTCCACAAAAGACTCACAGCTGCAAGTGCTGTGCACTCTCTTGGATACTAATGTTTTAACCCTGAATAAGAGAGAAGGTCAGAAGTTCTGGGATGTTGTGATTGATATCAGTTCATGGATAAGTGATGCTATGTTTTTGATCCTAGGATATGGGATAAGATAATGGCAAATGCGTGGCAAGCTAAAGTGAGACAGGGGTATACTTTTTTTTACCAGTACATTTTTTCTTATTGTGACAGCCATTCAGCAAAGTTTAGGGGGCCCTGTGACAGACCCTTGCCATATAATGATGGCTCTGAGGGAAGATGAGGCTGTGAAAGACAGACAAAGGGAAAAAGATGGGGGCAAGAATCTACCTCAAAGCAAGAAACTGCAGCAGGCACAGAAAAGTGAGGGCGCGAATCTACTTCAAACCAAGTAACCACAGCAGATGCAGGAGGGAGAGAGACAGGAAACGGTACCACTAGCTTTCATGGTGCAGGAAGAGGTGACCACAAATGGTGCAAGTGCACCTTCTACTGACAGGCAAAGGTTATATCCCTCCCTGAGTCAATGGCAACTGCCTCCTTATGAGGCAACACCAAAGCCAGCAAGGAACTATGACAGCTTAGAAATGACCAGGCTGCCAGACAGGCCCAAGCCATGGCCTCCCAGAAATCCATTCCAGGAGGCCAGAGATCCTTTTGAAGTTCTATGTTAGATAAGAGATGAGAAGTGGGGTAAGGGAGTAAAAGCCTTCCCAGTCAACATGGCTCCCACACCACAGCACCCTGCCACTTGGTTTCCACACACACTGGGTACACTAAAGGAGTTAAAGAAGGCAGTAAAAGAGGATGGTCCCCAAGGGCCATTTGCAAAGAAAATACTTGAATCACTCAGTCTTGGATGTAATTGCCCTCAAGACTGGAAAGACCTAGCCAGAGCAACTCTTGAGCCTGTGACATTTTTGAAGTGGAAGAAATTTTTCTATGATGAATGTGAACAGAAGGGGGATTGTAACCACACCACAAATATTAACTTCCCAGATGCATGCTTGCAGAGAGAGGGAATCTACAGTTCCCCTGCAGTATAGGCTACAAGTCCACCAAATTATGTCTACAGGTGTAGCTCTGTGCTCTGAGAGCCTGGAGGAAGTTGCCAGCTGGGGAAGTACAGTTTCTATACAGGGCTTAAAGTAGAAAGTCACTGAGGACATGCCACAGTTTATTGACAGAGTAAACAAGGTGGTAGGAAGGAAAGGTGTCTCATGAAGGAGCTAGGGCAGCCTTAGCCAAGGAATTTATCTGGATTGGACTAAATAATGAATATAGGGCAGCCATGGTGCTGATATGCAATGGCACACTAGATGACTGGATTTTGGCCGCTCAAGATATAGGGACACAGGGCCAACAGGCCATATTGATGATATTGGTGTTTTCAACTCTGTCCAATAATCACCAAAATAGAGCAGATGGGTGCTGGAGCTGTGGAGGAAAAAGGCATCTCTCTTGAGACTGCCCTTCTCAGGGAGGAGAGGGAAAACCTGGCCTCTGCTCATGGTGAAGAAGGATGGCACTGAGCTAGAGACTGTCGGTCAAGCCAAGGCTTCATGGAAAGCCTTTAAATTCCTCTTGGAGCATCCCCCAGTCCCACGACTAAGGGAGGGTCCAAACAGTGGAAAACAAAAGCAAAGACAATCAACCAATCTGATGAATATAAGGGGTCCTGGAATATGGTGCACAATCCCTATTAGTGAGGACCACAAACTCAGGGCAATGCTAAAGATAAATAAGAACATTTTCAAGGGGTTGATGGACACAGGGGCCAACTTAATTTTACCAAGGTTGGAGGATGTACTGGAGTCATGGGCTACTGAACCAGGGTCCAATGTTACAGACATTGGAGGTCTAACCCCTCTTGGCAGGCAGTTCAGGGCTGAAAATGGGAGGATGTGGGAGGACATGGATGGCAACCAGGGGACTGTCCAACCCCTCGTGATGGAAGTAATACCTAACAACCTATTTGGCAGAGATATCTTGGACTCCATGGAAGCAGTGCTCACTACTGATGACCAGGCCTTCTATGATGACATAATAGACACAGATTTAAAAGATCCAACCTTAAGAGGGGGATTTCAGATGTTCCCCCCAATATTAAAGGCCACTGTTTGTAATATAGCACCTTTTCCCATATGGTTGCAATGGCTCTCTGATGAACTGGAATGGGTGGAACAGTGGCCACTTTCCCAAGAAAAGTTACAGCATATCCAGGAATTGGTAAAAGAGCAATTGGTTTTAGAGCATACCAAGCCCTCTAATAGTCTGTGTAATACCACAATTTTTTTTTTTATTCAGAAGAAGGCAAATGGACATTACTTCAGGATTTGTGGGCCATAAATGAGACTATGCAAAAGATGGGTACCACTCAGCCTGGGCTTCCGTTGACCCAATGTGTTCCAAAAGGCTACAAAGTTCACATAGCAGACTTAAAGAACTGTTTCTTCTCCATTCCACTGCATCCAGCTGATAAACAATGTTTTGTGTTTATAGTACCTGTCATTAACAACTCAATGCCTGAACAACATTTTCAGAGGAAAGTGTTACCACAAGGCATAAAAAACAGCCCCACTATTTGTCAGTTGTTTGTTGTTTGAGCCCTAAAAGGCCTTGAACAATATACAGATCTTGTGGTACACTGCATGGATGATCTGTTCTTAGCACATGAGAAAAAGGCTATACTGTAAGAGGCTTTCACAGTTTGATTGACAGCCTCAATGAATTGGGATTGACTATTGCCCTGGAAAAGATCCAAAAGGAACCCTCTTTTAAATTTTTAGGACATTGTATCCTGCCAGGAGCGGTTATGCAAGCAGCTCCTCATATCACTCTCCCTGAAAAGCCTACCTTGAACCAGTTGCAGACTATCCTGGGGCATTTAAATTGGCTTAGACCCTCTTTAAATATCACTACTCAACAAATGAGGCCCTTATTTGATTTGCTAAAGGGAGACTCACATTTAGACTCCCCCTGACAGGTTACCCCAGAAGCTCTTGAAGCCTTGGAATTGGTTAACACATCCCTGTACAACATGGAGGTAAAATGCTATGTCCTTAAGAAGGATGTCTGGGCAGTAGTATGCCTAAATCCTGGATTCCTACTGGAGTCATTCAGCAAGAGCCAGACAATATTGTATCATGGGTGCACTCTTCCTCCAGAGCACAGAGAATAGTTCAAAGTCAAGTAGAAGGCATCTCACAGATGATTGCCTCATTGAGAAGGTTCCTCTGTGAGTGCTGGGGAATGAACCAGATAGGCTCATAATTCCTCTCATGATGTCAGAGGTGAATAATCTCATTATGCTTAGCCCCAATTTCCAAGCTGCCATGGCTAATTTCACTGGGGACCTTGACTGTCATATGCCTCCTCAAGAATCCTGCAAACCATTACCCTGTGCCTCTAAAGCAACCAAAGATAATAGTGGGCCAGCCTATTCCTGGTGCACCCTTGGTGTTCATGGATGCAGCTCTACAGGGAAAATTGACATTATTCATTTCCACCCTGATACTGGGATAAAAAGGGCCCTCCAATATAATTACTCCCCCGAGTCTCCCCAAGCACTAGAATTATCAGCTATAAACTTGGTCTTGCAATGATTCCCTCACCCTATTAATGTGACTGATAGTCAATATTGTGCCATGGCTATTCCTAGACTGCCTTTGTTTCCATAAAAAAATGATACCAATATAGTTACCCTGCTCCTAAAATCTATTCAAACCCTCCTAGAAGGAAGGGCCAATCTCTAATTCAACATATCTGGGCCCATTCTGGGTCGCCTGGGCCTTTGTCACACTAAATGAGGAGGCTGATAACCGACCCATGGAGCCTATGAAGCCTCCTTGCCTGAGCAGATGGTCAGGCAAAACAGCAGGTTCCATCAATCAGCCCATAGCTTGCACAAACTGTTCCCTCAAATAACAAAGGGAAATTGCAAGCTAATTACTAGATAGTGCACTAAATGTGCTCCCTTCTTGCCCATAGGACCTTTACATCCTCAAGGTGTTAATCCTAGATGTCTAAAGTCCAATGCTCTGTGGCAAATGGATATCACTCATGTGCCATCCTTTGGGCATTTAAAATATGTGCATGTATGCATAGATGCCTACTCAGGGCTCCTCCTGGCAAAGGCAGCCCCAGGAGAAAAATCCAAATGTGTCTGTTCTCACCTCTTGTGCTGTTTTACAACCATGGGAGGACCATATCAAATAAAATCAGTCAATGGCCCCGCATATACCAGTATAACCTTTAAGGAGTTCTTTTCTAAGTGGAATGTTAAACAAACCACTGGTATTCTTTACAACCCCCAGGGACAAGGGATAGTGGAAAGAGCCCACAAAGAGCTAAAGGCTGCCATTTTAAAATAAAAAGAGGGGAGACAGCACTTCCCTGTGGTCTCCCCATGATATTCTTAATGCTATCCTCTTTACTTAAAATTTTTTAACAGTGCCTAAGGGTGATGATTGTAAACCTGCCTTCAAGCATTGGGCCCCCTTGAAGGAGCCTATCCCATTGATCCATAGTGCAGTGTAAAGACTCTTTAACCATTCAGTGGTCTGAGCCTTTGTTGCTCCTGATGTTGGGTAGGGGTTTTGCTTGTGTCTTCCCAGAAGAGCATCCACAGCCTATTTGGATTCCAGCCCATTATGTCCATCCCTGGACGCCTACCCTCAATTATGGCCCACTGCATGCACCAAGATGAGAAGAAGCAAGAAGGCAAGAGGACGCCAGAGGAGACCCCATCACGGGGTCACATGGGGTGATATAAAAGGGCTAATACAGCAGGCCAATGATATTGGAGAAAGCCAGGGTCATGGTCCTAATCCTCCTGGTCAGGTCTTCTTTCTACTCTTATGCACAGCTCTAACCACCAACAGTACTGTGGCCCAGGTAAATTGAGCCCTGGTCACTAGACTATGCCTTCTGGCTATTGCTAATTAGGAAGGGGCTTTACATAAGCTCTTTTCCAATAATTCCAACCTTATTGATCCTGAGTTATCCATCCAGGAGGTAATTGTACCCTGGAATACCAGCATTTCCATACCCATTCTGCCTATTTGTTTCTACATAGTAGATAGTGAGACCAATAATCCAGGCAGTCCCTCTGCTTTGCTCTTGCCAATGAAACTATTGTAGATAACTATAATAAGTCATATGTTGGGCTGTTTTTCACTGACCTTACAGTTATAGTTAATGCTATCTAGAACCATAGACTCCCTGATGGCAAATGCAAGAAAACCTTGCTGCCAACATGCTCAACAATGCTTTTTGGAAAGACTCCCTCAGATAATGATAGCATCCCAGGGAATCAATGCATCACTGCCATACCTTATCTCCTTGATAAGAGGAATTTCTCTGGGGAAGAACAACATCTATGCACCTGGACCAGCGCAGCTCCCTGGAATGTAACTGATGTGCCCAAAAACCGTATGGGCTACTGCCGTAACTGCTACATGGGACAAGCTGTTACCAATCAGTATGCAGGAAATCAGTATGGCATGATTCCTAGCTGCTAGACCCATCAAATGGGCAGCAGCTGGCTGAATGAATGAGTCTATATTTAGTCCAGACCCTGACCATGGATTTGCCAAATTATACCCTTACCGACTATGCACAAGCTTGTGTTATGCCACTTGTTGGCATGCTAATAATTAATGATACTGATGGCATAAATATCACTCATACAGAGATCCCTTGTGCAGTCAATACATCCTGCTGGCTCACAAGTTGTTTAACCCCTGCTATGAAAGCTGAACTTATATTTATCTTCAGAGTGCCCAAAGCAATCTGGCTTCCAGTGAACCTGGAAGGAGGAGTACATAGGACACGGAGATGAAGAGTCTTCTGAATGAGATCCTACACCGGACAAGGCATGCAATTAACCTCATCATCATTGGAATTATTGCCCTGGTAGCCACCATCACCACCACAGCCATTGCCACTGCTTTGCTTGCTCTGGGTATTCAGACTGCTCAGAGTGTAAACAATTTGTCTACTGCCATGGAAGAAGCTTTTGCCATCCAAAATGAGTTAAATAATCTGTTCCAAGCTGCTATTTTAGTCATTCAGCAAGAACTAGACCTCCACCAGGAACAACTAGATATTCTGGTAATGTTTCAAAGTCTCTCTTGTGACCCTGAATTTTATAGTATTTGTGTTACTCAATATGCTGTTTCTGAAAATATAACCTTACACTTCTCCAGTTTTTCTCAGTATATTAAGGGTGCTTGGGATGCAAACTATGTTATGACTATGTATAACTTTACCAAGGCAATTGTCAAAATCAATGAGACTAAGGTGTCTATCTTGACAACTTCTTCCTTTTCCAGGGGTTGACTGATCATTGGAAAACCTTGATAGCCAAGTTTACTAATCCTTATAATGCTATTATCCTGGCCTTACTGTGTATAATAGTGATAATTTTTTCTTGTGTTTTGAGATGCTTATGTAACCATAAAAAGGGCACTGAATGAAAAACAGTAATGCTGGCTGAAGTCCTTGCAGCAGTCAAGGGGGTGGGGGTGGGATGTGGAGACAAGTGCATAGAGTACTGCATACGTGGCATTCATTAAAGGTGTCTGAGTGGCAAATCACTCCCCCGTGCTAGGTATGTGAGTGGCAAACTGCTTACCTCATAGGCACAGCCCTGGGTTTTAGGCCCTGTGTTGCAGTCCCTGTACATGCTCCATGGCCCACTCTTTGATTGGATGGTGCAAGGACAGTTGGCCAGAAATTGTATTGGTGGCTGGTTTTAATCTGCTTAGCTACTGCCTAAGTATGTATATATGGTAACTGAGCAATGAAATCAGATCTATTTCCTGCTTGGTCTCTGGAGGTCTTTAATAGCCAGCCACACTCTACTCTGTTTCATGGACCTCCTTGTTGGATGAGAGAGAGCCCATGCACTACTACACATGGCCCCACTTCTCCTTCCTTTTTACTACTTCTCTCATACAAGCATCCCTTGTTTCTTCAACCATTCTCTATTAGGTTATAAGGCATACTCCCTTATAGCTTTTTTCCAACATAAATTAATTAATGAATTTAATTGTTGAGAGCCACAGCCAAAGGGGCCCCAGCAAACTTCCAGCTGCCAGCTGATGATTGGCTCACAGTGGCCCCAGCAAACTTCTAGCTCCAACTGATTGGCTCCTCTGCGGTGATGCACATTGGGCTGTTTCCCCGCCCTTTCAGACCATGGAGCTGCTCATTGGGGGAATTTTTTGGCTCTGCCCATACAACCCAGCCAATCACCTCAAGAGCAGGAGGAGTGGGGGAGGTGGAGAGGCTTGTGGGAAGCCGGTGGTGGTAGTTGGGCTCTGAGGGAATTCCTGAAGAGCTCGTGTGGTGTGGCGTGTGTGTTCTAAAAATAAAGTTCGATTCTGCTTGACAAGTGGCTCGTGAATTGTGCCCAGCCAGATTGCAGCATTTGGTGGCCCACACGGGGAATGACTGAGGGTATGTGATAAGGTAAACTGCTCGCCCCTGAGGGCAGGGCGAGAGGATGGGTAGCTATTTTAAGATTCTTCTTTTGTTTTGCTTTACTTTTGTTTTAAGTTGCCTGTCCCTGGAGATGTGTAAGATGGAAGAAAAACCGTTTACATCTGAGGAACAGATAGGGAGAAAGGATGGATGGACATTTCAGGAGGCTATTATAATGATTTTTTGTTGTTCCAATTTTGTTTCACTCTGTTTCAGTTTTGTTTGGCGTTATCTTGTTGGGTTGTATTATAGTTATAGTAGAAATATTCAAGTAAAGGAGAAGGTCTCTCGAGCTAGTCAGACAGAGAAAAAAAATTCAAGTAAAAAAGAAGGTCTCTCAAACTAGACAGACAGAGGAAGAAAGTTTAGAGCAGAAAAAAACATCAGGGGAAAAGTTACAACAGGAGACTGCTACTAACACCTTTCTATCACCATAGGACATAAGTGTCCAACCAACAGCATCACCTCCATATGCTGGGAGGCCCACAACCCCTGCAGTTGATAGATGGGATCCTGAGACAAGACCTCAAATATTAACATGCCCTGTATTTGACAGGCAGGAGGGCAGTGAATTCACCAAGCTTTAGATTTCAAAACAGTGAAGCAGCTTAAAGAGGCTGTAACAACCTATGGTCCTCAAGCACCCTTCACTGTAAGCATGGTCGAATCCATTACCAACTTGAACATGATGCCAGCAGATTGGGCTAGTATGTGTAAAGCTAAATGGAGGACAATACCTGTTATGGAAGGTTGCCAATGAGGAATTTTGCAAGGAGACGGCTAGGTGAAATGCAGCAGCTGGTTATCCTCAGAGAAAGCTAGATATGTTGTTAGGAAAGGGACCTTATGAGGATCAGCAGCAACAAATTGCATATGATCCTGGCATACACTTACAAATTGCTGTTGATGTGGTTAGGGCATGGAAGACTTTACAAGGACATGGAAGTTTACAAGGTCAATTATCTAAGGTAATACAAGGAGCTAATGAACCTTACACTGAATTTGTAGATAGACTTATTCAAACAGCTACCAGAGGTTTTGGGAATACAGAACAAGCAATGCCATTAATAAAACAACTGGCTTATGAGCAAGCGAATCGTTGGTGCAGAGAAGTCATCAGACCATGGAAACATGAAGATTTAAACACATATATTAAATTATGTAGAGACATTAATGAACAAGGGCAAGTCGTGGCAGCTGCAGTACAACAGGTTTTAGATGCCAGGCCAAGAACATGCTACAATTGTGAACAAACAGGATATTTTAAAAGGAATTGCCCCATAGGGGGAGGGTTTAACAAAACTAGGTATCAAAGGAGTAGAATACCAGGTATTTTCCCACGATGCCATAGAGGGAGACATTGGGCTAATGAATGCCATTCTCAAACCACCATAGAGGGTACTCCATTATCAAAAAATGAACAAGGACCAGGTGTCTATCCACGATATTGTGGAGAAAGGCATTGGGCTCCATTGCCAAAAAATGGACAGGGGAGCCCAATGCTCTGGGGCCCAAGACCACAAATATACAGAGCACTGAAAAAACCCAGCAACCCCATCAGGGTAGTGCCCAGGACACATTGTCCATTAAAACCCTCACTAGACAAACCAGAGGAAGTGCAGGATTGGACATCTGCGCCTCTGCCAGTAGAGTACTAACTCCAGAGATGGGAGTTCAAATCATTCCCACAGGGGTGAAAGGACCTCTTCCCAAAGGTACAGTAGGCTTATTATTGGGACGCAGCTCTTCTACTCTAAAAGGACTTATGATAAGTCCCGGGGTAATTGATCCCGATTATGAAGGTGAAATAAAAATTATAGCCAGTTCTCCAAATGGTATATCAGTAATTTCGCCAGGAGCTAGAATAGCACAGTTACTAATAATACCCAGCCTACATGATTAATTTTCCAGTCAGACTGTAGAAAGAGGTTCCAGGGGATTAGGCTCCACAGGTGTAGATTGGGCTATGCTTTCTTTAAATTTAGATTCTTGCCCCATGCTAAAACTAAATATTCAAGCACATGAATTTAATGGGCTACTGGATACAGGTGCAGACCTTAGCATCATCTCTCATCAAGAATGGTCAAAACATTGGCTATTATAACAAGCCACTCAAACACTTCGAGGCCTAGGAGTGGTGACTAATCCCCATAGAAGTGCAATGGTATTAGATTGGAAGGATCCTGAAGGATATGAAGGAACTATACAGCCATATGTATTGGATCATCTTCCCATAAATTTATGGGGACGATATGTCCTAGATCAATTAGGACTAACATTAACAAATAACATCAATCCAAATGCGCCCACAATTATGGCTAGACAAGGTTTTAGGAAAGGAAAAAGATTAGGAGAACAAGAACAAGGTATAGCAGCACCAATACAAATAGATCAAGGAACAGACAGACATGGATTGGATGTTCAGGAGGGGTTGCTGAGACAATAAAAATTACTTGGAAATCAGAAAGACCAGTATGGGTTCCTCAGTGGCCACTGACTAAAGAAAAGATACAAGCAGCCCATGACCTGGTCAAACAACAATTAGTGGAAGGACATATACAACCTTCTGTATCTCCCCATAATACTCCCATTTTTGTCATCAAAAAGAAATCTGGTAAATGGAGATTATTGCAAGATTTAAGAGCCATCAATAATGAGATGGTTATTATGGGACCTGCTCAATCGGGGATTCCTCAATTGTCTGCTTTGCCAAAAACTTGGTATGTTTTAGTTATAGATATTAAAGATTGTTTTTTTTTTCAATTCCAATTCATCCTGAGGATAGTCCACGTTTTGCATTTACTATCCCTGTTCTGAATCATGAAGGTCCTGATCAGAGATATGAATGGAAAGTACTCCCTCAAGGGATGGCTAACAGCCCAACTATGTGTCAAATTTATGTTAAAAAAGTAATCCAGCCACTTAGAAATCAAAATCCTGAACTACAAATATTTCACTATATGGATGATGTATTATTAGCACACAAAGATAAAAACACATTGCTAGAATGTTATGCCACACTTACAAACTTATTAAAAAATTATATTCTAGAGATAGCAATAGATAAAGTACAATTAAATTTTCCAATTAATTATTTAGGAGTTCTATTATCCTCAACCATGGTCCATCCACCAAAAATTCAAATACGAGTAGATCAACTCAAATCACTTAATGACTTTTAAAAGTTATTAGGAGACATAAATTGAATAAGGCCTTATCTAGGTATACCAACAGGAGAGTTGGGACCTTTATTTGATATCCTAAAAGGTCCATCAGATCCAAATTCACCCCGAATGTTAACGCCTGAAGTAAGAAAGGCATTAAAAATCATTGAAACATATATGGAGAATATACATTTGGATAGAATTGATATAAGTTTGCCTTTATTATTTATTATACTACCAACAAAAAATATTCCTACAGGAGTATTTTGGCAAGAAGCTCCATTATTGTGAATACATTTATCTTATTGACCTAACACTCTTCTTACTAGGTGTCCTGAGGCTGTAGGACAATTAATACTCAAAGGAATAAAAGCAGCAAAGGGAGTGTTTGGAATTTCTCCCAATAAAATTATTACTCCATATACTATGGATCAAATTGATGAGTTAGCTAATGAGTTAAATACTTGGGCAATAATCATGTGCAAATCTAATGTTTCATTTGATAACCACTTACCATCTAATCCTTTATTGTCTTTTTGGTCATTGCATCCTGTAATTTTTCCAAAAATGACAAGAAAAACACCTATCATGAATGCTCCAAATATATTCACTGATGGGTCAAATAATGGTACAGCAGCAATAGTTACACCTGATCAAACTTTTTCATTTTTAGTACCCAAACAATCAGCTCAAATGTAGAGCTTAATGCAGTATTACAAGCTTTTGTGATGTTTAAAGATTCTGTATTCAATTTATTTTCTGATAGTCAGTATATAGTTAATGCTATAGTATCCCTTGAAGATGCTGGTAGGATTTCCCCTTCCTCTACTGTTTTCTCTTTGCTTTCCACTATACAAAGTCTAATCTGGGACAGAAAAGATCCATTCTTTATAGGACATATTAGGGCACATACAGGATTGCCTGTATTTGGGCAATGATTTAACAGATAAAACTACACATGACATACATATTTTCTCTACACTAGAAGAAGCTATAAATTTTCATAAAAAGTTCCATGTCAATGCTAATACTTTACAAAAGCATTTTAAAATAACCAAGGAACAAGCTAGACAAATAATAAAACAATGTCAAAATTGTGTGACCTTTTTACCACAAGTTAATCTTGGAGTCAATTCTAGAGGACTGATACCTAACCATATTTGGCAGATGGACGTCACACACTTGCCAGAATTTGGAAAAATTAAAATATTTGCATGTCACAGTCGATCCTTCTTCTGGATTTTTGATGGGCTCCCTTCATGCCGGAGAAAAAAACTAAAGATATTATAGCTCATTGCTTTCAAAATTTTGCCACTGTGGGCGTTCCAAAACAGTTAAAAACAGATAATGGTCCTGGTTATACTTCTACCTCTTCTAAACAATTTTGCTCATCATTTGGCATTACTCATATAACAGGAATCTCATACAATCCACAGGGACAAGGCATAGTTGAAAGAGCTCATCAAACTATTAAAATGTACTTATTAAAGCAAAAAGAGGGAATTGGGAAAGGGTATATATCCCCCAAAGATAAACTTAAAATAACCCTTTTTACTCTAAACTTTCTAAATTTGGATTAATCAGGACTTAGTGCTGCAGAAAGGCATATGTATCCAAAAAATGTACATAAGCCCAAGGTACTTTGGAAGGATATTCTAACAGGACAATGGAAAGGTCCTGACCCAGTAATTGTCTGGAGTCGGGGGCCTGTTTGTGTGTTTCCACAGGGAGAACAGCAGCTGATTTGGATTCCAGAGAGATTAACTAAAGCAATTTCTACAGACCAAAATAAGATGATTTTTCTCAAATTCATAACAGCTGATATCCAGAACTCCAGTTTGGCTATCCTTACATCTGCAACAGAACCAGGATGCTTTTTTCAATATCTATTTTATTATTACCCTTTCCCACATCATGTAGTTCTATTTTGTTTTTTGAGCTCATACAGACCTTGGTTAATGTTTTGCTGATCAGTTCTATTTTTTTGACTATAGAATTTTTAAACATTGCAATGGAAATTTCACCTGTAAAAAATTATAAGGCCTTTACTATCATGTTATGTGTTGTATGTATTATATTATGTGTGCACACTTGTGTTTTATGTTGTATGTTTGTATGTACGTATGTCCATATATCATATATGATGAGTGCTCATGAAAAAAATGGGTCCAAATATTTTTTTTTCATTCACGTCATTTAAATGGTTTAATTTAAATTGGGTAAAGTGCTGTTGAGGATTGTTTTAATATATGAACAAAAAAGGAGGTTAACAGATCTGTTTGTTTACTTTCACCTTTCCTTTTCATTATATTTAATAATTCTATTCAAGATAATGTAAATTGTTAAGAAAATTGTTTTCTTTTAGTGCCTTCTGGAATGTTACATAATTTTTTTGTTAGCCATTATTGCCAGGATTCCTATCTTCATCCCAGAGCCGGTGAAGACAAAGATAAAACCAATCTACAGCTTCTGCAATAGCTATCACTGAACTGCTTGCAGAACTTGCCTGGACTATGTATCACTTGTATGCATTGTGAACTCACTTGGATGCATTGTGAACTATCTGTTGGTGCAGTGACTTGTGGTAGTGTTGGGGTATTTTTGCTGATGGTGTCATCGGTGGTACAATTTTTTCCAAAAAGAGCCATCAATTGGCTTGATGTATCTTCCTCCCTTCTGCTTGTGATGATCATTCAGCGAAAATTTGGGGGCCAACAGAGGTGAGGCAAAGAACCTCACCCCCCTGCTGGTACAAAGACCTATCCACAGGTGTGACTGTATGCTGGACCAGTAGTCAATGATGGGTAAGATCCAATTGCAATGGTACCAACCTAAGACAGGAAGCTGACGCCTTGAGGTCAGCTCATCCGATGACAGGTAAGGACCATATGTAGTATTGGACAACCTAAGGCATGCACGGTCCCTAAATCATATGCTTGTTGTTTAAACAGAGAGTGGGAGATGTTGAGAGCCACAGCTGAAGGGGCCCCAGCAAACTTCCAGCTGCCAGCAAACTTCCAGCTGCCAGCTGATGATTGGCTCACAGTGGCCCCAGCAAACTTCTAGCTGCCAACTGATTGGTGATGCTCATTGGGCTGTTTCCCTGCCCTTTCAGATCACAGAGCTGCTCATTGGGGGACTTTTTTTGGCTCCACCCACACGACCCAGCCAATTGGCCTCAAGAGCAGGAGGAGTTGGGGAGGTGGAGAGGCTTGTGGGAATCCAGTGGTGGCAGTTGGGCTCTGAGGGAATTCCTAAAGAGCTCATGTGGTGTAGCGTGTGTGTTCTAAAAATAAAGTTCGTTTCTGCTTGACAAGTGGCTCGTGAATTGTGCCCAGCCAGACTGTGGCATTTAATAATTTTGTGCTCCCATAATTACTTCATAGCCCTCCACAAAGTTCACCTGCATCAACTGTGTAAGGCTTGACTCAACACTAAAACACTCATAGGTACATCAGATAAAGCACTTTTATATGAAGATTTTCTCAGCCAAACATCCATGAATGGCTCTGATTTCAGCCCTTCATTGAACTGAATCATCACATATGAACTTAGTATTGTCATAACACAGAAGACACACACAGAAACACACTCACAAACATAGCAATACACACACATCACATTCCCTTTAAATAACACTAGAAACATTTTCCAGGTATGCACAATAACATACATAGAATTACATAAGTTATACCACAATCTCATTTTGAATATTTGTGCCAGGTATATACCTCAGATAACACAAAACGAATAATTTACATACATTATAGATACATTTACACACATTCCATGAGGACATACACAAAGATATTTTCATGGACATTTTTATGCACACATTTGAAAATTTCTTTCCTTGAAGATACTGAGATGCTGCTAAGACAGACTATTGAGGAATCAGACTTCCTCTTTTTCACATGTGCAAATTCCATATAACTTGACCAATTATTCCTTTTCATCTTCAGTGACTTTGATAAAGAAAATTTGTGAAAGTTTACTACATACATGTACAGATGAAGAGGGGTGTGGCTGTCTGATAAAGTTGGGGAGTTTGGAAGGCATCCAAAAAGAAGGCAAGCATTCAAACCATCGTCTTTCCTGAAATGTTCCCTATGGAGATGAATCAATCCCACAAGTCCAATAAAGATCTCCTAACAGAGAGTGATATCGGTTTGAACAATGTAGCACAAGATGGAATCAAGGAGCTGAACATTTAGCAGTACTGCCTCCTCTGGATAAGAGATCAAGGGTTAGAATGCCTGAGTGTCTGATATGAGCTGCTGGGTGTTCCCCAGCTTGGAAGCCCTTCTGGATCATGTGCAGCATGGAGTCAGTAAGGGCTTTGGCTTTTTGGTTGTCCATCTCACCTTTGCCAGAAAGAGGATACAAAGGAAGAGAAAGAAGGAGTGGAGAAATCAGAGCAAAATGGAAGTAATGACCTCTAACATAACCAGTAAAATCATTGGAGATAAGGATAATCTTATGGAGAAGAGAACAGTACCGGCAGAAAGGCCTTACTACTGTGGCAAATATGCTTTCACGTCTAGAACTATGAGCTCGAGAATAGAGGATTGGTGGCAACTTGTCAGGAGTTTTGGGGAAGACAGTGCTGGCAACAGGATTTATAGGGATATTGTTCTTTGGTTTCTCTCTGTTCCAGTCTGCATAACTCATTTATAGTAGAATCAAGCCAATGGCTCTTCATGTGATCCTCCAGTACATATTGTCCTTCACACATTCAACCCGTATTATCATGTTCACTTCCAAAGATAAATTTTAATTTTTGTTTTTTTACTTTGAAATTGGCATCAGAGGGAAAAATATCAAGACAGTTGAAATAGTGACGATTCTCAAAGTTATATGAAAATATGTTTGCATTATGTATTATGTTTCCCTGTATGACACCCTCTCTTTTAGTATATAACTGTGAACTATCAGCAATAATATCAAGAATAAAAGCAACAATAAGTGTTGGTGAAGATGTGGAGAAAAGGTACACTGTAAATTGGTGCCACTCTGGAAAACAGTAAGGAGATTGCTCAGAAAACAGAATGGAAACCCTATTTGACCCAGCTATCCCACTTCTCAGTGTGATGAGGACAACATAAATAATATAAATAATAATTCATATCAATTTGACATTAAAGTGTTTCCAAACTTTCTTAGAAGATCTCCACAATTCATCATGGATGCAGTGTATCACTGAGTTTAAGTACATTCCTTAATGTTTCAGTATAAAGCTGAGTCGTGATAACGTGCCACAGTTTTCTGAGATTTATTATCTCAGTTTGTCACTATGGAAGCAATTACCTTCCTAAAGCTAGTTTATATTAACAAAGGTACTTTGGCAAACAAACAACAATACCTGACTCAGATTTATTAAGGCCAAACAAAATTTATTGAAGAGATAGTCAGAAAATTTAGTTAAAAGTAACAGCAATTACAAATTTCAAAAAAGAGAAATTGAGGCAAGACTACCTCCAGAAGCTCATAGACCTTACTTAAAATAAAATTTAGCAGGAAACACCACTCTCCTTATCCCTTCCTTATTAATTTTCCAAGCTATCACCATAGATTGTCCAACATGTATGCACAGATATTTACCTCTAGCTCAGTCCTAAAGATCAGGTAGTGAAGTAAGCATCTCACTTGGATGAAATTACTGACTTGTGCGCAGATAAAGTTTGAAGGTAGAGAATCTTACCAGTGAAAAAAATAAACTATTAGGTAGATGAGAGTGAAATACACTACATACAACTTACTTGCTTATGTGGGGTCTCTCTCATTCAGCAAGGAAGTCCACAGAACAGGGAAGAGGAGAGTGTGGCTGTGGGGTCATGAATCAAGACATCCTGAGACCAAGCTGGAAGCAGGTCTGATTTTATTGCATAATTACCATGTATATATACTCGGGCAGTAGCTAAGAAGATTATAGGCAGCCACCAATACAATTTCTGGCCAACAGTCCTTGCAGTGACCAATTGAGGAGCAAACTGTGGAGCAATTGCTGGGACTGCAACACATGTCCTCATGCTTGGGTGCTATGCCTATGGGGTAAGTATTTTGCCACTCATGAGCCAAGCATAAGGGGAGTGGTTTGCACTACAGGTGCTCTCAATGTATGCCACATATGCAGCACCATGCACCTGTCCCCACCTTTGCTGATTGCAGAGGAATTAAAAGATATAATAATTTTGCTTCTCATTTTGTGTTCTTCCATCTCCATAGGTCTGTGGCTCATTTATTGTGGGCTTGAACACCAGGCCCATTATCATAACCCTCCAGCTCAGATACTGTGCTTTGCTTCATTCAATGAAGTGATTAGTTTCCTCTCTCAGTAGGGGCTAGTTTCCTCTCTGGAACACACCCCTTAGCACTCCTCTGAATTACTGATCCATTCTGGCTCCGTTGAAACTGAACTCTTGGTTTTTGGTCTCACCTCGAGATGGTCTGCCTGCTGGATGGCAGACTGAGTGAAACTTGATTCCACTCTCAGCCACAGTATAGAAAGAGAATTTATTTATTTTATTTTTTTTTTAAAAATGGCCTCTTGCTGTTTTTCCTGCACTATGCTCTTAATTGCTCTCTGAAGTTCTTTTAAAAGGTCTTCCAGGGGCCATTGACCTTGATCTAGATCATTAAAAAGACACATTTCTAATGCAGTCCAGACCTTCTGAACATTGTCTATTGTACTTTAGACAGTTTGACAGAGAGGCAGCCTTTATACAATTTCCTCCCTAGTCTCTCCCAAGTATGTAAATCTGGTAAATCTTGCTTGCAAAATCACAAACAAACCTTGCTTACCATTCTCAGGAACTGTGCTAGCTGGCTCTTTTTCACTTGCTTTCCTTTCCGGTTAATTATAGTTTCCAAAATTGTTAAATACATCTCTTTATCTGAAGATACGGAACTTCCCATAACAATTTTTTAATGTCCTTGGCTCTAAAACTTCCTTTGTGACCCTTAAAATTTTCACAGTCCAATAAATTTCTATAGTGCACTTCCTCAATCAACCTGGAAATTCCCCTCTAGCAGCCCCAATGTTAGGCACCAATTGCTGCCCCCAACCAGTGCAGGTAGCTAAACTAAAGGTCACTTGAGTAAATTTCATAAGGTATCAAATAAAGCATAGACCCACAATTTACCTTTTAAGCCCCAGGATGGCTCCTCTGCCCTCGGCCTCAAGCTCCCCAAATGGGAGTATGAGGAATGTCAAGAGAGGCTGGTGAGAGTGAGCTAGCACATTCAGGAGTGATCTTTTATTGGGAGAGGACTCTGATTCATTAGAAATTTCCATCCAAAAAAGATCAAGAGGAGCAGGGTTACAAGGACAAGAAAGGTAACTTGATCCCTGGGGATATAGGGAGGCACACCAACACATGAAGACACATTTTTATGACTTTTAAGATCAGAGCCACTGTCTTTGGCCACTTTGATGTGGCCAGATTATGGGAAGTGAACAACAGAGCCTCACCAATCAGGAAAGAAAAATGCTGGTCACATGGCATGGCAGCCTCACTAATCTGTACCCCAGATAGAGCATTAATCTTTAGAATATACAAAGAACACAAAAAAATTTAACAGCAAAAGAAACAATTACCCAATAAATAAAATGGCAAAGGTACTGAACATGCATTTTATAGAAGAAGAAATATGAGTGGTCAACAAATATATGAAAAAATATGCTTTAAGTGATGTAATTTGTTAACTTTTATGGAACTATTAGGAAATCAATACATTAAGAACATCCCTTTCCCAGGGATCTGAGCTTATGTGAGACACTCACTATAAGGTACAGTATAAATTTTTGTCCTGCTAAAATTTTATAGATTATTGAGTTTTGAATACTCAGTATAATTATTGAGTAGAAGAATGATAATGAAACACTTGCAATTATTTCATTGAGTCATATTTTCATTTTAATCCCTGAACTGCTCCTCTCCTGAAACTCCTCCATATAGAATATTTTGCTCAACTTCACCTCTGTTTTTGGAAATGAATTAAATAACAATTACCTACCAAAATTTGTCAATTTATTATTTTCACTTAGACCCTTAAAATCCATGATCCAAATAGAAGATGTAATGCTAGAGAGACCATCCTTGTAAATGTTACCTTATGAAGTGAGATTACACAGGACTAGGTTATTTGAATGTCTTGTTTTATGAAATGTAGCCTCATTCTCCAATATGGCACATATATCAATATTTCAGGTCACGAAGATTCCTCATTAGGTTGTATCCAGATAATCATTTGGTAAAGTTCTGACCTCAGAGTTTTACCAATTTGATACATGCCCTGTTGCCTACATGTAAGAAAGTACACATATTCCAGCAGACTTATATACAACCAACCTATAATGTACAAATATTGAGATTCAGCTTTTTAAATTGCAAAAACTATATCATGATTTTTAACATTTGGGACAAAAATCTCTCATTTAAAATTTTTAGAATACTACTGGAAAAACAGGTGTGTTTTCCTTTCTAAAATATCTTTTGCTTACAAGAGAGATTATTTTTCAATACATAGCCTTTGTAACCATAAATCTACTTTAAACTATGTTAACTAAAATGTACAAAGTCATAGGGTGACACAAACATGATATCCTTCAATAAAAATTAGACAAGAAGAAAATAATAAAAAGAAAGAGAAAAAAATTAACACTTCAAGCTTTATTTGTAGTTCAATAAATTGTACAATATATACTCTTCTTTGAAAACGGCAGGTTATTTAATATAGTATGATTCCCAATTTTAATAATAAATATTATAATTTAGTACATATTTGTGTACAAAGAAAAAAGTTGGCAAAGATCATCATCAGGCTGCTTTAAAGAGGGCAAATATAAAAAAGTTGTGATTTTCTTAATTTACCTAATTCTCACAATTTAGAATTTTTTTCCAATATACATATGCTTCTTTTGTAAATATTTTTAAATAACTTAACAATATAAATTAAAAAAGGAATCCACAAGGGCAAAATTGCCAAATAACAATGTCATTTGCTTCCAAATCAGAAAAATTCTGAGGCAGTACAGTTTCTACCCTGTGGATTTATAGTGTCCCTGAGGGTTTCCAGTTTCTCACTTGCTGAGAAACTGCCTGTCTGTTTTCTTGGGTGCACTCCAAGGAGGAACCCTGGCTGGGACCTCCTCTATTTTGCCATCTTGAAAACCTATGATCCTGCTACTTCTGTTTTAGTCAGCTTTTTCACTGCTGCAACCAAAAGCTCCAACCAGAAAAATTGCAGAGGAGGAAAAGATTATTTGAGGGCATTCAATTTTAGAGGTCTTAGTTCATAGAAGGCTGGCTTCATTCCTTAAGGCTGAACATCATGGAGGGAGAGTGTGGTGGAGGGAAGCAGCTCACATCATGATCAGAAAGCAGAGAGAGGAAATACCTGTATTTTAATTTTGTTCTTATCCCCTTGAACTGGTTAGGACTTACACATGAGTGGTGAGTGTACCTCTTTACCTTGATCCCAATTTTAAGTGAGAAATCAGTAAGTTCACATTTCATATTTCTGTACTCTAGTTGTTTTATCAATCACTGATAGAAGGCTATTAAAATCTGCTTTTACTTCTGTAAATTTTTCTTTTGTGTGTTTTCAAGTTTTCTGTGTAGGTGTGTACACACTTAGGATCCTGCTCTCTATCTTATCCTTTATCATTTTTTAAATTTCCCTACCTATTTTGGGAAATTTTTTTTCCTCTTGGGATAGATTGTTTTCTAATACTAATATAACCATACCATGTTGTATATACTTAAATTTACATGGCATATCTTTTAACTTGTAGTCATTGATATATTTTATCCAGATATTTCATCCCCTGTTTTAAAATTAATACCAATACTGTTAGAGTTACTCTTACCTGCACTACAAACAGGAGTTTTCCTCTGTTTTTAACCGTTCATAATATAAAGATAGGATGTTTTTTAGCTAATGTGCCAATCCCTGCCTATTAACAGGAGAGTTTAATTCATTTACTTTTGCCATGGTTACTGAAAAAGAAGGATTTGCTTTTGTCATTTAGTTCTGTGTTTTATGTATATCTTATGTCTTTTTGGTCTTAAATTTTTCCATTATTGTCATTTTTGTATATAGTTGATCTTTCTTATACTAATTTGGCTCCAAACTTCTCCTTATTTCTATATATTCTTAAGTCGTTTCTTTAGTGGTTACCTTGAAAATTCTAACTGATATCTTAAAATTATAACAATCTACTTTGAATAATACCAGCTAAAGGCCTAATAGAATGTATACTATTTCTATTTATCTCTGTCTCTCCACCTTTTATTATTGTTGCCACAGATTACATTTTTATATGTTCTGTGCCCATTAATATGAATTAATAATTTTATTTAATGTATTATTCTTTTAAATCATATAGAGAAAAGTACAACTATTCATCTATGTAGGTAGCTTCAGCAGAGTTTTTTTTTTTAATTTCTTATGACTTCCAGTTATTGTCTAGTGTTTTTTCATTTTAGTCTGAAGTACTCCCTTTAGCTTTTATTATAGGGCAGATCTACTAATAATGAACTATTCCAGCTTTTGTTTATCTGTAAATGTCTTGTTTCCATTCTTGAAAATTTGTTATTTATGGATACAGAATTCTTTGTTAATGTTTTTGTTTCAGCCTTTAAGTAAGACTTTAAGTTTCAGCCTTCATTCTGATCTCAATAAACTCTGATAAGAAATCAACTGTTAATGTTATTGAGGATCCACTGTATGTAGTGAGTCACTTTTCTTTCCTTGCTTTAAATTTTTTTTTTCATTTTCTCTGGTTGTTGACATTCTGACTATACTATGTCTTCATGTGGATCTCATTGACTGTGTCCTTGGTATTGATGGAGCTTCTTGGATGTGTATGTTCATGTCCTTTTGATTTGAGATGTTTTCAGCCATCATTCCTCATATATTTTTCTTCCCTACTCTCTCTCTATTTTTTCTAGTATTCCTATGATGCTGAAGTTGATATACTTGATGGTTTCCCTACTTTCCTTGGTCTTTACTCCTGTGTGTGTGTGTGTGTGTGTGTGTGTGTGTGGTGTTCTTCAGACTGGAAAAATTTTTCTGCCTCCTAAAATCTGTGGTTAAACTTCTTTAGCGAATTTTTATTTCTTTCTATAATTTGTATGGGTTTGATTTTACCATTTCTTCATATATCATTTTTTTTCCTGAATTCCTTCTGTTCTTTCTCCACGCATTTCCCCAGTTCCTGAGACTACTAAAGATGTTGTTATTAAATATTTGACTAATAATGCAAATGTTTGGGCTTCCTCCATATGTGTTCCTTAGAGACGAATGATACAGCCCTAAAAATGGCTTATATATTTGTTCTGTGTGTAAGCTTTCTAATCTTTTTGGTCATTGTTAAGAATTCTATCTCCTGTGCATTATATTTTGTTAGTTCTAGAAACCTAATTCTCCCAGCTTCAGTCAGGGCTAATGTTTCTGCTTATTTTAGAATGCAGCTGGCCACTTGTGCCTTTTTCAAACTATTTCGCAAAGTGCTTTTCACGTTATGTGTTGTCATGGAAGAATCTATTGTATTTTCTATGTGGTTGGCCAGTGACCTGAGAAGATTTTCTTAAATGTTTGGTTATAAAAAGGAGGGAAAAGAGAAGAGTTATTCTCTCTTTATTTTTATTATCAAGTTTAGGTGGGAAGCCAAAAGGCTATTTTTCTTAAAAAGAAAGCATTCCCCTTCATTTTTCTGATAGAAATTTATGTAGTCATGAGTATACATACTATTTGAAGGGTTGGGATGGCCTTGAAAATGTGTAGCACCATTTCATTAGTCAGCTTTTCATCACTGTGACCAAAACATCTGACAAGAAAAACTTTAAGGAGAAAAAGTTTATTTTGGGCTTGTGTTTTCAAGGGTTCAGACCATAGTCAGATGGTTTTATTGTTCTGGGCCAGAGGTGAGGAAAATCACTCAGCTCATGGCATTCAGAGAGCAAAGGAGAAAAATGAGATAGAGATAGAGATAGAGATAGAGATAGAGATAGAGATAGAAAGAGATAAAATCTCCAAGAGCATGCCTCCAGTAACCTACTTCCTCCAGCCATACTTCATCTGCCTAAAATTACCATCTAGTAGTCCATTAAATTTATGAATCCATAAAATGGATTAATCCACTGATGAGGTTACAGCCCTCATCATTGTCTAAAAGCTACACCTTCAAACCATACTGTATTGGGGATGACACTTCCAAAATATGAGCTTTTCCAGAGACATTTCAAGATACAAACCATAATAACACTAATAAAAAATTAATAACCCTAATAAAAAATGGATGTTTGAGGAAGGTAACAGCTCTGGGAAAAAACAAAACTAGTGCAAAGAAATGACAGGACATATTCTTTGCAGAGATCCTGGTAGAGGGAAACAAGGAATAAGAGAAATTTAAAATGGAAATTACTAAATTCAACCTGTTTGACCATAGAAATTTTAAATGGGAATAAGGTACACTCCTATATTGATGGTGGGACTGCAAATTGGTGCAACCACTCTGGAAAGAAGTATGGAGATTTCTTAGAAAACTTGGAATGGAACCTCCATTTGACCCAATTATTCCATTCCTTAGATATATACCCAAAAGATTTAAAATCAGCATAGTACAATGACACAGAAACATTAATGTTTATATCAGTTCAATTCATAATGGCAAAGTTATAGAACCAACATAACTGCCCTTCAGCAGAGGAACGGATAAAGAGAATGTGGCATACATAGACTATGGAATGTTACTCAGCCATAGAAAATAATACAGTTATGGCTGGTAAATGGATGGAACTGGAGACTATCATATTACATGACATAAGCCAATTCCAAAAACTAAGGTCTCAATGTTCTCTCTGATATGCAGATAGATAAAGCATAATGATGGAGGAAGAAAGAATAGAAGTTCATGGGATTAGACAAAAGGAAATAAAGGGAAGGGGGAAGAAGGGAATATAAAAGATAGTAGAATTAATCAGTCATAGTTTTTCTATGTTCATATATCATTACATACCATTATAAGTCCACATCATGTTCAACCACAATAATGGAATCCTAATTAGAATAAGTTATATTCCATGTATGGATAATTTGTCAGAATACAGCCTGTATATCTAAAAACAACACCCTGTATATCTAAAAACAACAAATAAAAAATAAAATTCCAAAAGAATGAAAAAAATATTGGGGAATTCTTTCAGCAAAGAATGAGCAAAGACAAGAGAAGACAACTCAAAGAGGCAGATGATGAAAGAGAGAATTGTATATGTTGATGAGAATAAAATTTGTAGAGAGAGCTTGAGGCCCAATCATGTTTGTCTTCTTACTTCAAGGGAAGAACACTGGGGTTTACCTTGGCCTCTTCTCTATTTTCTATAAGAACTGGTTGGCAGGATATAATGAGCATTTAGGGAGATAAAAATGAGCTAGCATGCTGGGGACAGATGGGCAGGGACAGAGAGAGTGCCCATGAGGCTGTTGCGGGGATCAAGGTAAGAACTGATCAGTGTCAGGACTGAACCAGGCAGGAGGTGATGGTAAGGACAATGAGAACTGATGAACCATGAGCATGGAGGAGAAGTGATGCATGAAGGTCAGTGAGGGTAGGGCTACTGAAGACTGACCACTGGAGACACAGGAGAATAGTCTCTAGACATCAGGAAAGGGAAGGGGGAACTGATCTTGTGGGCATTTAGTCCCCACATCTGGAATAGAAGAAGAGGTGTCATCTCCTGGATACCTGTTACCATAGAACAGAACAAACTCTGGACTTAAAATAAGAAGTTCTAGTTCTGTGTTTTAATCTCAATCCTGCAATGAATTCATACCCTCATATCTTTAAAATACTATCATCACTGTAGAGTCTTCAGCTTTAAAAGAATATCTCTTTCCTATAGCCCATCTAAAGATGAATGTAAAGTATGAGCTCCCGGGGTTCATAGTACTATTTGAAGCTTCCTGGTTCCCACCCTGCCTGGCACCCAAACTTCCAACAAAACCACAAAATGTTAGATTGGAGAATAGGTGAAGTGTTTTGGGATTTGAGAGATAGGGAGAGGCACTTAAGGATGGGGCTGAGGAAGAATTACTAATGCATTAATGACCAAAGTCTCTGAGAGAGGATAAGTAGTACCATTTTGTAAACAATAGCTACTAGTTGTATGGACCAGGGCAGGATATACTTTCTATGAGTTGATACCCATGATAACTATAGCATCTCCTCTTCTGAGGTCATAAAGAGCTATTAACTTAGAGCAGAATCATCACTACAATCCTCTGAAATTCCCAGAGTATTGTGGTGGGTAGTATCTTAGGGGGTTCCTGGACTCAATAAATAAAATATATCCAATTATCTTCTGCCCTCAATTTTTCTTGTCTCTACATTAACTATCATAGGATCAAATATTTTTATATAAAAAATTACTGGTTTTATGACTATGAGCATCTGTCCTCCTTAATGTCAAAAGCCCAATCATGAATATATTCCACAAATTACAGAAATGTCTGGGAATCAGTTTCTCTGTTTGTAAAAGTGAAAAAGCATGTGATGGCCATGCCCTCTCAGCTCTAAAATTTCCTACATCCAGGACCTGAGAATTAGCTTTCTTAGTACTTCTTTCATGTCATAATTCCTTAGTCTGTAGATGAAGCGATTGAACATGGGTATCAACACTGTGAAGATGATGGTGGCTATAGTGTCCTGAACTGAGTAGAAGGATAAAGGTTACATATGGACCCCCAGAATTGCTCCATAGAAGATGGAGACCTCAGTGAGGTGGAACCCATAGGTGGACAGGGCTTTCCTTAACCCACAGGCAGCTAGGAACTTCAGTACATTAGAGAAGATGAAAGCATGGGAGATGGTATATGTAAATGGTGTCATAAATATCAAACCACCCACAGTGAAGACCATCATGCTATTGATAAAGGTATCAGAACAAGCAAGCTTGAGATTAAGGTGGGGGTCACAGAGAAATTGGTACACAGCATTGTTTGAACAAAAGATGAGTTAAACTATGAGAAGCGTGTGTAAGAGAGAGTGCATGTTTATAATGAGCTATGCTACAACTATCAATGGAACACAGAGTTTGGACCTCATGATCAAGGTGTAGTGTAGTGGACAGCAGATGGCTACATAACAGTCATAGGCCGTCACACTCAGGAAGAACACATCCATGTTGCCAAAAGTGATGAAGAAGTACATCTGGGACATGCACTCTCTGTAGGAGATGGACTTGCTCCCCACTATGTGATTCATCAGCATCTTGGGGATTGTGACTGATCTAATGCAGATGTCAACAGTGGAGAGGTTGGCCAGGAAGAAGTACATGGGTGTATGGAGATGAGGGTCACAGCTGATGGCCAAGATGATGAGAAGTTCCCAATGATGGTGACCAGGTACATCCCCAAGAACAGCCCACAGAGGACCTCTTCCTGTTGTGACATCCCAGACTGTCTTAGGAGGAGGAATTCTGTTACTATAGTCTGATTGTTTCTATCCATGACTGTGGAGAAGGAAGCATCATCATACTTTTAGACAATATACCAATATTTGAACCAAAATATTTTATAGTTTGCAAATTTACTCACTGGTTGATAATGAAATAAATTAGAATTATCTTCAAAATTTTTTATTAGTTCATAGTTATTATACTGAACATGGATTTTATTATGGCATATTTTTACATGCACATAAGATAATTTGATCAATTCACTTCCAACATCTCCATTTGTCCTCCTTTCCTTCCTTATCCTTTTCTCCTTCTTCTAGCCTACTTGTCTCACTTCTAATTTCATGACATCCCTTTTTTCCCTTTAAAAAATCTTTATAATTCACCTTTATAAGAAAAAGTTCACCTTGAGGTTTTGAGTCTGACTTACTTTGCTTAATATGGTGCTCTTCAATTCCACTCATTTTCCTGCTAATGGCATGATTTCATACTTCTTTATGGCTGAATGAATTTCTGTTGGGTATATATGCACAGTTTCTTTGCCCATTCATCTCTTAATGAACACCTAAACTGGTTACATAACTATTGTGATTTGTGCTGCTATAAGCATTGGAATGAACTGTATAGTATACTGACTTTAGTTTTGGGGGTAAATACCAAGAAGTAGTATATCTAGATCATGTGGTGCTTCCAAGGAATCTCTATACTTATTTTCATAGTGCCTGTTCTTATACACATTCCCATTGACAACAGTGCTATAAATAAATAAATAAATAAATTTCTAAATAAATAAATAAATAAGTAAATGTATTCCTCTATGTTGTTTCCAGGATTTATTCTTCATGACTGCCATTCTAACTGGAGTGACAAAAATCTCAGTGTAGTTTTGATTTACATTTCCCTGATGGTTAAAATGTTGAATTTTTTAATATTATATATTTCTTGACCATTTTTACTTGTTCCATTGAGAAGTATTTGTTTAGTTCATGTGCCTTTTTAAAATTTTGTTTTTGTTGTTGATGAACCTATATTACATTCATTTATTTAGATGTGGTGTTGAGGATTGAATTCCATGCCTCACACATGCTAAGCAAGTGGTCTACCACTGAGCCACAACCCCAGGTCCTTATGTTCCCTTTTATTTATTGAATTATTTATGGTGTGTGTGTGTGTGTGTGTGTGTGTGTGTGTGTGTGTTTCTGTATATATGTTTTGTTTTTTGAGGGTTTTAAAATATATATTTTGGATTTTAATATTCTGTGGGACAAAAAGCTAGTAAGACGTCTCTCCTATTCTATAGACTCTCTCCTCATATTATTATTATGATTATTTCTTAGGGGAAGAAAGCTTAACATTTGGCACAATCCCTGAGATTTAGGAGCCAACTGAGAAACTTGTAGCTTGCATTGATGGGTTCGAGTGTTCCCACTTGTTTTCTTCTAGCAATTTCCAAGTTTCTGGTTAGTTTCCTAGGGTTTTGAACAATTTTTAGTTGACTTTTGTCTAGACTAAGAAAATAAAATTGAATTATCTTGTGAAATTTTACAGAAAAAGCCTAGTTGATTTTTGCATAATTTTTTTTACTTATATATGACAGCAGAATGCATTATTATTCTTATTATATGGAGAGAGCAGATATTTTCATATCTCTGGTTGTATACATAGTATATTCACACCAATTCATGTCTTTATACATGTACTTTGGATAGTAATGATCATCACATTCCACCATCATTAATTACTCCAGGCCCTCTTCCTTCCCCTCCACCCCCTCTTCCCTATCTAGAGTTCATCTATGCCTACCAAGCTCCCACTCCCTATACCCTATAAATCAGCCTCCTTATATCAAAGAAAACACTTGGCATTTTTTTGGGGGGGATTGGCTAACTTCACTTAGCATTATTTTCTCTAACTCCATTCATTTACCTGTAAATGCCATGATTTTATTCTCTTTCATTGCTGAGTAATATTTCATTGTTTATATATGACACTTTTTTTATCCATTCATCTATTGAAGGGTATCTAGGTTGGCTCCACAGTTTAGCTATTGTGAATTGTGCTGCTATAAACATTAATGTGGCTGTGTCTCTTTAGTATGCTGTTTTTAAAATCTTTTGGGTATATTACACTGAGGAGAGGGACAGCTGGGTCAAATGGTGCATCCATTTCCAATTTTCCAAGAAATCTTCATACTGCTTTCCATATTGGCTGCACAAATTTGCAGTCCCACCAACAGTATATGAGTGTATCTTTTTCCCCATCATGTGGGACTTCTAAAATATAATCCCAGGGCTAAGATATCACCAGAGTCAGGGGGAAAAGAAAAACATTATAAATGAAATGGTTCTGGGATAATTTGTGGCATTTAAACAGGAAAAAGAGGAGATGCATTTCCTGTGAGATCCAAAGCCTGAGAAAAAGGGTTGAGAAATAGGCAGCAACTACTATGTGAATTGGCCTCACTGTTGTGCAGAGCATAATGAAGGAGAAGCTTTGGAGACATATACTTCTTATAAGGTCAGCAAGGTGACTACCAGCATGCAAGTTAAACTAATGAAATTAAAAGCAAAGTCCTGAGGTGTGAAATCATGTTTACCTGGATTGATTCCCAGAACAAAAGAAGAAACCTGTCTAAAAAATGCCCCTGATGGACTATGGTTAAAGAGAAGTATTTGTTGAGTAGTGAGGGAGGTGTTGGGTATTTCATGAAGACAAAAATAGTGCCTTGGGTGCAGCCAATCTGGAAAGCTGTATGGAGATTCCTTGGAAAACGTGGAATGGAACCACTATTCAACTCAGCTATCCCACTCCTTGGTTTACACCCAAAGGACTTAAAAACAGCATACTTCAGGGACACAGCTATATCAATGTTTATAGCAGCACAATTCACAATAGATAAATTATGGATCCAACCTCGAAGCTATTTGGTAGATGAAAGGAAAGGAAATCTTTGTTACACAATCGAACATTACTCAGCACTAAAAGAGAATAAAATCATGCATTTGCAGGTAAATCGATGGAGTTGGAGAATATAAAGCTAAGTGAAGTAAGCCAATCCCAAAAAACCAAAGGCTAAACATTTTCTTTGATATGAGGACGCTGACTCATAATGGTAATGGGGGGGCAGAGCATGGGAGGAATGGAGGAACTTTAGATAGGGCAAAGGAGAGCGAGGGAAAAGGAGGGGGCAAGGGGGTAGGAATGACGGTGGATGAGTTAGACATCATTACCCTAATTATATGTATGAAGACACAAATGATGTGAAAATACTTTGTGTACAGTGACTTGAAAAATTGTGCTCTGTATGTGAATATGAAATGAATTGCATTCTGTCATCATGTATAACAAATTAGAATACATAAATAATTTAATAATATAAAAGTAAAAATAAAATGACAAACATTTGAGGAGATAAATGTTTAACCTTATTTAAACATGATGCAATGTATATATGTATTGAAACATTGCATGGTACCCCATTAGTATGTATAATTTTTATGTATCACTTAAAAGTTTTTAAAATATTTCTAAACAAAGAGTGCCTTAACCAGAATATTTTCACATTATGACCTTCAGGATAGATGGTCTCCTACAGAGGTGGCATAGAGAAAAAGGGATAATGAGATGTCAAGAATTGTCACAAGAGCCATCCATGGGTTGTGTGTGTGTCCCTAAGCATTGAAGCATCTGGTGTCTGAGAATGACCAGTAGGCATTTTCTCTGGTCAATTGCCCACGGATATTGTGAATTTCTATTTTGCTCTGCCATATCCCACTCAGCACCTGAAATGGGTATGACCTGCCAAGATGACAATCAACCTGTTTACTACAAGATGTTTGGAAGCAAAACTCTGCCCTTGAAACCTTATCCCTGCCTTTGATGTACCCCCTTAAATAAACCACCAGAGCCATTTTTCCTTTGTGTATTTGCAGCTCTTGTGTGGACTGGATATATCAGGGGCTCCACTTTTGTTAATATATTTTTGACTCTTAGTTTTTTGCTCTTCACTGACTTTTTTACACATTAAGTTTTCAGGTGGCTTACACCCTCCTTGGCAGGAAGAAGAACTCCCCAGTGAGACACTGGTCATCACCCTCATTAGAGGATTTTTTCTATTGTCTTGGATTTGCTAAGGCCTAACATGGGAACAAGGTGAATTTATCCTACACTCTTTTAAAAAAAAATATTTGCAAATGGACAAAATACTTTTAGTTAGTTTATTTAGTTGTTTTTTTAAAATGTGGTGCTGGGGATCAATCCCAATGCTTCACACATGTTAGGCAAGCTATATACCACTGAGCCACAATGCCAGCCTCTATCCTATACTTTTATGTTACAGTTACTATGTTGAGATATATGCTGGTATTGAGATAGTTAGTTGGAAAAATATTATCATTTTATGATTGAAACCCTGCAAGATTGACTTCCTCAGAAAACTATATCAAGGAAGGTCATGCAACTAATTCCTCTTGCTCTGATCCTTTAGGCATCCTCTGAAATGTAATTCAGTTCCCCCTGAAGCTTTCTTATAGAGAGAGAGTGGTTCTAATACTAGTTTGACAAGAACCACTAGATTCCATGATTTAAGTACGTCAATGTCTTTTTTCACGTAGTAATCTCTTGTGAACCATGCTAGTGTGTGTCTATATTTGAGGGTTCTGACATATCTGCATCACTGAGTGTTTGTGTCTCTGGCTTTAAAACTAAGTCTGCTTTGTCTTTGTTAAACACATTTATTTCCTCAAGTGTTTATCATTTTATTTTTACTTTTATTTTTGTATATCCTGTTGAGCCAACTCTTCTCATGGGGTTCAGATTGACATTCAAGTAACCTAATTCTGAGAAACTTTATGATAAGTTCATGAGCACAGTGGATATACATAGAGAAAGAGCTGGCATCCAATGCAAATATTCCATGCAGAACAGGAGGCTCTTACATGTTTGACATGTTTTGCAGGGTAGGAAGTGGGGCTTTGGGCTCCAAGCTTCTGACCAAGCTTAATAGAAGCCCAGTCACTGGGCCTAACACCATCATCCCCAATCGTCTCCTTCCTTATCCACTACTTAATTTTCTGTTTCCATCTTGGAAATGTACCTTCTCTGTTTACAGGGCTCAGCACATTTTGAATGGAAAGGTTTTACTTTTTAGGCCAAGAGGTATTGCTCTCTTAAACTTGGTTAGATGCAGGTAATATTTACATTTTTAAGCCACTCAATCTGTTTCTGCCCATGTAAACTGTCTTTTAGTGGAAGTCACTGTGCCCTTTGCTTCTCTGCCCCCCCATATCTATCTATCTCTCTCTCTCTCTCTCTCTCTCTCTCTCTCTCTCTCTCTCTGTGTCTTATCAGGCTGCTCTCTGCTGTCATCAGAGGCTTTCACCAAATCCCTGTCTCTGTGGCTCCATGCTGGATCTGGAGATGGAAAATTCACAGCTGCAGCTGATATCTAAGGGCATT
This sequence comes from Callospermophilus lateralis, assembly GCF_048772815.1. NCBI lineage: Eukaryota > Metazoa > Chordata > Mammalia > Rodentia > Sciuridae > Callospermophilus > Callospermophilus lateralis. Next base: position 41,201,441 of record NC_135309.1, read on the forward strand.
TTCTCACTGAAGGAGAAAATTTAGAATAAGATGCTGAGGCTCCCTTTTATCAAACTTGAATTATTGGAAGCAAATAAATACATCCTCCATCCCTGGAGAGCAAAGATTTTATGAAGATCATTGCCAGGTTTGTGTGTCCCTTGAGTCAATTCCTCAGTGGTCCTCATTAGAGATGCTTGTGAATTATTCATTGTATTCTCTTTAGACACAGAAAATAGATGTATGAGATACTTGGTTCTTGTGTAATACTTGTTTCATGATCTTCAACATTTAACTTCCCTTTTCTTAATCTTTTCTAAGGAATGAAGGAGAGATGGGAGACTTTGTGATAATACAATATATCATACACAAAGCAGTTTTCCCACTGAGAAACTGTATGAAAAATATAATAAATGTAAAGAAATTAAGTGAAATTTAGAAATACAAGAAAAAATTAGTAAATTTATAGTTTTAGTGGAGATTAGGGCCTATTTTTTCTTCTATCAGATATGGGGTCTCTGGTTGTATCCCTATGTTCTTGATCTATTTTGAGTTAAGTTTTGAGCATGGTGAGAGATAGGGGTTTAATCTTATTTTGTTGAATATGGATTCCAGTTTTCCCAGCACAAATCGTTAAAGAGGCTATCATTTCTCTATTTCATGTTTTTGGCACCTTTGCCTAATAGAAGATAATTGTAATTTTGAGGGTTAGTTTCTGTGTCCTCTATTATTTGCTGTTGGGAAAAGTATAACAGCAGCCGCACCCCAGAAAAAACCCCAACATGGCACCTAAGGACCTCTCTTCCTACTTTCCCCTTTTCCACTGGCATGAAAAGTTCCCGCAGGTGTGAACTCTCCCGCTGGCGCCAATATTTCAAATCTCGCTGGCGGGGAACCTTAGCCCCACTAAGAACTAATTCCGTGGGCTCTGGAACTAATATCTGGAAGAACTTGCCAATAAACAGATGGCCCGCCATTTATCTAAGCCCTGCCATCTCTCCTTAGATCTATATAAGCACACAGCCTTTTGCAATAAAGTGGAACTCTCCCCGGCAATTTGTCTTGCATGGAGGCTTCTTTCAGTGGTACTGTGACTCACATACAGATGAGCTCATTCTAATAAGAGCCCCTGTCTCTGGCTCCATCAAGATACTCTGCCCTCCTCTGCTCTTTCAGACACTGGCTCCCTGCGCTCACCACTTATCGGGCTTAGGTAAGTTCCCCCTCCCTGGCTTGCCACTCTCTTCGGGCTAACAGCAGGAACTGTGACTGTGACCGTCGGGTACATTCCTGATGCCCGGTAGGGAGGAGGGAACTCACCCCACTAAGATCTTCACAGGCCGCAGTGGACCCTCTGGTGACCCTCTTCCCTTTGGGGTGTGAGCCTTCTGGGTTTAGATGAGAGACTCTTTGGTTTCTTCCTCCTCTGCCCGGAGCTGCCTTCCGGCCTGGAGCTGTGTTCTGCCAGAAGCTGAGTTCCGCCCGGGGCTCCGTTCCTCTCATTCCTGACTCTTTTGCACCAGTCAAAAACTTTAGTGATGTCAGGTTGCCTGTGGCCCCGGCCCTATTTGGGTCTCACAGGTCGCACTTCACTGGTGATGACTGGGTAGTGCCCTCTGTATTTCCTCATGATGGTTGGTCATTTTGGGGACGCCCACTTGATCCTCCGTTCGCCCCGAGCCTCCAGGAAGCTATTCCAGCCCAGGTTTTCTCTCTGTCCCTCTCTCTTACTCTTATCCTCTCTCTCTCTCTTTCTCTCCCCCTCTCTTCCTTCTCTTCCTGTGACCATGGGTGCCTCCTTGTCTATACCTGAAACTTTGCCCCTCCAATGTCTAATAAAAAAATCTGACCACACTCTCTCTCACACCAGATATTAAACCCAAACTTCTGATCAAATTCTGTACCCAAGATTGGCCTACATATCCACTGGATAATGGCAACCATTGGCCTCCAGAAGGCTCGTTACATCCAAATCTCCTCCAGGACCTTTTTAATTAATGCCAGCATCTGAAAAAGTGGAGGGAGATTCCCTGCGTTGAAGGCTTTAGCCTTCTTGCACAACACCCTGCTCTGTGTTCCCCCTGTTCTCCCTCTCAAGTCCTCCTTGCTTGCAAACCCCTCCCTTCCCCTACTTCTACTACTGACTTCGCAGATTCTTCCTTATTTGACCTGGCAGATGAACCCCCACCTTATCCCTCAGCCCCATCCACCCCTCCTCTCCCGCCATCTCCTCCTCTTCCTCCGCCTGATTCCATGGATCCTCAGCCTTCTGTTTCATTCCCCTCCCCTCCGCCCTCTTCCATCTGCTCCACCTCCTCCTCCACAGAGACATCCTCTTCCCCTCCCTCTTCTTCCTGTCCATCACTGACCACCTCTTTCAGTCCTCCTGTTACCAGGTCTAAGGGACTCCTTCCCACCCCCATGACTTCGTGAGGTTGCTGGTTCCAAGGGTGTTATCAGAGTACATGTGCCCTTCTCCATGTCAGACCTTATTCAGCTAGAGAGGAAGTTAGGCTCATTCACCACTGACCCCACCACTTACATTCAGGAGTTTCAATGGGTCCTGCAAGCATATAGCCTCCCTCATCACGACATTTACATGCTCCTAGCCAATACACTTCTCCCTGAGGAAAGGCGACGGGTCTGGGAACTAGCCCAGGCCCATGCTGATGAAAATCATAGAACGAATCCCAACCACCCTACGGGCCCACACACTGTCCGGGAGCAGGATCCTCTATGGGATTACAACACCCCTGGAGGCTTACAGTCTCGGGACCTTTTTGCATCCTGCCTCTTGGCGGGCCTGATGAAGGCGGCCTGCAAGGCCATTAATTTTCAAAAGGTGCAGAAGGTCATTCATAAGAAGAAAGAAACACCTTCAGAATTCCTGGATAGACTAACCAAGGCCCTCCAACAGTACACAAACCTCGACCCAGAAACCCCTGACGGCTGTCATGTCTTAATGACATATTTCCTGACCTAAAGCTACCCAAAAAAAACTTGAACAGGGCCCTGCTACTCCTCAGACTGAAATCCTCATGGTCGCTTTCAAGGTTTTCCATGGTAGAGAGGATGAAAGTGAATGCCACAGGCAGAAGGCTGAAAACGTCAAATTCCAAATCTTGGCCCAGGTCATTCAGGGAAGGTCATCACCACACCGTCCTAATAAGACACCCCCTGGAGCTTGCTTCAAATGTGGTAAGGAGGGACATTGGGCCAGGGCTTGTCCTTCACCAAGGACACCCTCCACCTCCTGCCCAAAATGCCACCAAAGGGGGCACTGGGGGGCAGACTGTCCAACAACCCGGAGGGGAGGTTGGTCAGCTGCCCCACAACCCCAGCCTCTCCTGGACTGGAGAGTTTGATGGAGCCCTGGGCCTTCCCTCCCGGCTATTACCATCAAGAAGCAAGAGCCTAGGGTCACCTTCCTGGTAGATGGACGTTTCATTACCTTCCTCTTGGATACTGGTGCCACTTTTTCGGTCTTGAGGAAGTATTGGGGTCCTACCACACCCTCAAAAACTCCTATTGTCAGGGTAAGAGGTAAACAGATTTTCCCTCAACACTCCCCCCTTATCATGTTATATGCAGGGATCCCTTTTGTCCTTCACACACTCCTTTCTTGTTATGAGCCATTGCCCCATTCCCCTTCTGGGAAGGGACATACTCTCACTATTGAAGGTCACCATTCACATATCACCCCCCAGCTCCCCTGTCTCTCATTTTTTTCATGATGATCCTAGGGACAGATACACCTCCATCATGTACTCTTCCACGACTATCTAAACCAGTTAATCCTGAGGTTTGGGACACAACTACACCCTCTATGGCTAAATACAGTCCTATTCATATTGTCTTATGGGACCCTTCAAGATATATTAGTTAACCACAATATCCACTCACAACTACAGCCCTCCTTGGATTAGAACCCATCATCCAGGATTTATTACAGAAGGGGTATCTTAGGCCTACACACTCTCCTTTCAACACCTCCATTCTGGCAGTTAAGAAACCTAATGGGTCCTAGAGACTGGTTCAAGACCTTCGCCTCTTCAACTCCTCTGTGGTCCTCATTCACCCACTAGTGCCCAACCCCTACACCCTCCTCTCTCAGATCCCTGCTACTACTACCCACTTCTCAGCCCTAGATTTAAAGGATGCCTTCTTTTCTATTCCTTTGTCCTCCGAATCTCAGAATATCTTTGCTTTTACGTGGACTGATCCTCACACCCGCCATTTTCGTCAGCTTACCTGGACTGTCCTCCCACAGGGATTCAGGGATAGATCCCATCTCTTTGGCCAAGTTCTTGCCCAGGACCTCACATCCTTCCACCCCACCTGTTCTGACTCTACCCTCCTTCAATATGTCGATGACCTTCTTCTATGTAGTCCCTCTTGGAAACACTCTCAATCCCACACCACCCAGCTTTTCAATTTCCTAGTGGATAAGGGATATAGGGTGTCTCCCCCCAAGGCCCAGGTTTCCCAGTGTACTGTCACCTACCTTGGTTTTCGCCTTGCACCGGGAAAAAAGGAAATAACACTGGATAGGAGGCAACTCCTCTCTAATCTTCCGGTGCCTCATACAAAAGCCAAAATACTATCATTCCTAGGACTAGCAGGATATTTTAGGGCCTGGATCCCAAATTACTCTCTTCTAGCCAAACCCCTGTGTGACCTAGCAAAGGGACCCCCTGGTGAATCTCTTGCCTCCTCCCCCCACTACCACTTCCACAGTCTTCAGCAACTCCTCTTAAAGGCACCCTCCATTCACCTTCCCGATCTTTCAAGACCATTTCATCTATAAGTCCATGAAAAAGGGGGGCAAGCCCTTGGGGTTTGGGGTCAAAACTATGGGCCAACATTTGCACCTGTGGCATATTTGTCCAAGCAATTAGACCCTACCATCCATGGGTGGGCCCCTTGCTTAAGAGCTCTGGCTGCTGGACAAATTTTACACAAAGAAGCCTCTAAGCTCACTTTCAGGGCCCCTTTAACTATCCACTCCCCACATCATTTGAAGGATCTTTTAGCTTATAAGGGCCTTCAAACCCTTCCTCCATCCAGAGTCCTGTCGCTCCTCACTTCCTTTCTGGAAAACCCTAATATTATGTTCCTCCCCTACCCTGCACCGAACCCTGCCTCACTGCTCCCAATGACCCTCTTTTTACAGAGCTTCTTCTCCCTCACCCCCTCTGACAAAGCCATGCTTCAGAATATAGCCTCTAATTGTGAGATCTGTCAGTGGACCAACACTCATACTCCTTTAAGGCCTAAACCATTTCCCTCCCACCAAGCCCCGGGGACATATTTCTGCTGCTGACTGGCAGGCAGATTTCACCAACATGCCCACAGTATGGCATACTAAATACCTCCTTTTCCTTGTGGACACTTTCTCTGGTTGGATTGAGGCGTTTCCCACTTCCAATAAAAAGGCTTCCTCTGTAGCTTCAATCTTACTGACAGACATCATTCCCAGATTTGGTATGCCCACTTCCTTAAAATCCAACAATGACCCTGAGTTTATTTCTAGGATCACCCAAAAGGTCTCTCAAGCCCTCTCCTTTAAGTGGCATTTCCACTGTCCATATCGCCCCCAGGCTTCAGGGAAAGTGGAAAGGGTAAATCGGACTCTGAAGGAAGTCCGTACCAAATTGACAATGCAATTAAACTTAGACTGGGTCAAACTCCTTCCGTTGGCTTTGCTTCAGATCAGAGCTCTCCCTAAGAAACCATCTTTACTGTCTCCCTTTGAGATAATGTATGGAAGACCTCTTATACCACCTATGGGTTGGTCATTTCACAAGGACCTCTCACACAAGATTTGTCTTTACCTCTCTTGTTTCATCTCCGCTCAGAACTCTGGAAATATCAGGACTGGCTTCTTCCAGACCCAGACTCCTCTCTGAACACTCCTCCCTTAACACCTGGGAGTTTAGTCTATTATAATACCCCAGAGGAGAAAGGGCCTCTTGCCCCAAAATGGAAAGGCCCCTATCTGGTCATTCTTTGTACCCCCACCGCCGCCAAACTCTCCTTACCAGACAACTGTCTCACCCCTTGGATTCACATTTCTAGGTTGAAGCCATATCACCAAGAGGCCTCACCTGCTGATGACAGGACCACCCCAGAGGAACTCCAAGAGTCACCTCCTGAACCTCCCCTTTACTCCTGCTCTCCACACCCATCTCATCCCTTTAAGTTGCAGCTCACACAGTGTTCCCCACAGCCCAATTCCTCCTAGAAAAGGCACAATGAGCTTTCCCAACACCCTAGTCCTCTCTCTCTGCTTGTTTTTTGTGCTCTGCTTGTTTTCTGTGCTCTGTCAGGACTGGTCTTTACCCTCCTCTCCTACCATGTACCAATTCACCCTTCGGGAACGATACTCAGAATATGGCATGCAGAACATCCACACAGTGGATGTAACTACTTGCTTCATCCACAACTGCACCTCTGTTTCCCTAAAATTGTCACCTTCCAGAACCTTTGCTCCTGGTAGCTGGAACTGGCCTTTCATTTGCTTCCTTTTTATTGCCATTGGTGGCCTGAGGTATAAAATGGGTGCCCCTATTGGTCATGCAGGCTCCATGATGAATGCGGTAGTTATTCTTACCACTCACTTGGCTACCCTGAAGGGTGGACTTCTAGTTATCTCAAATGGCATAAGGGCTCTTCATCTGATAACAATGGATGGTATACTTTAGATATATCTGACCCCAAGTCCAAACTTTGGGACTATGTTGAGTTTGCTGTCTATGCTCGGACAACCTCAGCCAAACCCACAGGATGGATGACTGTTGGCCGCTCCCTGATAACGCCACCTAAGGCAACCATCCAGGTAGTCGAACACATCAAGGAGTCAGAATCAAAACTTCGAGATCTTATCCATAGCCCATCCAAAGGGGATTCAGAGTCTTTAACTCCCTCAGGCCCCCCTCCCACGTGGCTCAATTTGCTACACCAAACTCTCCAATTATTAAACTCCTCCCCTCTTTCTGTGCCTACTTCTCAGTGCTTCCTCTGTGCTTCACTTAGTTGTCAGCTTCTAGCAGCAGTCCCACTAGTGGCAGGAAATATTTCAGCAAAAACCTACAATTTCTCTAAGAAAGGACAACCCCTACATGTGGCACGTATCCCACTATGGGAAAGTTATTCCACCAATGCTTCATTTCCTTTCATCTGTTTACACCTGCCAACAATGAATCCTTTACCCATTTGTTCCTTGAGCTATAGCACCCCATCGAGCCCTGCGTTTATGCAACCTGGACATTTCCTCTGGTGTAACAGGTCTTTAAGTATCTCAATGACCAATGTCTCTGGCACCTGTTTCTTGGTTACTGTAGTTCCTCAGCTGTCTTTGTATACTCCCACCGAATTCCGACAGTTGGCCCTACCTTCCCACACCCGTAGGGCAGTCTTTCTGCTGGTTCTGGTAGGCCTCACTTTAACAACCTCAGTGGCGAGTCTCGGATTCTCTGGTGGAGCTATAGGCATACAGCTCATGCTCTATGGGCATCCAATGACCTTCAACAAAAACTGCAAGAAGCACTCAATACCACTGCTGAGTCTCTGGGCTCCTTGCAGTGGCAGGTTACTTCATTGGCACAGGTGGCTTTACAGAACCGAAGGGCGATTGATCTCCTCACTGCAGAAAAAGGGGGTACATGCCTGTTCCTCAGAGAGGAATGTTGCTACTATGTTAATGAGTCTGGGCTAATAGAAAAGAATGTCATTAAATTTCAGGAATTATCGACCCAATTGCTCAAACCCACCTCCCCTAATCCCATAATGGGGTTCTTCCAATCCTCTCTCGCCACGTACTTGCTACCTTTCTTGAGGCTCCTTATTGGGATGTTCCTTTTTTGTGCTCTCTTGCCCTGCATAATGAAGTTCCTTCAAACCCAATTACTGAAAATTTCTAATCAAATTTTCAACCAGCTTCTGCTTAGGCACTACCAGCCTCTGATGACCGATGAACCCCCATCATCTTTAATAGAACAGCTCACTCAGTGCTGAAGCTAACTACCAGGCATGATGGAATGCAACGGACATTGGACAGTGGGAGACAACGAGCCTGGGGAACCTCTTAATCTGCAATCCTGGATTTTTGAGCCTTTATGTCCTTTTAAGCCTCCTCATGGCCCTTGGTCTCTTCTCTGTCAGTCCCCCAACATGGAACTTCTGCCAAAAATTGACCTTTGCTTTAATTTTTATCTTCATCCTGTTTTTGTTCGCTCTGATCTTCTTCATGTGCTGGTGACGCCATGTCAAGGCAACGTTTCCAATATTTCCTAGAGTCTCTGTTACAGGATTAGTGGCTGATACCAACAATCTCCTCCATCCAGGACTGTTTCGATGCCATTGATGACTTGTGGCTTCAGGGAACCTTCATAGACTTCACCCCTACAGAAGTAGCTGTCTATAGCCACTGGTTTTATTTCTGGCTGCCATGATATTCCCAGACCTGTGCCTAAGGACCTTCTCTTCCTACTTTCCCCTTTTCCACTGGTGTGAAAATTTCCTGCGGGTGTGAACTCTCCCGCCGGCACCAATATTTCAAATCTCACTGGTGGGGAACCTTAGCCCCAATAAGAACTAATTCTTGAGCTCCAGAACTGATATCTGGAAGAACTTGCCAATAAATGGGTGGCCCGCCATTTATCTAAGCCCTGCCATCTCTCCTTAGATCTATATAAGCACACAGCCTTTTGCAATAAAGTGGAACTCTCCCGGGCGAATTGTCTTGCGTGGAGGCTTCTTTCATTTACCATTGGTCTACCAGTCGGTTTTGGTGTCAATACTGTGCTATTTTTGTTACTATTTCTCTGTAGTATAGATTAAGATCTGGTATAGTGATGCCACCTAACTTACTGTTCCTTCTAAGGATTGTTTTAGGTATTCTGGGTCTCTTATTTTTTCCAGATGAATTACATGATTGCTTTTTCTATTTCTATTAGAAATGTCATTGGAACTTTGATGAGAATTGTATTAAATCTGTATAGTGCTTTTGGTAGTTTGGTCATTTTGACAATATTAATTCTGCCTATCCAAGAGCAAGATAGATTATTACATTTTCTTTGACTTCTTTCTTTAGGGTTCTGTAATTTTCATTATATAGATCTTTCACCTCTTGTATTCAGTTGATTCCCAAGTATGTTTTTCTTTCTTTCTTTCTTTCAGGCTATTGTAAATTCAGTAGTTTTCCTCATTTCCCTTTCTGTGGATTTGTCACTGATAGAGAGAAATGCCTTTGATTTATGGGTACTGATTTTATATCCTGCTAGTTTGCTGAATTCACTTACTAGTTCAAGAAGTTTTCTGGTGGAGCTTTTTGGGTCTTCTAGGAATAGAATCATATAATCATCAAATAGTGCCAATTTGAGTTCTTCTTTCTCTATGTGTATCCGTTTAATTTCTTTCATATGTCTAATTGCTCTGGCCAGTATTTCAAGAACTATGTTGAATAGAAGTGGTGAAAGAGGGCATCCCTATCTTGTTCCAGTTTTTAGAGGGAATGCCTTCAATTTTTCTCCACTTAGGATAATGTTGGCCTGAATCTTGTTGTAGATAGTCTTTATGATGTTGAGATATGTTCCTGTTATCCCTAGTTTTTCTAGTGTGGCTTTTATTTCTTATTTCATCATTGATTTCTAATTTCATTTTATTATGATCTAATAGAATGCTGGTTAGTATCTCTACTGTTTTATGTTTGCTAAGAATTGCTTTGTCACATAGCATATGGTCTATTTTAGAAAAGGATTCATTTGCTTCTGAGAAGAAAGTGTATGCTCTCATTGAAGGATAAAATATTCTATATATGTCAGTTATCTAAGTTATTGATTGTGTTATTTAGTTCCATGGGTTTCTTCAGCTTTTGTTTGGAAGGTCTATCTAGTGATGAAAGAGGTGTGTTAAAGTCACCCAAAATTATTGTGTTGAGGTCTATTTGACTCTTGAACTTGAGAAAAGTTTGCTTGTTGAATGTATATGCACTATTGTTTGGGCATATATTTATAATTGTTAAGTTTTGTTGGTATATTGATATACTTTGAGCAGTATGTAGTGTCCTTTTTTCCCTTTTTGATTGACTTTATTTTGAAGTCTACTTTATTTGATATGGGGATGGAAACCCTTGCTTACTTCCACAGTCCCATGTGAGTGATATAATTTTTCCCAACCCTTCACCTTCAGTCTGTGGATATTTTTCCTATGAGATGAGTCTCTTGGAGACAGCATATTGTTGGGTCTTTTTTTTAAATCAAATCTGGTGGGGCAGTATTGGCAGCTTCCCTAAATCCGTCTAATAGTACTCTTCTATGCAACATACATCACTTAACCATAATTTTATCTATTACAAATGGAGACATTTTCTTATCGCTTCCTTGGTGGTCTAGTGGTTAGGATTCGGCACCACCGCAGCCCGTGATCGATTCCCGGTCAGGGAAACAAAGCTTTTTCTTCAGAACAGTGAAGTAAAAATGGCTATTTCCTTTTAGAAAAGGAAAACTGAGTTTAATATTTTTCTTTTTGGTAGAGAGTAGTTATCAGAAATGAGCTTTCTACTGATTTTAAGTGCCAGTTGTGTTCTGAGCATTTTAAAATACGAAAGGAAAGAACAACTCAGGCAGCGCTAAATGTTCCAAGAAGAGCCCCGGGCTGACAGAAGTTTGACACAAAGTTTTAAAAGTCGTCTAAGATTTCCCAAGGCTGTTTAAAACAGTGCCTGTCCTCTAGAGGTGTGGTTCAAAGCACCTCAGACCCTCAGAGCAGTTTGAGTAGTCGTTGCTATGGAAAGAAGCCAGGTAATTCTCCCCATCCCAACACCTACCTTTTAATTTTGAAAATAATAGAAATAATTGAAATAATGCTGCAACCAATTCAGTGTTTTCTTTATCTGAATTCACTTAATATTTTCTCAGTTCAATTAATATAATCCTTTCTCTCAAGAATGATATTCACAGGTCTCTGTACCCCCCTGCCAGCACCTGAAAGTTTCAGACTTGTCTTTGTTCTATGGAACACCTGGAAAAATTGATATTAATATGTCCTCATTCACTAGTTCACATTTAAATTTCCCCTTGTTGTCTTTAAAAAACCATAGTTGCTTTTTTAGAAATTTTATTCTAGGAATTTTCTTTTTTCCCTTTCTTTTTCTTTTTGCAGTACTGGGGATTGACCTGTACTGACTGGTACTGAGATAAATACTTGTTAAATACTGAGATAAATACTTGTTAGATTGTGAATCATAGATTTAATTGTAACATATAAAGCTGTGATTCATTTTTAAACTAAACATACAGGAGAAATTCTTCAGGACCTTGGCCTGAGTGGAGTTCTTAGACATGACATAACTCAGATCTCATCAAAATTTCAAATTTGTCCCATGAAAGAGCTAGTTAATAAAATGAAAATACAAACTACACAGAGAAAAAAATCACAAACTACATTTCTGATAAAGGACTTTATCTAGACTATATAGAGATCTCTCAAAACTCAATAATAAGAAAGCAAACCATTTAATTGGAAAATGAGCCAAAGACATGAGAGGATATTTCCAAAGAATGTTATAAAAAGATGTTTAACACTGTTGAAGTAAAAATCAAAACCACAAAGAGATGTCAGTAGTACTACTTATCAGAATGCCCTGCCCCCACCCCAATATATGCATTACCAAATGCTGGTGGGGAGGATGCAGAGATGTATTCAAATATTGCTGGTGGGAATGTAAAATGGCACAGCCATCCTGGAGAGAGTATGGCATTTTTTTAAATCTAAATATGCACTTACCCAATAATTATATTTCTAGGCATTTATCCTTGAGAAATAGAAGCTTAGTTTTGCCCCAAAACTTACACATAAACATTCATTGCACTTTTATTTGTGAAAGTCCCAAACTGGAAAAAGCCTAAAATTCCTCAATGGGTGAATGGTTAAATAAACTATGGCATTACTGTACCATACAATGCCACTCTGCCATAAAAACAAAACTATTGCTACAAAGAACAATTTGGATAGATCTCAGGGAGTTATTCTGAGTGAAAATGTCAATTTCAAAAGGTCATACACTATAGGATTGCATTTATATGACATTCTAGAAATGACAAAATTCTAATAATGCTAAACAGATTAGCATTTGCTAGGGCAGGAAGTGGGGTGTGACCATAAAGGGGTAAAACAAGAGAGATCTTTGTGCTAGTAGAAGAGCTCTTTATCGTGTTTGTGATGGTAGTTACAAGAATCTAATCTAAATAGAATTATACCCAAACATTGTACTAATGTAAAATTTCTGGTTTTGTTATACTATAATTATGTAAAATGTAGCTATTGGTTGAAATTGGGCACACTGGGACCTGTCATTCTCTGTGACTTCCAGTGAGTCCATAATTAAAAAGAAATATCAGTTTCCTACATACTAGGTGTCATCATAACCCCCTGCAATTATAATCCAGGCAGAAGCCCACTTCTGGCATCCCAAAGTTCTTCTGTTTTATCAATGATATACAACATAAACTGTTTCTTGTTATGCTTATTTTGTTGTATTACTGAGTTTCTAAGCTTGTCTCCAAGTTCACTGTGGTAAGAATTTAAGTCTTGCTTGCCAGATTTCAGAGCTGTTATCAGAGTGGTTGTTTAATGCATGTGAATTTAATGTGTGCAGTGAGACAGTGGGGATTGTGAGACTGTGGTGCCAATGGCTCCTGTGCAGCTGAGCTTCAAGTGAGGGAGGGGACAGATAATTACACTCTCTAGGGAGGTAATTGGGGCATGGGTGAGTCAGTCCTGGGAGAAACAATTTGTCCTGTGGCCTTTGATTCCCTACACAGTCCTTTTGGGTATGCTCTGAATGTAAGGTCCTGACCACTCTTTGCTAGTACTGTTTCTCAGGGTTGTGTTTTAGCAGCAACCTTGGAGGATAAAAAGTGCCTATAAAAAGAGCTGGGGATGCAGCTCAGTGGTAAAGTGCTTGCCTTGCATGCACAAAACTCTGAGTTTGATTCCCAACAAGGGGAGAAAAAAAAGTGCTTAACCTTCACCCCCAAGAATAAAGCAGGCCTGCATACTGCTGTTACAATTTTGTTAAACTCTCTGAGCTTAGTGCTCTTCAGCTTCCATACAAGTCCACTGCATATGTAGTATCTACCAGGATCCCTCTATCTTGCCCCCTTGGGACTTGGGAAGTTCTTGCAGCTTGACGGTGCCATGAGTCCTCTGTCTCTAACTCATGAGTCTTGTCAGCTTCCATGAAACCTTGACAGGCTCATTTGTTAGACTGCAACTGACATAAAATTCCAGACCCTGTTAGAGTGGTTTTTCTGAGTAGCAGCATGTTGTTCTGTCCTAGTTTTAGGCTCTAAACAGAAAGTCAGTATCTCAGCTGGTTCTGAAGGCCTTCCTGAAGGTACCTTGTTCCCCTTGATGATAAACTGTGCCCTAACTTCATAGCCACCTGGCCTCTTCCTGTGGCCTTTGAGTGATGAACTCATACCCCAAGAGGTCTTTTAGGGACAAAACTCAGGCCAGGTCACTGCCAAATGATGGGCTTCTCTAGATCTCATTCATACCCTGTCATTTCATTATCCCTGTGCTTGAAAGTTATCATCAGTATCAAATCAGTCTGTTTACTTCTTCACAGGACTGCCAGACAAGAAGACTCCATGGGGGTGGGGAAAGGAGGCAGAAGACAGCCCCCTGCCTTCTGAGAACATTGAACTCATTCAAACACTTCAGATGTTAATTGCTGAATGTCTGCAAAGTGAATTGTTAATTGTTTTAGGAGCACCAAAAAAAAAAAAAAAAAAAAAAAAAGAATAAGACCAAGAAGCTGAGTCTAGAAGAAGCAAGAGGATTTGTAGTTATATTTAGAGTTAGGTTGAAGTTTAAACCACTTAGGATCAGCATTTGTGACCTCTTGGGGAATCAATTTTCATAATCTGTAATATGGAGTAGTACTGGAGTATATACCTCAAGAGCTATTGTAATAATTTGGAAAAAGCATTGAGCAGGTTGTTACTCACACAGTTGCCTCCAGGTAACTAAATTTCTACCCTCTCTTAAAATTCAAGGGCCTGGCCAGGCATTGCAGCAATCTCTAGTACCACAGGAAAAAAAAGGAATCAGCCATGGAAGGAAGAGGAGGGGAGGGAGGGGACTACTAGGGGTAGACTCAGATTAAAGGAACAGAAACCAGAGCAAAGGACCCCAGGAGAGGGCATTAGAAGTCAAGAGTCTCTGTGGCCTTCCGAACTCAATTCTAAAATTATTTGGATATCATTCAGAACGTAGATAAAACACTTAATTTTAGTCTTAAATTCAACAAAAGCTTTATTGTTTTAATCATTACATCAAATATTCTTGTTGTTCAAATATTGTCAATACATCCAAGGTCACGGGTGGTCAAACATTGTAGGGACTCCATTCATTGGCCTCGATTTGACATCTTTGGGCAAAGGTGAAGATAAAATGAGAGAGTGGGTTTTGAGTGTTTTCTTGTGGATCAAGGTGATTGGAATCACTCCAATTCTTAGGTGCTACAAGCTGGTTATAGATCACTTTTGGAGTAGGCCTTTTTTGTGTCCCCAGGATCCTTTGTCAAAGCCAAATCCACAGACTCTTGGATGCTCTTTGCTGCCCTGAGCCCTGATTTGATAGCTGTGTCAATCCAGCCATGGGGCAGGGCTGTGTGTTCACCAGCAAAGTGGACCCGCCCTTCTGGATGGCTGAGCTCCTGTGCGTAGTCCACATATTGGTAAGGAGTGAAGGAGGTGAACGCTCCCATGGAATAGGGGTCTTGGCTCCAGTGCTTGACCATGGAATAGGGGCACAGGGCCCGGAGCTGTTCCTTGGGGCGGTCATGGACAGCAGCTAGGTCATCCAAGATGATATCTACCACCTGGGAATCGTCCATGGCAGCAAAGAACATGGAATCATCACTCACAGTATAGGAAGCCAGGATGACACCTGTGCCATTGGGGAAGATGTGACTGGGATAGTGGATAAAGCGGGCGGGGCGGTCGGTGCTAGACTTGCCACCGAGTATGCCTTCTTGCTCCCAGAAACGCTGGGTGCAGGCCAGGATCACTTTGGTGGAGCTGGTGTAGTGGACTGAACGTAGTGAATTCTCCTTGTTGAGAGAGAGGGGTGGCCGAAAACGGAGGAGCCGGGCAGCCTTGGCAGTGTTGGCCACCACCACAAAATCGGCAGTCAGACGTGACCTGGGCTGCAGAGGGTCAGCTGTCCTGAAGGTGACATGGACATGGTCTCCAGACATCTCTACTTCCTCTGCTGGTGAGTGAAACAAGACTGTCCCTGGCAAGAGGGCATCATGAAGGGCCTGAGGGAGTTGGTCAAAGCCTCCGACGATTTCATGGAACCTGAGAATGAGCAAGCAAAGGAGGAAAGAGAAAAGGTAGTTGGACAAGGCATGCAGAGGACGGGTCATTTGGACAGGACAGAGCCTGAGTTCCCTAACGGACTGTACCGGTCATGTGTTAGGGAGATTTAACAGTTGGCAAAAGGATTAACAGCAGGCACAATGTCAGCTTTAGGGAACTAGAGAAAGGTGTTGTTTTGCGTTGATCGATCAGAAAAATGTAACCCTCTGAGCCTCTATAGCCCCTTATTCTTTGTTACTTTCCTCTGGTCTCCTTGGTGGTCACCTCCATGGAAGATGCCTGGTCTCATGGCTGACAAAGACCCAGGATTCTTACGTGTGGATTCAACCCCTTCCATGATGTCCTTACAGAGTGCAGCACAGGGTAGCCTTAAAGATTGCAGCCTAAACACCACCAAGAACCTTCACTTGACCTTGATCTGTCTTCAGACTTCCTCACCTTCCTCTCTCCCCCTATTGCAGCTGTTGGCTTGAATTTAAATTGATTAATTCTGAATAAAAATGCCGAGGAGAAGTGGGAGGATGCGGGTAGGGAAAGAAGAGGTCTGTAATCCATCAGGGCTCTCCCAGGCTTAGTTCTCCTCTGGTAAATGTCAGTACCTGTTTCGTCTGAAACAGGGTCACAGAACCCCAGGTGAGAGTAAGTCTCAGTTCATTTGATCTTCATTAGCTACAGATCTCATAGCCAGTTACCCAGGGTGTCTAGGGTCTGAGTTTGGCAGCCCTGTTTGTCTTTGAGGTCTGAGAGATAGCAAGTTCCTCTTGCATGAACCTCTAAAGTAGGACTGAGGTCATGCTCTTTGTCACAGAAGAATAGGTAAGGGCCAGAGTAAAGCAGATCTATTGGCTCCTAAGAGCCCCTTAGCTAGAGGTTCTCAAAGTGGGCTCCCAAGTCAGATATCAAGGTCACTGGAATATGTCAGAAATGCATGTTCTTGGGTCTCAGTGAAGGTCCCTTGACTTTGGAAGTGATGCCCCATGTTTAAGAAGCACCCTCCCTCTGGAGGTTCTGAGGGGCATTGGCGTTGGGAAACCCCTGCCTCCCCTCCTGTCACTCCCACTTTTCTTGGAGTTATCACCTGATTTATCTTGTCCTTCCTTCTACCCCTGTCCTCACTAGTAACTGGCCACCCCGTGCCCCTTCTCTCCCCCCATTTCCCACCGAGATTCCTGAGAGAAGATGATCAGGTCACGCAGAGTCTCTATGAAGGACTCGTAGTAGCCAGAGTCTGTGTTCAGCAGGTCCCCGATCATCTGCACTGCCGCATGACTCAGGTTCCCCACCTTGATCAGGTACTCCTGGGGTCACGTTCAGGGAAAGAAGGCAACAGGTCAGAATGTTCAGGGAGCCGACATGAGAGCCATTGCTTCCCACCTGGGGGTAATGAGGAACAGAACTGCACAGGGCGGAATGACAGAAGTGCACTCAGCTGGGTCCCAGGTGCCTGGTTTGCACACAGGGCTCTGAGGACAATGCTCCAAATGGTCTCCAAGTCCTAATAACAGGGACAAATAGCTAACGTTTGGTATGGATTTTAACCTAAAGACCCTCTTCCAAGCCCTTTACTTGTATAATCCTCTTATATAATCCAAAGAAGCCCTATTTTACAGATGGGAAAGCTGAGGTCCAGTCTTCATGTCCATCTGTAACTGTATGGGGCCCAGACTGGCCTCTCTGATCTACCCAAAACACCAAGCCAGGAGGAAGGTGAATACCAAGTATTGCTTCTCATCCTGCCCTGACCCTCTACTCCTACCCATTACCTGGCTGTCCTGGCCCCTGCACCAGAAAGTGACTATGAGGTTCTACTTCCAGTATATCCATTGGCCTGTGATCGTGCCCTGTGGTTTGCCCGTGCTCCTTTCTCCCAGGCAAGTCCTGGACATGACAAATCTGGCTGGAAAACTTTCACCAATCAGGGTGGCTGATCAGATATCGCAGGACTTTGACCCACCCAACTTCTGAAGCACCCAGTTCAGAAAGGCAAACCACCACCTCTATTGGAGCAGTCAGCCATGAATGGTTAGGATTTCCTCATAACCATTCAGCTTCCTCCTCAGCTGTCCAAATTTATGCACCCCCTTGCCCACTTTGCTCCCATCTCGGGAACAACCACTGGAGGCCAACTATCCTCCCCTAGCCAATCACATAGGTGCTCCCTTTCCAGTTAACTGCCTCCAGCTTCTCCATGCCAATAGCCTCTGATTGAGGCACATCTGAAACCTTCCCCTTGTGTGTGTGTGTGTGTGTGTGTGTGGTGTGAGGATTCAACCCAGGGCCTAGCACATGTCAGGCAAGTGTTCTTCCTCTGAGCTATTCCTCCAGCCCCAGTCACCTCTTTTTGCACTATAGCCATGAGTACATCAGTGGTGGACCACGTATAGGACAGTGGTCCCAAGAAAGTATATAGCCTTGTGACATTGTAGCCATCTTTGTGTAACTAAGCATTATGATTTTTACTGAACTATGTCATCATCTAAGGATGCACTTCTGTGATGTTATCCCCCTCATTAAACAACACATAACTGTATAAGGGCTTTCCCATACCTCTACCTGCCTTTGACTCTCTGCAAAAATGCAAGTGATGGTGGCAAGTTCCTTGAAATAGCATGCTCTGACTTGCTATATCTTTGACCTTTGACTGCTGTCCTTGGGGTGGTCTTTTTAAAATTTTCTTTCTTCCCTCCCTTCCCATCTTCCTCTCTACTCTCTCCTGTCCTAATGGAGCTTACCTTCAAGTAAAGGAGAGAGATTTAAAAAAAAAGATAAACAAGTAAGGTGCAGTGTAGTAAGTACTAGGGTGGGTCGTCCCACTGGGGTGGTTTCTGGGTAGCTGTGACAGGGTGGTGCATGGTTAGCCACGGTTAGAGGGGAGCCTCAGGACTGACCTTGGTGGAGAAGGAGTCATACTTCTCCAGAATCTGGCTGCAGCTACTGTTCTTCAGCTCCTCCACCAGCTTGGCATGGAAGAAGGAGAAGGGGGTGGACACTTAAGTGAAGGTCAGTTCCACACACACCCTAGACCCTGGTCCCACATACCCCCATGTTCCACGCTTGGCACTTGCTTCCACTCATCCTGGGTGTGTCTGAGGCATTCTTTATATTAGTCCTGAATGCAACACTCAGTCCTTCAGCTGGACTGGGGCGCTTGAGGGTGGAAACGTTATCCCCTGTCTTGGACATATTCTGAGGTGTATAAAGCTGGAGCCAGGCTCCCTGTCAGCCTTGGAGCCCCTAGAATTGGGGAAGTCTATCTCCTTGTCCTTGTGTGAGGACATTTCTGCAGGCCTCTGGGGCCACTGTGAAAGGTGTGGATGCCTAAGGGCTTGGTCCCACTGAGCTGTTGAATGACCCTGGATGATGTCCAAGAGCTGCGGAGTGCATGCTGAGCTTAGCAGGATATCACTCCAGCAAAGGCAGGGCATCTGGACAGAGGCCTTCTGTGGAAGTTATGTCCCAGAGCTCAGCTGTCACACTGAGGTCCTTTTGGGTCCCAGGTCAGGAAAGAAAAAGGCACTGTCAGTGCTGAGTAAACATTGGTCAGTTAGAAAAAGGTGTGCAGGTATTCCAGACAGGGCCCATCACTGATTTTCCTCCTTGACCACATATCAATAATGATGACAATTATAATTCAAGATTGGCCATATGCCTTGTAAAGTTCTTATACCTTTATATGCATTTTCTCACTTAATCTTCACAACCGGGCTGGGAGAGAGGCTCTAGCAGTATGATTGTTTTATAGAAGTTGGAACAGAGAGATGGCAAGTATCTTGTTCAGGGTCACACAGTACATTCAAATAGAGTCCAGCACGTGGGTCTCTCTCTGCCTTTAACCTAGATCTGCCATGATGATCTTAAAGGCAGCTAGCTTTGCACATGTCTGTACATGTGAAGACCTTTGGGATCTGAAAATGCACAATGACTGCTGAGATAGGAGGTCATGGGAGGGAGGCAAGGTAGACAGACCAAGCTAGTGGAGCCCTCCTGCACATGGGCCTGGGGTCCACAGAGAGAAACTTTAGGAAGTTTGCACAAGATGTCTTTGAAGAAGGTGATGGCCTGCATGGAGGTCACTGATTCCTACTTTGGCTTACCTTTCTGAATGCTTCATCAAAGAGCTGGTCAACTGTCTTCCCCACCTCATCTGCTCTGACTGAGTACTCTAGCAGGCTGGGGTCAGCCTGCACAATCCCCGTGCGCTGCCGTACTCCATTGATCAGCACCCAGGTCTGGTTGTTGGAGGGGAAAAACTCCTTGAGGGTCAGCCCCAATTTCCTGATAAACTCATGACAGAGCCTGTGGAGTGAGTCAGAGACTGGTCCAGGATGAGGAAGCAACCAGTCTTCCCTGCTCCCTGTGCTCACGTCCTGCCTCTACTGGATTCCCTGGGGCCCTCTCTGACCTCCCTCCACAGAAGGAATGCTAGGCTACCTAGTTGCTATGCCAAGTTGCTATGCCAAGCTATGGCTATGTGACCAAGAGGAAACTGGGTACCCATTCTTGTGGTCACAACACAACAGGCTGGCCCTCTTTGCTGGCTGAGATCTCTCTCACTTTATTTGAGGCTTGTAGCCTTCAGACTTTTAGGTGTGGCCCCTCCAGGTCCAGGAGATACTATGAAGATGTGTAGAGGGAGTGTCCCCTGGATTTATCCTCCCTGGAGACTGTGTGTATCATGAGTCTTCCAGTCTGCATTCTCCTAATTCCTGCTCACCCACCCCTTCAGGATGGCCCTCCCGAAGTGGGCTCCCACAAGACACCACTTTCTCCCAGAAGGATGTTCATATTTCTATCGTTAGCAGGCCTCACAGACTGCCTTTTGACTTTCCCAGGTGTTCTCCCATCCCAATTATCTTTTGTGATCCTCAACAGGTGCAGTTATGTCTGTTCCCTATATTAGAACATTGAGGCTTGGAGAGGTTTCGAGGTAGCTGTGGAACTATGAAATGAGTTGGCATAGGTCCTGTCCTTGTTGCTAGCAGCCCATATCCTGGTCTTCCCCATCCACCCCCACTTCTCTCAATCATACCTGTGGTTGATGGGGATCCTCATGGCACCCAACTCTATGAACAATTGTGTTCCAGGAACTCTATGGGTCTCAATTCTGCCACCTACACGCCCTGAAGCCTCTAGGACAGTCACCTAGAAAGATAAGTATTTATAGAACTCAACTAGGCCAGCTGTGTCCCCACCATACAACCCCCTCCTCCTCCCTTCAGGCAGGCCCAGATTTGCCTCTCTCTGAAGTCTCTCTCTGTCATAGAGACAGACCAATTGCTCTCCTACCCCTTCCATCCCAGCCTAGAGTCCTAGACTTAGTCTTTGGCTCCAGTTCCATTGGGTTATCCACCACCTGCAGCCACCTCCCTGCTCAGAGTCCAAGATCCCTATGAGGTACTCTCCCAAGCACCATTGTGTACCTGGTGGCCAGCATCCTGCAAAATCTTGGCAGCTGTGAGTCCAGCCATGCCTGCCCCAATCACCACTATCCGTTTCTTTTCAGCTGTCTGCCCCAGCCCGTCTTGAGCCAGCTGTAGTAGTTCTTCATACTGGGGGTCTTCAAAGCATTTCCCAAGGTCGTCATGGAAGGCCTGGGTACTCACGCCCAGCACAGACAAAAGGGCCAGAGCCAGACAGCCTGAGAACATAGTTGTGGAGATGGCAGTCAGGCAAATAGCTGGGGACCAAGGAAGCCAGCTTTAATCTTTGATCAGTGGAGGATCATGTTACTGAACCTGTAATGCAATATCCTGGGAACTCCTGTTTCTTTCCTCCATTCCAGAGTGTGCATTAGTCATGGACCCTCCCATGCTTGCTTTCCATGGGGAGATCAATGCCCTCCATTCAGGGAGAGACACAGGCTGCATATCTGTCCCCAAGGACCTGCCATCACCTCAGCCAGCTGGACTTCCATGTAGGAGGCCAAGCCCTCCGCTGAATAGAAGACAGGTGAGATAGCTCTACCCTTCATATTGGGTTTC
Source organism: Callospermophilus lateralis (assembly GCF_048772815.1). NCBI lineage: Eukaryota > Metazoa > Chordata > Mammalia > Rodentia > Sciuridae > Callospermophilus > Callospermophilus lateralis. The sequence continues at coordinate 41,222,793 of NC_135309.1, forward strand.
CTTATCTCCCCTTTGGGGTTGATAAAATGTTTGTTACAATGGGAAGACCTTACCTCACTGCAGCTATGGAAGGATGGGGTAAGACATTGTTTAATAAACTTACATTCTCTGAGGTGTGCATGGTAGGCTACCAGCTTTCCAAGACCCAGAGGAACATCCTGGGGTCATCTCTTAGAGATGACCAAAGGTTATTGAGTTTAAAGAATTTTCTAGACTGAGCCTCCATTTCCACACTTGTCTTCCATTTTATTCTGGCTCTGTTCTGAGAGAGATGTGCCATAACTTCCCCCTAGGGTCCTATAAAAGGTATATGTCTTGTGATTGTTTTGTTCCTATTTTCAAAACTATTTATCTGTGCTATGGGCTGAATTGCATATTCCCAAAATTCATATGTTGAAGCCTTAATCTCTAGTACTTCATAATGGTGACTCTGTTTATAGATGGAAGCCCTTAAAAGGTGGTTAAGGTAAAAGGAGGCTGTTAGGATAGATCCTATTCCAATCTGTCTTTATAAGAAGAGGAAATTTGGACACAGAAAGAGACACCAGGTATGTGTACACAGAGGAAATAACTTGTGGGAATATGGTTATCAGGAAGCCAAAGAGAGGTCTTAAATCAAACCTGCCGACACCTTGATCTGGGACAGCCAGACACCAGAACCATGAGAAAATAAATTTCTCTCATTTAAGTCACTCAGTCTGTGGTATTTTGTTATGGCAACCTGAGATGACTAATATAGTTTATTCCTTTTCTCCCCCGATATGGAGAAGAAAAGATGATTGGTTCTTACCCAACTCTCTCAGGTCAGATAGCCACAGACCTTGGAAGAAAATTTGTATTCATTTTTCTTCTTAAAATTTTTTTGGTGTTAGGAATCAAAGCCAGGGCCTTGCAAATGCTAGGCAAGTGCTCTATCAACTGAACTATATCCCCACCCATATTTGCATTTTAATGTAAATCCACACAAGGAATGTGTGAATGTCCCCTGGTCTTCAATCTCAGGATTTTCATTTAATTTGGGCTACCCTTCTTTCTTGGTTTGTCATAGGATTGGTATTCACATTACAGAAAATAAAGGCACAGAGGGACCCATCATTTGTCTCCTTCTGGGTATAATTTCTCACTCTCCCATTTCATTTCAATCATCACCATTAAGTTTGTGTGGTCCTTCTGATTCTTGCATGGAGTATGTTAGTAATTGCTAACCTCTTGTCTTCTCCATCTTGAAACAGAAATCAGTCCCTACTGCACAGAGTGTGCCTCCTGAGAAGCACCTAATGTATTTTTGGAATATAGGGGTGGTAGAAAAATTAGTGGATGGAAAGTTGGGGGCACAAATAAATGAGTGCATGGGTAGACAGTGGGATCGACAGTGGGAAGGATGTGTGCACAGAGAGGCTTTGGGGCCTCCAGCCTCTGCATTTCATCACAGATTCCAGTTGGTGGGCAGTGCCCATCCTGGACTTGTGCTCTCTGGTCCTTGAGACCAACATTTAAAAAAATATTTATTTTTTGATTCTTTTCAATTATATATGACACCAGAATCCACTTTGCTATGATTATGCAAGCATGGAGTATATGTTACTCTAGTTAGAATCCCAGTCTTAAGGATGTACATGGTGGTGAGCTTCACTGTGTTGTTTTCACACATGTACGTGGGAAAACTATGTCAGATTCATTCCACTATCTCCTTTGCTCCTCTCCCCTACCTTCCCTTAATTCCTCTTTTTCTACTGCTCTTCTAGTCTTCCCCTCACTCCTCCTTCTATTGTGGGTTAGCGTTCACCTATCAGAGAAAACATTCCCCCTTTTTTTGTGGGGATCCTTCCATCCACCTTTCCCCTGTCTCTGGCCGAGGACTTCACCTGCTTCTCCAGCTTCCTTCTGTGAACCTGTGTGTTTGGCTTTCTCATTCCTTTTACTCCATCCATACACATGAAAACCCCTCAGAATTCAGCCTCTCTCCGCCCTCAGGAATCATACATCTTTTCTTTCTTCAAGGAATAGGAATAGGGTTTATTCCTTGTCTCTTTCTTTGAAAAGAGAGTAGAATCTGACTCATTCTGAAATCCCAAGTTTTGGTCTTTTTTCCCCCCAGTCCCTTGGGATGTTTATAATTATCTCATTACTTACTTATTTGTGGTACTTATTGATTGAATACAGGGCCTCTCACGTGGTAGGCAGGTGCTGTACCACTGAGTTACATACCTAGCCTTCCAAAAACATTTTTATTGTTATTATTTACTAATTAATTTATTTTATGGTACTGAGGATCTAATCCAGGACCTCACATATGCTTTGCAAGCACTCTGCCACTGAACTATATCCCTAACCCTTCCAAATTAAAAAAAAAATAATTTTTTATTTTGCCAAGTTGCCCAGGCTGGCCTCTAATTTAGAATCCTGTAGCCTCAGCTTCCTGAATAGCTGGGATTACTGGCATGTGCCACATACAGTCTATTTTAATTTTTGATTAATATATATTGATTTTACATATTCATAGGATTCAGTGTGATGATTCCCACACATGCATACATGCACTGATCATTTCAACAGCATCTCTGTATGACTTGAAAATGGTACTTGAAATTGTCAGCAATTCCATTCCTTAAGGAACCCATAGATTCATGGCTGGACCTTCTAGGAAACACAAATGCTTTGAGGTGTTTTCTCAAAGGTGAGGGGGAAGTTTCCATGGAGAAATCCCCCTCTTCTATCAGTTGTCTTGCCCTGTAGAGTCAGCTCTGCAGAGTCAGCTCATTTGGGCAGACGGCTCCTCCCTGGCCATAGAGAACAGAACAGAGCATCTTTGCTTGAGGAGCTATCAAAACAATCCAGAATAGCCTTGATTTCACACAGAAAAAGCCAGACCCAGAAATCCATGGAGACACACAGGTATTTACTATTTGCAAAGAGAAACCAACACCAGACCCATAGCCCTAGCGCCCCTCCACATGCCTCCTGAGCGAATCAACAACCTGCCTTAAAGAATTGCTGTGTTCTGTTTTGGAGGTGGGGGGACTACTAAGCAGCCCAGATGCCTGCTCTGAGAGTTAAAAATCTGTTCACTCTGAATAGAAGCTGTGCACAATTATTACATGTCAATTAAAAAGAAAAAAACCTCCATAATTTCTGATCTTTTGTCCCCTATTGGTTTGGAAAGCAGGATCACCAGAGCAGGTTAATGGGAGATAAGAAAGGAAGACTGGGAGGAAGAGGGATGGCCCAGTATCCTGGCCTTGTGGGCTCCCTCTTGGTACTCACAGAATCTCAGCATGGTTCTTAGTTCCCCAGGATCTGGAGCTGGATCAGGTCCTGATAGGGCTCTGAGGATTGTCTGAAAGATGTGAGCAGAGTCAGAGATATTTATGGCCTGATCCTGCCTCTCAGCTTCTTAGTTCCTACCCTTAAGTCACAACACCCACTGGAAGCCTGCCAGGGAGGAGGCCCTGGACAAGAGAGGCTTGGGTCCTGGGGGCAGTAGGCACAACCTAGTGCTCTTCTTATCTCCACTTACCAGATCTGCCCACCTTGCCTCCCACTACTCTGTCAAGTGGCCCTTACTCTGTCAGTTTCCTTGGCTAGAAACCCTAAGGTAGGTTTGAGTCCTCCTTTCCTGAGTCTCTGTGTTCAGGGTTTCCAGCTTCCTTAAGCTCTGCCTTCCCAGGGCGCTTACCATGGTACTCATTCTTTGCTTAGGTTCCCTCTCCCACCTAGCCTGTGGGGTTCTCTCCCTCTGCCCCTTCACAGTCACTGCAGCTGGGCCCTTCTTTGCCTTGGCCACTGCTAGAGTGACAGCTGTAAATGAAAATCAGGTTTGGCAGCTCCCTCTCTCCCTCTCTTTTTAATATTTTTGTAGTGGGGATTGAACACAGAGCCACATGCATGCTAAAGCAAGAACTCTACCACTGAGCTACCCCCTCAACCCCAAACTTGCTCCTGGAAACCTTTGATACTTTTATTTATTCTGCTGGCTAAAGAATAACCTATCAAAGAACTTGTTACTTTAGCAAGGATGCCTATTGGAGTGCTGGGTAGGCAGTGGTGCTTCAGTGAATACTCTCTCAATGAACACATAAAGGAGGTGTGAGGTTTGGTACCCAACACTGTGGCCACCAGGGACTCTAGTTTCCAAACTGACAACCTCCAGAAGACAGCCTATCCCATCCTCTTCTCCCACATTATCTCTTCATAAACTTGTCTTCTTGGACAATCCCTCACGGTGCGTCAGGATGTTTACAACAGAGATTTCTCTATCTGGGGCTTAATTAGTCCTATGCTTCCTGCTCCCAAGTGCATTTTGTCCCCACCCACCCAACTTCCAGGACTCCCGGTGTTTTTTCCTGGTAGCCTTTTGGGAACTGTCACCTTCCTCCACACCTCAGGGGTGTGGCAAGGGCATGCAGAGACTGGAGCAGTCTGGGCTGGAGAGAAGGAGTAGAGCTTGAGCTGGTAGAAAGTGGAGGTAGGTGAGGGGGATTAAATGTGTTAAGGCATAAGCACTAGCTGCTGTCACCCAGTCTTGCTGTCTGCCCTCTGAATCCCAGGGCTGTGAAGGAGTTCCTTAAGCTTGGCCATACTCAGCAACGAGCTAGCAAAGCTATTCAGCTGGAATGCTGGCATCTAGTTTTAGGCCTTTCTAATTCCTTCTAGAAGTGCTCCAACTCTATCACCTCTCTTACGCACAGTAACCAGACTGGACAGATCCTCAAGGTGCTGGGTATTTTTAGAGACAGGCATAGCACCAGCCAACAAGCAGGTCAGCCCTGTCACCTCTTAAGCAGATAGTACTCTGCTCATCTCTAAAGATCTCTGGGCATAATGTTGAACAAAAGATACCAGACAAATGACACCTACTTGTTACTCTCCTTACATGATGTTTAAACACAGGAAGAACTAACCAGTAGGGATAAAAGTGATAACAGGGCTTATCTTTTGGAAGCATTTCCTGGAATGAAGCATAGCAGAACTTTCTGAGAGTAATGGAAATCATTTTTACCTGAGCGGTAGTCACTCTCAAGTGTTTCACCAATTAAGATGTCTGTGTTGTACTCAAGGTAAATTATTCCTGTGTAAAAATTCAAAACCATAAAAAGGCACCCCCCATGCTAAATGGTTTTTTTTCTAGGTTAAAAAAAAATGAAGGAGGGCTGGGGATATGGCTCAAGCGGTAGCGTGCTCGCCTGGCATGCGTGCAGCCAGGGTTCGATCCTCAGCACCACATACAAACAAAGATGTTGTGTCCGCCGATAACTAAAAAATAAATATTAAAATTCTGTCTCTCTCTCTCTCCCTGTCTCACTCTCTCTTTAAAAAAAAATGAAAGAGAGAGACAAGAGTGGAGGAGATAGAAGATAAATACAGTAACTATAGAGTATGTCAGATGGTGGAAAGCATTCTGGAAAAAGTAAAGTGGGCAGGGAGGTGGGCAGGACAGTGGAGCCCAGAGCAAGAGGGGGAGCCAGAGGCCAAGGAGCCAGAGGCTGCTGGGGATTTGGGCTCACATCTGTTGAGAGCCTCCTTGGGCTATGCCTTGCCTACCTTGCTTCTAGGAACTGACTAAGGCCTGAGAAGCCCTAAGCACTGATAGGTGGAATTCTAAGTAAAACATGGCTAAACTCCTATAGATGAAAGTCTACAAAGTTCTTTTTTTAGTTTATTTATTTATTTATTTATTTATTTAAAAAATCCAATATTAAATTGCTGGGGAAACCCCATTTTCTTGTGTGGGGGCGTGTTTTTTGTGGCCAGGGCCTGGGATGGAAGTTTGACTTCACTCTTGCTATTCCAGCTCCGATCATTTTACTCACCCCACATCCCACACACCTGGAAGCAGGTCCTCTTATTACTGTTGTTTCTTGATGAGGAAATAAGACTTACAGGAATGGGGAACTTGCTAAGATGGCCCAAATCACATCACAAGTGTGTGTCAGAAATGAGACACACATGAGCTTCCTTTTGGCTCTTCCTGGCTTCTGAGGATGTGTCAAACACTGGGGGTGGGGTGGGGTGATGGGGACTCTGGAAGGGCCACAGAACCAGAAGAAATAAGTCAAACATCTTGTTCAACCTCTGGTGCTGAGGTTGCAACACAGCCTGACGCACAAGCAGACATTAAGGCTCAGTGAGCAGCTCAGCTTTCAAGGGTGGGATGCCGGGATGGAGCTGCCTCAGGAACTTCTGGCTGCAAGGTAGGCACCCCACCCAGGAATGTGAGAAATGTCTGCTACAAGTGTGTCCTGAGGACCTGTGTTTTGATTGAGGGGCACTAGCTATGTATGCTAGTGCTGCTGGCTCTCCCAGTCACTGGTGTGTTGGTGGTGGTGAGTCCACTCGGGGCCTGGCCCAGTCAAGCCTCTGTTCTTCTGATCCACTCAGAGCCTGGAGAAAGGCTGGATGTAGAAGTGTTGTCCAAGGGAGGGCCTGACCAGACCACTGGCATGTGGCTGGGAGCCTGTCCTGGGGGACCCTATCCTAGGGGTCCTGTTTTGGAAAATCTTGTCCTGGTGGCCTTGTCCTAGGAGATCCTGTTCTGGGGGGCCTGTCTTAGGGGGCCAGTCTAGGAGAGATTGTCCTGGGGGAGCCTGTTTTGGGAGCCTGCCCAAGGAGGCTGGTCTTAGGGCAGCCTGACTTGCTTGTCCTCTGATGGGAGGGAAAAGAGCGTGGAGAAGGGAACTCTCTTGGGACTCTGGCAGGGACTCTGATCTCCCCAAAGTCATCCCCATGGGTGAATCTGTTTATTGTAGGAGAACTGGTGGAGGTGGGAAGAGAATGGGAGGAGGAGGGGAAGGATGCAGGAGCAGGAAGGAGCAGGGTACTGAGTCAGTAAAGGGGGAGACCTCAAGCAAGTTCCCTGCCTGGCAGCCCTTTGAGGACCTGCCATTAGCCCCCAGCTTGCCTTCCTCTTTGTGTACCTTGTCTGTCTCCTCCACAGCCACTCTTTGGGGTAGATGAGAATCACCCAGAGCCCTGTCTTCTCGTGTTCCCCTGCATCATATACACAAAAAGAGATTGTCACTAATCCTTGCCCTGGCTCCTTCCTTTTGGCACTGCTGCCCTGCCCTGCCCTCCACAGAGGTATCAAGTGTGTGAAGTGAGGCCCAACAGGGGGACTATGTGAGTCACGGGGCCCCAAGTACACAGCCACTGCCTTTGCCTCTCCACTTGAGGACTCTACCCACTTTCTACTGCAAGAACAGTAGGGGACCTCAAAAAACTTAATGGAGGTGGGAGTGGGGGTGAAGCATGCAGAGCAGGAAGAAGGAAGAGAGAACAGGGACCCAGAAGAACAGATCGCTACCCGTAAAACATAGTGGGGCAGACACAGCTTACACTTCCAGACCACACCTCCTCCCCACACACATACACCCTTCTTCTCTGGGCTACTCTAGGACCATCTTACCTTTATGAGAAGATGAAATGACAAGAGGTAGAGAGAAGGGACCCTCCTTGGATCACAGAAGTGGGGGCTTACTCCACCCCAATCCTCATGCCATCCTTTCTCACTGGCACCCTGTCTGATTCCTCACCAAGAAAACAGCTCTATGGATGATGTGGCCAATGGGGGTCCTGGTCCAGGTGGAGAAGGACTGGACCTCAGGCACACATACCTCCTTCTGGGAAGGCAGGACAATTAGAGGAAAGGTCACTAGAGGAAAGAAAAGAGTCTCTGCGTGTTTATCCTAAAAGTTTGTGCTGTGACAAAATATAGGGATCGAGATACCTGCGAGCTTGCCTGGGGCCTGTAGCACCCATGTCTACAAAGCCAGGGCTTGAGCCAAGTCATGGGTGTCTGGGAGGGTAGGTGGAGATCAGAGTCCTGGAGAAGGACTTTCCTGTTGTGCTCCTCGTAATCAACCTACAGTCTGGATCTTCATGCAGTTGAGTTTCCTGGTCTCTCCCCTGATTTCTAGATCTTTGCTGACAGGTCCCACCAGAGGAGTTTGGGGAAGAGAAATGAAGGGGGTGGGATTTAGATTGTGCTGTTAATCCAAACCAAATGCCAGTGCCTCTGTACCAGACATCCAGGAAGATGTTCTCATCCTGATGCAATAGGTGGCCTGGTTCAAGAGAGTGGACCAGTCTTGGGCTCATCAGGATCAGATAGCTTGGGCCTGAGTAGGTGTGTACCCATGCTCAGTTTCTACCTCCCACCTTGTCTGTGACTCAGCTACTGGGCACTGTTTCCCAGCATCCTAACAGAAGTGGACCTGAGTGACCGGGTATGGTCTCATACATGTCTCCTCTCTGTACCTTTAAACCTGGTCTTCCTTCTTTCTAGAGCTACACATGGAGAGAAAGTTCTAGCATGACCAGAAGTCTTTAGGTGTCCTCTGGGAGGATGAGAGAGCACACTAGAGGTTCTGCTGCTGTTAGTGGTGCTCATAGCAACAGCCTGCTCTGCCTTGGCCATGTGTCTCCTGGCTGCTGTCTTCCTTCTGGAGGTCTGTCTCTTCTACCCTTTCATCCCATCTGTCCATCTGGGACACAGCATTGCTCTCTAGTGGTGGGTGGGGTGTTGGAAGCAATGACTTTTCGTCCTTCAACATTTTTATTTATTTTATTAAAATACACACACACATAAATTTTGTTTTTTGATACTAGGATGAAAGGCTGGTTCAACATATGAAAATCAATAAATTTAACACAGCAGATAAATAGACTTAAAGATAAGAACCACATGATTATCTCAACACACGCAGAGAAAGCATTTGACAAAATACAGTATGCATTCATGTCTAAAATATTAAATAATCTAGGGAGAGAAGAAACATAACTCAACATCATAAAAGCTATATATAACAAACCCAAGGCCAACATTCCTCTAAATAGAAAAAAAATGGAAGCATTCTCTCTAAAAACAGGAACAAAACAGGGATGCCCCCTTTCACCACTTTTATTCAACATGGTCCTTGAAACCCTAGCCAGAGAAATTATGCAAAAGAAAGAAATTAAAAGGGAGCATATAGGAAAAGAAGTGCTAAAGTATCCCTATTTGCCTATGACATGATCATATATTTAGAAGACCCAAAAAAACTCCACCAGAAAACTTTTAGAGCTCATGAACGAATTCAGCAAAGTAGCAGGATATAAAATTAACACCCATAAATCAATTGTGTTCCTATACACCAATGATAAATTAGCCAAAAATTAGGAAAACTATCCCATTCACAATAGCCTCAAAAATAAAATAGTTGGGAATAAATCTAACAAAAGAGGTGAAAGATCTCTGTAAGGAAAACTACTAAACACTAAAGAAAGAAATTGAAGATCTTAGAAGATGGAAAGATCTCCCATGTTCTTAAATAGGCAGAATTAATATTATCAAAATGGCCATAATACCAAAGTGCTATACAGATTTAATGCAATTCCTATTAAAATCCCAATGACATTATTTATAGAAATAGAAAAAGCAGTCATGAAATTCATTTGGAAAAATAAGAGGCCCAGAGTAGCCAGAGCAATCCTTAGCAAGAAAAGTGAAGCTGGAGGCATCACAATACCAGACTTAAATTATTCTACAGACCAATAGTAACAAAAATAGCATGGTATTGGAACCAAAACATACCTGTAGACCAATGGAGCAGAATATAAGGCACAAAGACAAACCCCCATAAATACAGTTATCCCATACTAGACAAAAGTGTCAAAAATATACATTGGATAACCTCTTTAATAAATGGTGCTGGGAAAACTAGAAATTCCTTTGTAGCAGAATGATCTCTCTCATCCTCCAAAAAAACTGAAAGTGGATCAAAGACCTAGCCATTAGACCATAAGCCCTGCATCTACCAGAAAAAATAAGAGTAGGCCCAACACTCTGTCATGTTAGCTTAAGAACCAACTTCCTCAACAAGACTCCTAAAGTGCAAGAAGTAAAATCTACAATCATTAAATGGAATGGTATCAAACTAAAAAACTTCTTCACAGCAAAGGAAACAATCAAGAATGTGAAGAGGGAGCCTACAGAATTGTTGGAATAAGTTTCAGTCTCAGCTAGCAGCTACTAGCAGCTTGGAAGTGCCTGAAATATCCACCTTCCTTCAGGCCTGACAGGAGGGCCTTCAGGATGGGGTGAAACCACATCCTCAGCACTTGTGGTTAGCATTACCAAACTGCCCAGCCAGGAAACTGAGAGTCAGGGACTTTAGGGCATGAAACCCCTGACTCAGTAAGGGCTAAAGACCCTTCCAGATTGCTTTCTGCCACAACAGCAATATTTAGAGTTTCCTCATAGTGTGGTTACATTAGGCAGAAGATGATTGGCTTATGGATATTGTCTTGCTTATGTATGATTGACAGGCACGCCCCACTCAAACCGTGTAACCGTTGTGTGCATTCCAAAAATAAACTGAGCTACTGGATGATGACCTGAGGCGGGTCTCGAGCCAGTTCTCTCACCAGCTCCCAGAGTCTGTGTGTGTGTTGATTCCGTGTCTCTACCTCCCGCGACAAGGTAGCCCAGTGACCATCGATAATGAAGGGACTAGGAACACCTTCACAGAATGGGAGAAACTCTTTTCCACCTGCACTTCAGATATAGCATTAATCTCCAGGTATTAAAAAAACTCAGAAAACTTAACACCAAAACCCCCCAAATAACCTAATTAATAAATGGGCAAAGGCACTGAACAGAAGAAGAAATATGAACAACCAACAAATATATGAAAAAATGTTCCATGCCTCTTACAATCAGAGAAATGCAAATTAAAACTATACAGAGATATGATCTCATTCCATTCAAAATGGGAACAATAAAGAATACAAGTAACAATAAGTGTTGGTGACTATGTGGGGAAAACAGTACACTCATACATTGCTGGAGGGACTACAAATTGATGCAACTACTTTGGAAACAGTATGGAGATTCTTCAGAAATCTTGGAATGGAACCACCACTTTGACCAAGTTATCCCACTCCTTAGTATATACCTAAAGAACTTAAAAACAGCATATTATGGTGATGTGGCCACATCAATGTTTATAGCAGCTCAATTCACAATAGCGAAGCTATGGAACACAATCTAGGCATCCTTAAACAGATGAATGGATAGAGAAAATATGGTATATATATACACAATGGAATATTATTCAACCACACGCACACAAAATTAAATTATGACATTTGCCTGAAAATGGATGAATCTGGAGACTATCACGGTAAGTGATATAAGCCCCAAACCAAAGGTAGAATGTTGTCTCTGATATGTGGATGCTAACACACAACAAGGTGGAGAGGGGAGAAATAGAAGTTTAGTAGATTAGACAAAGTGGTTGAAGAGAAGGTAGATGGGACAGGAATAGGAAAGACAACGGAATGAATCTGACTTAACTTTCCTATGTATATATATAAAATACAACACATCATGTACAACCACAGGACTGATATTCTAATCAGAATAAGATGTACTCTATGTTTGTATAAGTATGTCAAAATATACTCTATTTTCATGTATACTAAAAAAATTAAAAAAGAATTTGATCAGATATCAATTGTGGGCCTTTTGGTATGCTGATTTAGCTAGATTCTTGCTAAATTGGACTAAGGGAGCCAAGGACAGAGCTCAAGTTCAGAGACCTATCAAAAAGAGGACTCAGAGAAGTCTGACTCAAGTGTGAACCAAGGAGAGTCTTCAGTTCAGTCTTTGTTCAAGACTTGGGAGCTCCTCTTCTTGACTCCTTTCCTTTAAATAACGTAAGTCCCTTTCCATTGGAGTGTATTTGCTGGGTGGTAGGAGCAGTCGTATACTAAGAAAGGGGGGATTTCTATGATAATAAAAAGAAAAATCAGTTGGTGAATACAGAGGGCAGTCAGTTGAGAATTCTAAATATCAAGCTTGAGGCATTTTTAGATGGCTTTCCTGATTTGCAGTTTAAATGTCTTTGATAATGGCATTGGATGTTCTGATTAATTTTATGAGTGTCCCAATGGGAGTAGGCACACAAGATGTGTTGGGGTTATTTATTTGAAGTTTAAATCAAGTAATCTACAGCTTCAACTTTCAGGACTTTGTGAAAAGAATAGTTTTAGTGACTCCAAGTCAGGAGAGGGTAGCAGAAAAACTAGAAATGTTAGTTTGGAGAACAACAGCCAGATATTGAAGGAAGTCAGATGTATATAGGATCCATGCAGGGACAGCTATAGTTTCCCATTGAAATATACAATTTTTGTTTATAGTTATCTACATTTTTGATGAAATATAACCAAAGTAAGGTTATTCCTTTTAAAATTTTTTTATTAGTTATTGATAGGACTTTATTTATTTATATGTGGTGATAAAATCAAACCCAGTGCCTCACACATGCTAGGCAAGTGTTCTGCCACTGAGCCACAATCCCAGCCCAAAGGAAGGTTATTCTTATTTACAAAATAAGTAGTGTCATTATATTTGGCATGATTATTTTTATAAGTACAGCAAGAATGGTTCTTAGCTGCATAGGCCCTTTTAAGTTTGCTTTGCTGGAGTTTTTCATAAGGAATATCAGATCAGATTTTTCAAAGCCACTTGACCCTAGGATTAGAGTTCATCTATAATACCTGTAGATTTGGGTGAATTCCTCTCTTCTAAAAGTCTCTCTAGTATATTGGGGTTTCAGGGCCTGCCAGGAAATGAACTTACCTATAATTCTGGAACCTCTGTTAAGCAGGTCCCAGACTGTTTTTTCCAAGAGTTCTTAGCAAGCATTAGCTCCATAAAGTCAACTTTAGTTACTTAAATCCATCTGGTTATATCTGATTTAATGCATCATTCTTAAACAGAGAATGATGTCTCTGTCATGTCAAAGCCATGGTAATATAAGTGGTGTTTCCTATTCCTCACAAGGAGGACAGAGGGTGTTTCCAGATGAGATTAGTATTTGGATTGGTGGTCCAGTAAAGTAGATCACTCTACCTAATGTAGGTGGGCATCATGTTATTTGCTGAGGTATATTTTGTTTTCACTGATTCCCAAATCTCCAAATAATTGGGACCTGAGGCTCTCCCTACCCTGTCTTCCTGCTTGCCTATTAATAGCGGCTGTGGCCCTAACAAAGCTGTTTCTCAGGCATACTCTGAACTTTCCTAAGGCTGAACCATAGCCCAGTATATGTATATACCACATTGTTTCCCCATTCATTTATTGATGAATATTCAAATCCTATTTTGGATACATATGGTGAGGGACTCAGAGACTGAAATGCTGTGTACATAGGGAGGCAACAGCATCAGGACAGTTGGTAGCTGTAGGCCCTGGAAGGGAACTTCTCAGAATCTGTCACCTCCCTGACAGTCAACTGATGCTAAGTGGGGGAAGCACATTGCCCAAGTCCCAGAGGCTCAGGAGCAGGACTTTGGAACATGACCTAAGGCATTTGCTTCTCAGGAATCCTAGTCATCTTTTGTAGACATCCTGATGCTAAATTTCCCTTGCTTTACATCAGTTTGAACCAATGATACTGAGTTCCAAGGCCTACCTTCTCTTGCAGCTGCTAACAGGATGAATCTCTAGAGGGGTTATAACTATGAATTGAAAGTGCACAAGCCCTGCATGGAGGTGAAACTCTGGAGTCTGTAAGTGACTTTGGTTTGACTTTTAGTCAGTAGTGCGACCTTGGTTAAGCTCTTTGATCTGCCTGAGCATCAGTCTTCTCATCAACACTAGTCACTTTGTGTCGCAGCCGTTGAGATAGAGCAATGTTAGTGAAAATTCTTTGCATGACCTCTGACTCCTCAACACATCTGTTCCTCCTGTGGAGCTGAGACTGAATTATGAAGGTAAGGGAGGAATGAGATAACCTGCAGGAACTTGCCTCTGCCTCGAAAATATGTTTATGGTGATACATAAGGTCAAGTTTACCATTTGAACCACTTTTAAGCATATAGGTGAATGGAATTGAGTACATTCACATTGTTGGGTACCCACAGCACTATCTCCTACCTAACTTTTAACTATCTCCTATTTAAAGTTAGTTAACTGCTAACTTTTTTTATCGTCTCAACCTGAAATTATACCCAATAAGCAATAACACCCCATTTTCTTGTCCTCCCAGTTCCTGGAAACCACTATTCTGCTTTCTAAATTTCTTATAAGTGTAATCACACAATTCTTGTCTTTTTGCGACTTCCTTATTTCTTTTAGCTTAATGGTCTATGCGTGTTGGAGCATGTGAACAGGATATTCATTCTAAGGCTGAATCATAGCCCAGGGTATGTATATGCCACATTGTTTTCCCATTCATTCATTGAAGAATATTCAAATCCTATTTTGGATTAGTAAGTCAGCAAATTTGTTGATTGCAAATCTCAGAAGTGAGGGTGAAGAAGAAAAAGGAAGGGAGGAGAGAACCAAGAGATAATAGCTGTCCTTGAGGAGGGAGGGAGGAGGGAGGGAGAGAGAGAGTGGGGGGGAGAAGCTTCTGAGGATGATGATGAGATGGTGGGAGAGGAGTGCTGCCTTGGCAGACCTCTCCTGTCCCTATTCGTGTGTCACTAACCTTGGGTGTGATCTGCTAGAAATTGCTTATTACGGGAGCCTGATGCTCTCCTGGCCCTGTCTCCCTGCCTGCCTGCTGCAGCTGTGGCTCTTGCAGTTTTTCCTCCAGGTGCACCTTCGGTTTTTCCACCCACCTGTGCTTGGGGCATTTGTGCTATCACTCCTTGAGCCTCTTTGACAATGAGGTTGTACCACCCACAATTCTGTTTCCATGGAGCAGGAAGCAGGTCGCTATTTCTCTCCAAAGGCCCTCTGCCAATAAGGGCATTCTCAGAAAGCTGCAGGTGGGGAGTGCCAGGGTTCACCTGGGAGACAGTCTGTAGAGAGACAATGCAACCAGACAGGTGGGTGGGAGGACCAGTTGGTCCCAGAGACCTTCTTCCCTTGGGTTCTCAGAGGCCCCAGAGCCTTCTTTGTGGGCTCGTTTTGGAGATAACATCAGTATATGCTTCCCTGTCTGGACAGGTGCTGGGAGGAGAGGAATAGAAGTAAGAGATAACAGAATGACGCACACTCCTCAGGGTTATTAGAAAGATAGCAATTTTTCCATCTTGGCATCTAGTCTTTTCACCTGGCCTCAGATACCTTCCTGTGGGACAGGTCAAAGGACTGATTAACAAAGGGAATGCAAAAAAGTTCTCATCCTTGGGTTTGGTGTGCTGGAAACAGAATTGAAGGAGGTTGTGCCCTCTTTTCTGGACTTACTCCCTCCTTCCCTTCCTCACTCCTTCATTACAGTTAAGCAAATCGTCAACAAAATGCCAGCCCCTTGTGCTATTTTAGATTTCACTTAAAATGAGGTTCAACTGAAGAACAGAAAGGAATGGAGAAGAAAATGTACGCTGCCTACTTCCCAGACTTGGAGACACAGGGTCAATTAGTGTTTATCAAGTGACTAAAAAGAAAAAGATGAAATTCCTGCCCTCAAGTGGTCCCTATTTGCTTACATTAAGTAGGTGTTTGGAATGATCTGGAACATTCAATTGCTCCCTCATTCACACTCACTCCTTCTGTTACTTAGAAATACACCTGCGTCCCAGTGGAGCCATCAAAGCCCTGCGGTAAACAAAGTAGACAAAGACGGTGGCTTTGTGGACCTACAGTGTGAATGAAGACCAAACAAGAGTAAAGAACCTGTTATCCGTTGGATGGTAACTTTGCCAAGTGGAAAAATAAAAGAAGGCAGGGAACAGGGAGCACTGGGTTGTTGCAATTTTAGGTGAAGTGGAAATTTGGAGGGGCGCGGCGGAGGGGTGCGGGTATGTGGTAGACATGTGCAAGTGGTGGAGACGTGAATGTGGTGAAGGCATGTATGGTGGAGGTGTGTCGTGGATGCCATCCTGGTATTTTTCCTCCTCAGGCATGTAGCTGCCTCATGGCAGCAGCTGTCCTCAATTCTTTGTCACCGACCGTGGGTAGGGGCTGTCTGCCCCGTTGGGGCCAGAATAAATTTTAAGCCTCAGGGCTGCTATAGGGATCATTTTCAAATAGATCAAAGTTCCAATCTCCTGGTTTCCCTCCACTCCTACCCCCCTTGCTTCCTTGTTCAATCAGAGGAAAAGTTCTGGGCCTACCGTGTCCTCCAAGCCCCAACTTGGCTCTGCTCCTGCTCCTCGATTCTGCTTCAATCACACTGGCCTCCTGGAGATCACTGAACCTTTGCTCTGGCTGTTCTCTGTGTCCTAAAATGGTCTTCCCACCAGCCCTCACCTCCTAAACCCTTTGCTCAAGTGTTGCCTTCTCACTTACCTTACCTCTCACCTCTGGTCTGCTTTATTTCTTCTGCAGTACTGTCACCTTTTAATCATGTGCAAGTGGTGGAGATGTGAATGTGGTGAAGGCATGTATGGTGGAGGTGTGCATGTGTCACAGCAAAGCAGGGAGCTGAAACTCCAAACCTCAGTTCTTGAGTTCCTATGAAAGAAGATTTAAAGCCAGGCACCAAAAGCCATGCAAGAGGACTTTATTAAGTAGAAGTGAGGGGAAAGTTAAGTAAAAATGAAGTAAGGCTCAAGCAAAGAGCATTCTCAAGAGAGAGAGAGAGTGGGCCTCTCTGAGCAGAGAAAGACAAAAGAGACCACGCTGTCTCCTAATTTTTTACTGTTTGGTGTTTACCAGCAACCTTCACCAATCAGGTGTTCAATTCCTCCTTCCCATGGGGCAGTGGAGTTTTTGACAGTAGTTGGTCCTCTCCAGAACTGTCTTGGTGGCCAATCTTTTTAGGGGGGCTTCATTTACAAGTCAATCCCATGCTAATGTGGGCACTGGGTCAGTAGCTGGTCAGAATTTCCTTAGTGCACCTGCGCTACTAAGTAAGTCTTCCTTTCTGGAGAAATGAAGCCAAAATATAGCCATAATTTCTGGCTTCACATCAATCTCCATGAACTCTGTCAAGAGTTAATTCTATTAATCCTTTTCTCTTGATGAGCTTTCCAAATAGCTTCTTTATTTTTGTTTATTTTCTACAGATTAACTGCCACCATTTGCTTTCTTTTCCACTTTGAAAGTAATTTAAAGAAGATACTAAAGTAATTTGAAGAACACTTTTGACCTTGCTATGCATTTCACTGCTCATTGTTACCTATTATCTAACAGTAAGGAGGAAAAAGGAGGCAAATCATAGATAGGGAAAGTTTGACTAAACTGGGATGTAGGTTAAGCCTGATATATGAGACAAAACCTCACCCAGCAGAAGTTGAAAAGAACTGAAAGAAAGACATTTCTGGCTGTGTTGAGGATCCAACTTGGGCAGGGGACATTTGGAAGAAGGGGAAGAAAACAATGTGGGGAACATGTAGGGTGAACATCATGACAGAAGCCAGGGTGAGCAACCATCTTGGTTGGTTCTAGGCTGACTGTTTATGTGTTAGCATAGAAAGTCCCTTATTTTGGGAAAGTCCCTTATTTGGGAAAGCCCTCTGGGGGACACATTGCTCAGTGATAGGTATTTACAATTGAGAAAGGCTTGGGCTACTCTGGCAAGTGTCCTACACTCTGCAGTATGTTGTATGTTTAGACTTGGCTGAAATGTTTACTAGGTTGTATTTTGCATATCAATTTTTCCTAAGCTAGACTGTGGATGTCACAAAGGCTGAGATTGACCTCTTTGTCCTGTTTGCCACACCCTCCCCAGTGCTCTGCATAGTGCCAGGCAAATGCTAGGCATTCAGGAGTTATTTTTTTACATGAATGAATAAAATTTTAGTAGATATTTCTTTAGATTCTACTGAAAAAAAATCTGCTGTGCATTGTTGCTGCTGTGCAACAACAATATTGCAAATGAACAAATATTTTGGACAAAAATTATATTTCTAGTGGGAGGCTGTCTTGAAGACCACTATATATTGTTATATGACAAATGGCTGAATACTAATGCTTTGGCTGATGAAGATAACTTACCATCTTGAAAAAGTGTCATGAGTATTTTTTATTTTTTTAACAGTTATGGAGCTATGGCTTGGAGAGGATTGGAGTCATCATTGGTTTCCTAAATCTCTCACCCAGGACCCCAGCATGACTCAAATGATCACTACTTCCTCAGGTTTTCTTGACTACAACTTTTTTTTTATTAACTCATATTAGTTATGCAAATTAATGTGGTTCACAGTGATATTTTCATACATGCACACAATGTCCATTGACAAATCCAACTCCACCCTTTCCCCCATCTACTTCCTAATCTCTAGCAATCACTGTTCTACTTTCAGATCAACTTGTTTTTTAGTGTGTACATATAGGATAATTTGCAGTTCTTATCTTTCTGAAAACACTTGCTCTTTTTACCTACATGCCCAAATGAAGTGTTTTTTTTTTTTTAATTTAACAACTTTACTACTGTATATCTTGGTATTATTCTAGGTCAATATACTTAAAGTTTATTGTGTACTCTTTCAAAATATAGGTAAAAATCTTTTTAAAAAATTTAAAAAATCTCTTTTGACAAATTTTTTGAATTATGGTTTTTAGAATATGTTCTGTTTCCTATTTGTCTTTCTTTATCTATATGGTGGGTTTTTCTTATTTACTTTTTTTTGGGGGGGACAGTGCAGGGGGGCTCATGGGTGTTCCAGGGATTAACTTAGGGGCACTGGACCACTGAGCCACATCCCCAGTCCTATTTTGAATTTTATTTAGAGACAGGGTCCCACTGAGTTGCTTAGCACCTCACTTTTGCTGAGGCTGGCTTTGAACTCACGATTCTTTTGCCTCAGCCACTGGGATTACAGGAATGCACCACTGCACCTGGCTTTATTTATTTTTTATTAGTATTTTTTAACCTTGTTTGAATCTTTTTTGGCTTTTTCCATATATCTCAATTTTTAAATTTTTCTTTCTTTTCATCTTCTATTTCTCTTTGAGGTTTTTTTTTTCTTTTACTTTTTTCATTGCTAGGGATTGAGCCCAGGGCCTGATGCTTGCTAGGCAAGCACTCTACCATATGGGGAGCTACACCTCTAGCCCTTTCTTGGGGGAACATAAATGTTATGCTCATTTATTATTATATTCCTTCTAGTTTAGGCTTCATTTGTGATAATGAATTTTTCATTTATTCTAATTACTTCCTGAATTTTTCTATTTTTGATCGCTATCATTCTTTTGTACCATATTATTTCTTCATGTCTTTTTAGTTCTTTTTGAAAGAAGTTACAGTTTGATCTGTTTTGTGGGCATATTTCCATATGTGAAGGAATTTTATCCCACTCTTTTTTTACCTCATAATACTGCATGGAATTTAACCTTGATTTTTCTTTTCAGTTTCTCACTTTTCTAAAAAATTAATTTTTCTGTATATTTAAAAAGAGGCCTGGTTAGGATAGTTTTTCTAGCTTCATGGAATTCCTTCTTGTATTGTTATTTTTGTGAAGCATTCAAAAAAGTGATGGTTTTCTCTGTGATTTGTGCTTTATCCCTGATCTTTCAGAGCACAATCAACATTAAATTGGACAAAACCACTCCCAGCTTCATCTGAAAATTGGCTGACTGAACTTTTCAGTAGACAACCTGTTGGCAATTTTGTGGTTCTCTTGTTTGTTTGTTGTCAGACACCCCTTTTCTTCACTCCTCTGCTCCCCCAGCTCCACACAGACCCTGGTCACGTGGTGTTCTTGAAACTTAGTATTTTGGCATTATACATTGGTATTTTGGGTTTGTGGGGAAACTTGTGACCTGATTTTGTTTTACATATTGTTCCATGAGATTCTGCTGCCTAGTTGCTCTATCTTTTCTCTATGAGGAGGCTTTACAGGCAATACCAAGTTCTGAGAATTCTCTAGACTTAAAAAAATGGGAATGGGGGAATTAAAAGTACTAGCTATCAACACAGGTAAATTGTTTTATTATCTTGAGGTGTAGAAGGCTTTTCTAAATATAATATTAAAAGCCAAACATAAAAGAAATTAAAAGGTAAAAATTAATATGTAATAAAGAAAAATTGGAAATATGTGTAAAAAACAGCAAAAGACAAAGCATAAACAGAAAATTATGCAAATCATAACCAACAGGTAATGTTCTTAGTATGTGTTCTTTTACAAATTAATCTAATAAATGAACTTCTGATTCATAAAGGAAGAAATAAAATGGTCAATAAGCACAGAAAATTCAAATTGAAATGGCATACTATTTTATTTTAGTTTTTACTATTTTAAATTCAATAACAAATTTCAAGGTTAAGAAAAATAAATTGGCATAAATTTTCTGGAGGGCAATTTGGTAGTATATGTAAAATTTAGAAGAAGCCTATTTCCTCTTACTCAAAGATTATACTTCCAAGAATTTACCCTGGAAAAATAATCATTCAAATGTTACAGAGATGTATATGCAAAGGAAGTTCACAAAAGCATATTTATAAGAGAAACCTGGAAAAAATATAAATATGTTTCATCCACTAGGGTATTTGTTAAATAGATAATTGTAAGTTGAAATAACAGAATACCTTTCAGCCATTATAAATGGTGATGTAGTACTAAATTTATTGATATAGAAGTCAATGATATATTGAATAAAAACCAAAAAAAATTAAAACATGTCATAATGTGGTAAATGAACAACAGATTTTGTTTTATATATGAGTGGTGTGTGTTAGTATGCAGGAAAATTTTGGTCGGTTATTTGCAAGAATATTGATGCTGGTTACCTGGAGGGTGGGTTGCCTGGGAAAAGGCAGGTGATGAGCAATCTCCTTAACTGCTTTCTTCCTTGCCTGAAATTATTTAATAATAAACATGTATTTTAATACATGTATTATGTTAATAATGAACATGTATTATGTCTATAATCTGAAAAACAATTTCCATTGAAAATTTACAAGGTCAGCTTCTCAAATAATGAGACCTGATTTATCTGTTCCCTTTGTCTGAATTCAAGTATGTAATCTACAGTCTGGATGACACAATTTAAGACTTAATTATATGTCTTGGTCATGCCTTACTCACTAATGATTTTGTTAGTGTTACTCAAGCCTCCTTTACATTATATGCAGCTTCCTAGGACTAAAGAATGTCTTTTTGCTTCTTTTGCATTTGGAAGCAGTATAATGATCAATCACTACTTGTGAAAAAGTTAAACGCAATTTTACATTCTCCCATAATTCCTTAAAAATGTTAGCTCCTTCCTCTGGTTGTAAATGTGCTTATTCTTTTGTACCTGTGATGGGCAGAATGATTGCTCCCCAATGAAGTCCACATCCTAATACCCAGAACCTTTAACTGTGTTTCATAACATGGTAAAAGAGAATTAAGGTTTCACATGGAACAGGGATCCTTCAGCAGACCTTATAAGAGGGAGATTATTCTGAATTATTTGGGTGAATGTCATCACAGGAAGGAGACAGAAGAGCAGTCCTGAGTGATGTGCTGTGAGAATGATTCCGCTTGACATTCAAAGATTTGAAGATGGAGAAGGGCCATGGGTGAGCTAAGGAAAGGAAAAGGTAAAGCAATGCATTTTCTCCTAGAGCCTTCAGAAGGAATGTGGCCCAGCAGACACCTTGGTTTTAGGCTCCCAACGCCTGTGTCAGACTTATGATTTGTAGGACTGTAAGATAAAAAAAATGTGTATTGTTTTAAGCTACTAAATTTGTGTTACTTTGTTACATCAGTCATAGAAAATTATATAGTACCCAACTGAGCTATGAGCATTTTAATTTCCAAACACAGTCTCAATCCAGAAACAACAACCACAACCACAATAACAACAAAACCCTTCAAATTAGTCCTGGAACTAATCAAAACACCCTCTTCCATTCAGTGTCATTTGAAGTTGGGGAGGTGGGATCCTTAGGGAGTGAAGATGCTTGATAAGACAACCTTTCCACTCTTTCTACCTCTGTCTCCATCCTGTTCCCTATATATTTGGTAACAGAGGAACCAGGACCTGTTTGCCTGCCATTTCCTTCCTAAATTCTGCATCTGTGTATTTGACTTTCACTCAGTGTGTAACTCAGTTCAGAAGGAACCAGAAAGAGTCCCATTTTAATTCCACTACACATGCAAATGGTAGTTCCTAAATAAACATAGTCAGCCCTTGAGATTGTCCTATATGTCAGAGTTGCTATTAGAACACAATGTTTTCATTATATAAAGCAAGATTTCCTACCCTTCCATAGTCTTTCTTAAGAAATTTTGTGCAAACAATGGTTGCCAAAGACCTTGCTGAGCTTACTTTCATTTTGCACCAATTTGCTACATGCCCAAACTGGTAAAGTAATGAAGACAGAGTTCTTAGTGGCTATCACATGCCAAATTTCTTCAGGGAGGCTTACATTTTATTAGCATAAAGACAGAGGTTAGATAGTTATCCGTATCACAAAGCATGATACCTGAGGGTACATCTATTAGTAAAATGCTATTATCTTGATCAATCCTAATGTGATCACCTAAAAGACTTCTTATCTCTGGGAAATAATTACTCTCTTGTGCTGAGAAGTGATGGTGATTGATGATTAAGTACCAAGGAATTTATTCCTGTTAGGTAGGTGGTGGCGACTTAGAAGAAAGCAGTCCCTCTGGAAAGGAACATTGATCAGGTGCCAGGGGAAATGCCTGTCAATCATCTAGATCTCCTGACTAATACCTGTCAATCAGCAGGACCCCCTGGCCAATCCTGGAGTTCAGCCAACTCCCCTGACCAACTCCAAAGGGACAAGGACCCTAAAAACACCTTTTCCTGTCCCAAGTCCTACCCTTCCTGCTACTGTAAGCCCCATAAAAGTCCAGTCCGGTCGAGCTTCCATGCAGTTTCTCCTCAGACCCTTCTCCTGTCCCCTCTGTGGGTCTGATGGAGTTCCGCCCGGGAGTGATATCTCAATAAAGCCTTCTTGGTCGGCCCTTTTTAAATCTGCCTCTTTTGGTCGCTGCCCTCCTTGCCTGATCTGACGATTCTTTTCAGGGATTCTTCAGAGGTCATTTCTGCTCCACCTGAAAGTTTGATTTCTTTGAATTTAAGTTTCACAGACTCAGTTATTGAACAAAAGCACTGTTATAGTGGGGAAATTATCTTCTTAGGCATTGAGATGGGTGATAGGGTTGAAGGATCTGGTCTGCATGTTTTGGGAAGTGTATTATATAGTTAAAAAATGCCTGGTCCCCCATAGCGCATCCTGGTCTTGCCACTTACTGCTTCTGCTTGTAGAGGCAGCACTTTGTGAATGGAAGCTCTGCTGTGGCCCCAGCCTGACCTTGTGGGGGTCAGGTTGGCAAGAGTGTTAGCAAGGCCTGTGGGATTGCCACAACAAACCCTTATCACACAAGCCTCTTGGGATCCTCCCTGGAGGGTTTTATAGTAAACTTTAAAAAAGAAGAAGAAGGAAAAAAAAAAAAACCCAAACCCCACCTGATGTTTACTTCCTATGATAATGAAAACAGCCAACAGGGAACTTATAATGAAAGGATCATTCTTTGCAAAGAGCAGGCTAATTAGAAAATCTCAAGTACATCTATTAATAGAAATGCTACTATCTTGATCAATTCTAATGTGATCATCTAAATGAGTTCTCATCTCTGGAACTAATTACTCTCTTGTGCCTCAGCACAAGTAAGGATGATTGTTGATTTAGTACCAAGAGATTTATTACTTTCAAGGATTCTTCAGGGATCATTTCCTCTCCATCTGAAATTTTGATTTCTTTGAATTCAAATGGTATAGACTCAGATATTGAACAAAAAGTGCTGGTGAATGAGGAAATTATCTTCCTGGGCATTGGGAAGGGTGATGGGGGTTGGAGAATCTGGTTTGAATGTTGGGTGAAAAGTATTTATGGAGTTAAAAAAAATGCCCAGCTTCCCCATCCTTGGACTCAACTCTGTGGTGTGAGGCTGGCTTGGCAACCAAATGTGATATAACTTTATATTCTTTTTTATTTTTAATTAATTAACTTTTTTGAATTATAGTGTGATACTGATATATCTTATATATGTCATTAGTATATATTTGTATGCATACACATATGTATAGGTGTATACACATGTAAGTGTAGTATTTATTCTGAAAATATTTTAGACTTACATAAAAGCTACGAGAATACTAAACACCATACCCCACAGTACATTCTCAGCTTCTCTTGAGGCTACTGTTTTAAATAACTATAGCATAGTTTTCAAAACCAGTGAATTAAAATTGATACAATGAAAATAAAAAACTATAGGTCTTACTCAAATTGCATGACCTTCCTCACTAATGTCCAATCCAAGGTCCCACAGTGTATCTGACTGTCATCTCTTCTTTGTCTCTTTGCCTCTCCAATATTTCCTTAGACTTTGTCTTTTATAACTGGACCCTTCTTGTTAAGAATGCTGCTTACTTCTCTTGTTGAATGACCCTCAGTTTGGGTTGTTGGCTGCTTGCTCATTATTCAATGGAGAACATGCATTTTGGGCAAGAATGTTAATGAAGTGATGCTCTGCACTCTTCAGAGCATCATATCAGGGAGGTGTGTACTCTCGATCCATCTTATTAGTGATGATGTTCATCTTGATTGGCAAGGAAAAGAATTTGAATTAGGAGATGATGGGGGAAAAATATGCCACAACCAGCCTGGGTGAGGGGCTGGGCTCTGCTTTGGGAAGTAAGTCTGCTTTTGGCATGCTTTCAGGGGGATTTTTTCCCCCTTAAGGAATTCCCCTACTTGGGTTCTGGCTATGGGAAACCCCTATCCCTCATTACAGAATAGAAAATGTGGCTGAATAGATCTAATTCATTTTCTCTAACACATTTGACCATGACCTATAATAATAAGAAGAAGAATGATAAAAATAAACAACACTTACTGAGCCAGATACTGTCCACTAAATTATTTCTATTCAGTGTTTTTAAACTTAATTCTTATGATGTATAAAGAAGATACTATTATTAAGTTCATGATTTTTTAGATAAAGGTATTGAAACAAAATGAAATTAAGAAATTTATCTAGAGTTACAAACTTCCTAGGAGGTAGTGTCTGGATTTAAGTCTCCTGGCCCCACACACCAATGGCCTCTCACTGCTGAAAGGTGAAAGGACTCATTTTACATACAACCACACACCCCCAGCACGTGCTATACGTTGCATGTACACATCACACACACTTATACACCACAAGCATGCACACTTATGTACCACATGCATACACCCCCACATCAGATATTATGCACGCTACACACCCCTATACAACACGTGCCACATACACATATCACATACACTATATACAAACCATACAGACCCATAACCATGTAGCACACATCACACAATACTACACACCCCCACTCCACAATCACTATGGAGACCTACAACCCTAGAGCACACACCACACCACATACACTATATACATACCAAAGAGACCCACAACCATATAGCACACACCACACATATCATATACACATGCACCACACACACACATGCACACACATACACACACACACCAAATACTATACACTATATAAACCACAATAAACGTATCATATATATATACTCACACACTCATGCATATACCATACACACCCCAGATACAAATCATATGCATATTCATGCACTCTCATTGCTGTATATACAGCAATATACAAACTCACATAAGCAAGAAAAAAGTTGTGCAAGTGGATTTATCTCTTCCAGGTGTGATGCTCTGAGATTTTGCCTTGTTTTCCTTGTTTGATTTTTTGAAATGCTGGACATTGCTCACTACATTACTGATTCTCTCCAGGGGAAAAAAAAAACACTGCCCAAGGTCAATTCAACTGATAGAAACTAGCGCTATTCTCTCCTCTGTGTATCAACACAGGGGCCTGACAGCCTGAGGGTATGCCATGGATATTTCTGAGAAAATCTGTGATTATAGAGTGTGGCATATGGGTTACACTTTTTGGATTTCTCCACTGATTTTGAGGATGCTTTTGTTCAGAGATTTGATATTTTTCTTGCTCAATAAGAGATATATACTTTGACACTTTAAAATATGTTTTTGAAGAAAATTCTAGCCTCCTATAACCAAAGACTTTATAGCTAATTTGTACATTTTTAGGTGATGACCAACAGATTGAAAACTCCTAAGTCTTTTTTAGTAGAGATTTGACTCAAAGGTTTGGGGCATCTAAATCCTAGACATCCAAATTAAGGCCTTTCTTTTTCCTGGATGGTAATCTCCAAACCCTTCCAAAAAACTTCCTGATAAGAATGTCTTTGTTTATCTGGGGACTTGATACACCCAGGAAGTCTATATTAACAACATGATTTATGATGAAGGCCTTGGGCCATGAAGTGCTGACTGGACCTATGGTGGGGCAGTGGATGGAGGTCAATCACACAGTGGTCAATCAGCTATTTGACCACATCCCAGTAAAATCCTATGCTCAGGTGAGATTACTCAGTTGACAATAGTCTGTGTGTGCAGTCATGAACAGTTGCTGGGAAAACAAACACTGTCTATACTGTTGCACTGGAAAGGCACAAGTAGAAGCCTGTATCTGGTCTTCCCTCGGTTCTACATGTGGTTTACCCTTGCTGATATTATTCTTTCCCTAGCTTCACTGAGGTATTGTTATGGTTTGGATGTGAGGTGTCCCCTAAAAGCTCACACGTGAGACAATACAAGAAGGTTCAGAGGAGAAATAATTGGACTGTGAGAGTCTTAACCCACAGTGAATTAATCCCCTGATAGGGATTATCTGAGTGGTAACTGAAGTGGTGGGGTATGTCAGATCAGGCTGGGCAGGCAGCGACCAAAAAAGGCAGATTTAAAAGGCCGCTGAACAGGCTTTATTGAGATATCACTCCTGGGCAGAACTCGATCAGACCCACAGAGGGGACAGGGGAAGGGTCTGAGGAGAAACCGCATGGAAGCTCGACCAGACTGGACTTTTATGGGGCTTATAGCAGGGAAAGGGCTCAGGACAGGAAAAGGTGTTTCTAGGGTCCCTTGCCCACTTGGAGTTGGTCAGGGGAGTTGGCTGAACTCCAGGATTGGCCAGGGCGTCCTGCTGATTGACAGGTATTAGTCAGGAGATCCCGATGATTGGCAGGCATTTCCACGGGCATCTGATTGATGTTATTTTCCGGTGGGGGCTGCTTTGTTCTAAGTCGACAATAAGTCACCACCACCAACCTAACAGGGTGTGGCTTTGGGGTATATATTTGTATCTGGCAAGTGGAGACCTCTCTCTCTGCTTTCTGATAATCATGTGAGCTGATTCCCTCTGCCACACTCTTCAGCCATGATGTCCTGCCTCATCTCAAGCCTGGAGGAATGTAGTCTGCTGTCTATAGATTGAGACCTCTGAAACTATGAGCCCCCAAATAAACTTTTCCTCTCCTAAAATTGTTCTGGTCAGATACTTTAGTCACAGCAGGCAAAAACGCTGACTAAAACAGGTATACTTGAAATTTTAAAACTGCCTAATATTAAAGTATATGCTTTGGTGAGTTTGGATGAATGTGTACAATTGTGTTACCATCACCAGGATCAAGGTGATAAATAGTTCCATCACCTGCAAAAATTTTGTAGTGTTCCTTTTTTTGTTGTTTGTTTTTGATGGTAAGAACACTTAATATGAGATTGATCCTCTTAACAAATGTTTAAGTGTGCAATACCTCATTATTAATTATAGTCACTATGTTTCATAACATATCAAAATGGAAACTATTTGTCATTTATAACTATAATTTTATATCCACTTATCAACCTCTACACATGTCATCCTCCTCCCACCCTAGTAATGACCATTCTATTGTCTACTTGTGTACACCTGACTCATTTTTAAGCTTTATTGAAGTATGATTAACAAAATTGTACATATTTATAGCATATATTTGATATATATGAACATTGTGATATATATATGTATATATGTATATATACATATATATATATACATATATACACGCATACACATTGTGAAGTGACTAAATCAATCAAATTAACATGTCAATCACCTCACACATTTATCAGTGTTTTTTTGTGGTGAGAACATTTCAGTTCATTTTATTTAAGTTCTGCTATGGTTTGAATATGGTTTGTCCTCTCTGAAACTCATACTGAAATTTAATACCCATTCATTATTTATTAAAAGATGAGACTAGGTGGAACCTTTAAGAGATTAGAACTGTGTCTCAAATAATGAATTTAACAATTCATTCAATTAATGGATGAACAGGTTAATGGGTTATTTCAAGTTTGGGTCCACTCAAGAGTGGGTCCAAAGCCATTTTGGCTAGGTCTATTGTCTGACTCTCATCATTGTGTTGCTGCCTCTGGATTTTGTCAACATGAAGGCTATAATCAGATGAGGCCCTTTGACCTTGGATCAGAACTATGAACCCAAAATAAACCTTTTCTCTATAGCTTACCCAGTATGTAGTATTGTGGGCAGAAAACAACAACAACAACAACAACAACAAAACTAAGATACTCTCTTTTCAATATCTAATACATTATCATTAAGTGTAGTCCATGCTGTACAATAGATCTCTATTATCTTGTCTCACTTAAACTTTGTACTTTTTGACAAACTATCTGCCAACTCTTTCTCCTCCCTTGTAGCCTCTGGCAATCATCATTTTTAGATTCTACATATAAGTGAGCTCAGAAGGTATTCGTTTTTCTGTGTCCAGGCTTGTTTCACTTACTATTTAGTTGGAGTTTCTGTTACAGGAGGTAAAACAGAACTTTCAGTTGAACTCTTCCTAAAGCACACTGAATTGCTCTCAACCCAATGATCATCATTAAATTGCTCCTTGAACATTTCCTTCCTTCCTTCCTTTTTCAGTACTCAACATTGAATGCAAGGTCTCACATATCTATCAATGAGTTGTAGCACCAGTCCAGATAATTTCTTTTCAATAAAGCAGAACCCTGAACTTGGGCCTTTCCAATAGGAAGAAGCCAAGAGGATATTCAGGCTGCAGTTCCCAAATTCTCGAAAAAGCCCATTTCTCTATTTAAACAAACATAACTCTGCACTTCTTCCTTGAGATTTGTCAGATCGCCTCAGCTCCCAGACCACATCTGGAAACCTGGTACCCTGTCCTCTTCCAGACTGGCAGTTGACATCTGGACTGAATGCATAGGCAGGAATCCAGCCCCCAAATATGACCAAAACTCATCCATGTTGGTGAGGGAAGGTAGGGTGGCTGTAGAAGGGCTCACCTCCAACCCTGCTCTCAAACCCACTCACCCTCATGTCTGGGAGCTTTCACCTGGGCCTGCTGATTAAATACCATCTATACTTTGCTGATTGCAATGCATCTTTTTAGCTGGGAACTCCTCCCTAAACTCTGTATAGGTTCAATGGCTTGTCTAATAGGCATTTCACATGGAATATGTCAACTGAAATTCTGATCTCTTTTCACTCCTGGCCTGATCTCTCTGGATAGCATCTTCCCTGTCTTAGCTGACGGCACCAGCACAGTTCCATTTACTCAAGCCAAAACATAGAGGCCATTCTGGATTGTGTCTTGTACTCACATCTGTAAATCCTGTCAGCTCTACCTTTAAACTAAAGCTCAAATCTCACCATTTTGCAGCACTACCACTGCTACCCTTGGTTCCACTCACCTTCATACCTGTCTTGATATGCCTGTAGACTCTTCAGTTTCCCTCCTCCTCTCCCTACATCTGCCCTTGGACTTCTTTGTCTATTGTTAACAATAGCTAGAGGGGTTGGGTATGCAGCTCAGCAATACAATGCTTGCCTAGCGTATGTGAGTTACTGGGTTCTATGCCCAGCACCACAAACAAAATGAACCAAACCCACAATAGCAACCCCACCACCATCACCAAAACCCCAGAACATAGCAGCTGGAGACAGCATCTTCCTCATGTCATCACTTAAAGGTAAGAACACCACATGTTATGGGCTGTAGAACTCCCAGTTATTGCACATGACTGTGGTGTCACACATACGGCATTTTTAATTGTTGGGTAGGTTATGGTTTTGTTATGGGCGTCAAAGGCCTTGATGCAATCAAGTAAATAATAACTGAAATTTAATTGAATATTATTCATCAACATCTCAACTATAGGTGATATTTAGTCACTGCCTGATGGACGTGAGACTTTTATATGTAAACCAGCACACCTTACCACTGAGTTACATCCCCAGCCCTTTTTATTTCTTATTTTGAAACAGTCTTGCTAAATTGCCCAGGTTGGCTTTAAACTTGTGATCTTCTTGTCTCAGCCTCCTGGTTAGGTGGGATTACAGACAAGTCTCACCATACCCATCCTCTAGTTGCACTTTTATAAGTATTCTAAAAAAAATGTGTTAATCTCCTAAAGCTAGCTAGTATAAACAAGCTATACCAAGTCTTTTTATAAAGTTTATGCACAGCATAATACACTTAATTAAAATAATTATTCCAATTTTTTCTTTAAAGCTTAGCTTATTTTTTACTAACACAATTTTAAAATAAGCATTTTCCCCCAAAATTCTGGTTTAACAGGCTAAAATTTCCCCAGTTCCTATTCCACTTCTTATTTTCCCTGCTTTGTACCCATATTTTGAAATATTTTTTCAAAAGATTTGACTTTGGATTATTAATGTGGCTTAATTCAAAGCAATGCCCTGAAAATGTCTAGCTGGGCTCTTCAAAACTGCATAAAGATTTAGACTTGTCCCTGACCATTTGATTGTAGTTTAATAAAGTACATGTGCAAGTATCCACATTATAGTAAAAATTTGCACTAGATCATAAAGATCTTGAAAAAGCAGGCATCAAGCACACTATGCACCTAGCACATTATTTCCTGTTCATCTCACCCCCTCTCCGACCCCATTTCTTTGATACCCCTAGGTCACTTAGATTCAGCCATGGTGATCCTCACAGGTGGGCTAGGCTTGCTCCTACTTCAGAGCCATTGGTCGTGCCATCCACTCTGCTTCAAGTATTTTTCCTCTTGAATTCCTCACACATTGCTCTTCATCTTTTGGCTTTCCCTCAAATACACCTTCTCACTGAGGTCTCTGAACAAACTATTCAAAACTGGATTCACTACAGTCTTCTCCCAGTCTTCTCTATATACTCTTCACCTGCTTTTTCTCCATAGCAATTTCCACTTTCACATACCAGAATATTTTACTTGTTTATTTATTGTCTGTCCCACCCCCCTCCCCTGGAATTTAAGCATCATGATGATAGCAGGATTTTTCTCTTCCCCTTTCCCGCCGCCTTCTTTTTTGCCCCTTTCTTCCTCACTGTATTAGCAGCAGTAACCAGAGCAGTGACTGCTACAGAATGGACACTCCTTAAACTCTTCTTGAATGAATAAATGAATGAGTAGATAAGGCAAAGGTTCTGGGAAAGAAAACAAGATAGAAAAAACTGCACCACCTTGCCTAAAATAGTACCCACACCTTCCCAAGGTTCATCCTCTAACCTTTTAATTTGCTTATGTGTGAACTGAACAATGACAAACTTGGATGTGCCCCAAATGACCATGATACACACACACACACACACACACACACACACACACACACGCTTATTGTTTTTTTCTGACTCAGGTGTTTACAACAACCAAAAACAAACAAACAAACAAAAAAACCACCCAGTTTAAATAGTGGTTGGAAACGCAACAACAAAACCTTCACTACTGACCCTCTTTTTGGATGTTAACAGATTTGGACCCTATTTGGGATTTTTGTGTTTAGACAAAGCTTTCCGGGTCAAGGAACTGTTTTCTCTGAAACTCTACACACCTAACAGGCTGCCATGTTTCAGTGCAATGAGAGGTTTGGCCTTCCTGGGGACACTGGAGACTTTTTAGTTGTTATAACTGGAGTCTTGGGAGTGTAGCATGCTACTGGAATTTAGTAGGTAGAAGCCAGGGATGCTCAACTTCCTACAATTAAGGTTATGTTTTTAACAAGTAAAAATACAGGTATTAACGGTCTTCAGAGGAAACACAGGGACTCCCAGTTTTCTGAAATCATACCCACAATGCCCAGGCCAGCCCCTGCAATAAAGACCTATCCAGGTAAAAATGTTAAAGACTGTGGAGGATGATAAACCCAAGATCAGTGGTACCCAAACCCTATTTGCATTAAGGTCACCTTCGGGGTTTGGAAGGCACAGATTATTGGGGCCCGCCCACAGTTTCCGAATCCGTGAGGTTTTACTATTTTTAGTTTTGGGCCACAAGTGAGAACTACTGCCCTAGAAAGAAAGAGGTCATGGAGGCCCCCACCCCGAGTAGAAGCTGCGCAAGTTTCTAGGTGAGAACCGAGGAGAAACCAGGTGAAAGTTGCCCGAGGATCTAATCCTCCGGGGTATTGCGATGCTGGCCACTCGGTTTTGGAGGCACTTTCAGGTTCTCTCTAGGCGCCTCGGAGGTCCTGCCATCTCTATGATTGCCTGGGCGGGGGCGTGGCCTGCCCGGGGGCGTGGTGTGTAAGGCGGGCTGAGCGCCCGAGCGCTCTAGGCCGGACGTTGCGCGGCCGCGACACCCAATGCCAAAGCTGGCTCAGAGGTCTTGCTGTGCTTTCCTCGGGGCGTCCAGTGCAGTCAGGCGAGGCTCAGGTCTGGCCAGCCCAGGTAGGCGTTACCCCGCTTCACTGTGGGCACGGCCCGGTTTTTAGGCGGGAGTAGCGGGACCTGATGTTGCATTTTCTCAACAGTGCAGTCAGCCTTACTGCTAGTTAGGTGCGGAGAACCAGGAGTAGGGAGCAAACCAGACGGGAACAATAGGCCTCCAGGCTGTGAGCTCTGAGGGTCGTAAGGGGGCGCTGTGGCTGCAAGCCGGCGGGTCGGCTGAGCTTGCAGGGTAGTGGGGTGGGTGTGACTGAGGAGGAACTGGACTAGGGTGGGATGGAATGTGTGCGGGGCCAGGGCGGCCCTGGTTCCGAGAGTGGAGCGTAGGCGGGGCCGAACTGAAGAGGGTGGCATCATATGTAGGTTGGATTGGTCTGGGGCAGGCTAAGGGGGTTTGGGAGGAGTGCGCTTCAGGGGCCGGCAGCTCAGCGCGCAGACGTGCAGGGGCGGGCGTTTTGGAATTGATTTGTGTCTGCTTTTTTTGTGGGATCCCTGAGGTTTCAGAGTCTTTGTTTCCTCTTCTTGCTGTTTCTTTTGCCACTGAGTTAGGGGCAGAGAGAGGTGCTCATATCTCAAAAAGGCCCCTCCTGAGATGTTTTGCACCTGGCTTAGCTTCGAGTCATTTATATTTATAAAATATCTTTTAAAAAGACTTTCGTCTTGAAATATTTTCAGAATTCCAAAAAGTTGCAAAGGTAGTACAAAAGAATTCCCATATAGGTTCACCCAGATCTCCCACTTGTGAGCATCTTTTTAACAGAAGAAACAGCAGAACCACGTCCTATAACATCCAAGTCAGGATTTACTTGCATTTAATTATTTTGTCTTCTGGGAGAAATTAACATTTTCAATAGCAGAGCCCATTCCCCTTCTCCCCAAGACCCTTCAGAGTGGTTCTGGCAGCTCCAGGATTAAAATCAAGGTTCTTTTATCTTTGCTGGGTGCTCAGTCCAGTTGAAAAGGTCCACCTGGTCCTCTGGGCAGTTTTGGCGCAGGTTGATCACCCTTTGCTCCACTATGTAGTCTCTGCCTGTGGCTGCCTCTCAGGCTAGCTTCTTGTCCTTTTTAGGCTCCTCCATTCCTCCTTCCCTCCTTCCCTCAGATAGTTTCTAAAGACTTCTTCCTTGGCGATCATCTTCTTCAGTCTGCGTTTCCTTCCCTAGTAACCTCTTAAGATTTTGAGCTTTCCACAAATCCTCAGAAAATGCACCAATTTATGACTCCAGGCCAGGCTGTTTCTTGGTCCCAGGCCCACAGAGTTTGTGGTCTGCTTGATGCCATTCTGGGTAATGCCCCAAACATTTCTGTCTCAGATGTGCCAAGTGCAGCATGTGCTCACCACACCTGGCTGCCTTCTAGAGCTCCCAGCCTCCATGAATGGCACCTCTGTGTTCCAGCCATATGGACCTGAACTCCGTAGGTGACTGTGACAAGCCTGTCTCCCTTGCCTCTCAAACAGTGATCTATATTTGTTGCTATTACTTTTTAAATCCCACTTGGGCAGGTTCTTTTCTTCTGATAAGCACCACTCAGTTGTATACCCAGCAGTTAGAATAAGCTTGTTAAAAATGCAAATTTGATGGTTTTGTATTCTGTTGGTAATTTTATATATATATATATATATATATATATATATATATATATATATATATATAAAAAGGTCTTAAAAGGACAGGTTCAGCCTTTTCTTGGACCCTTTCACTCAGATTCCTTACTTTTTTCAGACTGTCATTTCTTTCCCTTCATATTTTTCTGCTCCCTTTGCCTGGGATCCTGTTTCTTGCCTACTCGGGGAATTCTTGCTCTTTGTGTAGCTCTCCAGCCAGTCATCCTTTCCCTGGGAAAGTGTTCTTTCATTTCCTTGACTAGTTCCAGTTTTTGTTTTGTGCATCCTAATCTCCCCTACCCCATCTCCTTGGTAACCCTGCCATAGCTGCAGTTTCAGTTTTATACATGTGTGCCTGACACCTAGTAGATACTTTATGTGCTTGGATGAGGGAGAGATGGGGTACCTAATGGGTGCCTAATAGCTTCTATCTGGACATTATTCCCTTTTGGAGTTTGCTTAATCTGGGGGTACACTGTCCTTTGTCAGTTCTGTCAGGCAGGACAAAAGGGATGGAGGGGTTCATATGAGGAGATGGAGGGCTAGGGAGCAATTTGAGAACCACTAAAAGTGAAAATGAGGAAGTGTGGTCTGAGGACCACAGAAAGGGAGATGGGTTTCCTGCCTAGCTGTCGCTCTCCCAGCCGACTGAGTCCACTGTATTAGACTCTCCACTGATAGACATTTCCTGTGTATGGTTTCAGAGAATCTTTAAGAAGTATGCTTTGGTTAGGGTTAAACCATATATCAGTAGTTTCTGGTTCTTTCCTAAATAGCTATCTCAAAGCCAGAAAGTGAAGATGAAGATGAAGGCCTGCAGCAGGATGCTGCTGGGGTACCCTGGAGTGTGACTGTTATTTCCGGGGCACTAGTAGTTTGTTTATTGAGGCCTACTGCATGCCAGAAGCCATATTGACTTCTGAGGATCCAGAGATTGGCCTAATTCTCAGATGGGTCATTTTAATCATATGTGATAAAAACTGTGATAGAAGAATCCTTTACTGAAAGCTTGGTGGATGGAGAAAGGTATTGCAGGGTCATCTAAGCTGAGGTGGTGACTGTGAGTGTCCTTGATCTTATTCTAGAGCCTGATTTGATTGTGACCTGGGAAAATTGGAGCCCTGGGTGTAGATGTTAGCGAGTGAATGAGGCCAGCCGAGGGCATGGCAGAGGAAGAGGTGATGAGCTGCCGAGAGGCAGAGCGACTATGAAGTGGTAACATAGGTCACGTTTCCTGCCCCAAACCTGGCTGAACTTGGGGAAAAGGTCACAGTGTTTGACTTTTATCAAACTTGTACCAAAGCACCTCTCAATCATGTAGGGTATTTCTGTAGCAAAATGTGTTGATAGCTATAATTGGTTAAGGAAATACAGATTATAGAGAACCTCAGATCAATTCAGGTTTTGCTCCCACAGTTTGTGGCAAACTTTTGAAAATGTTTAGTTTTCAGAATTTTTGACTATTTTAATTGCAAGGGGTGTTGTGGTTCTGAACCCATTGCTAATATTCCGTGAAGCCAGGTCTTTTGTGTGTACTTTATACACATTGATGCACGTTTTCACAAGGGAATGACAGTAGGTGACCATTTCATAGGTGAGGAATTAAGGGCACAGAGAAGGTAAATTACTTGGCAAAGTTGCACAGCTTTATCTCTGATGGTTCCATATTCCACATTCTTACCAGGCTTTAGGCTTGGGAGTGGACAAGGTGGGGGAATTTGAAGGACCAAGACTTTCTCACACACATGGCATTTACCTGCATGTCTCTCTTGCCAGCCAGCATTGGTGCCAAAGAAAGTGAGAACAGAAGAGACTGGAGCTCCGTAGACATTGTGGTCACATACCCAGATTCACTGAGGGCCTGTGGGGACTAGTGGCTGTGATTCCTGGAACTTAAGGTCTAGTCTGATAATGAGCTTTTCTCATAAGTCTTGAAGGAATTTAAGTGTGATGTCAAGTGGACCAGAGGTAGCAGTCAGGGGCATCGTGTGAGGCCAGGATGTGGGCTAGTTGGCCTTTGAGAAAGTTTGGGTAAACAATTTCAGAAGGCTTCTATAAGGACATTCTTCATAAAGGAAGAATAATGTCTTCATAAAGACATTCTTCATAAAGGTAACTGTTCATTTTTCTTCTTCTTTCTAGCTGTGCAAGATGTATGTGCTCTGGAATACCACAGATGGACGTCTGCCTGCCAGTCCTTCATCTCTACAGAGCAGTACTCCTCCTGTGGGGCACTGAGTGGCTTTGCCAGATAGTTTGTGTTTCTTTGCCAGGTCCCCATGCCTGTACGTGTTTGTGTATGTGAATGGTACATACCAAAGCATGGAGCAAGAACAATGTAAAGATTAATAAGCAAGTCTGAATATCCTACTCAGTTTAAGAAATAGAACCTTACCAACATTTTAGATACCTCCAAGTGTCTGCGATAATTGCATCGTTTCTCTTCAGAGGTAACCACTGTCCTGAAGTCCCTCTTAATCATGTCCTTGATTCTCTTGATAGTTTAGCCAGGGGAGATCCTGTTGCTTTGCTTATTAAGATGTAATTTTTTTTTAAAAATGACCTTCATTGTCTTACAGGTTCTTAGACTCTGAATAAAGATAGTCTCGCCTTCCCAGCTCATCATGGCTTCACCCTCAAGGTAGGAGTGCTGTTGAATGAAATGCTTTTAAAAGTATTTACTCCTCTCTGTTTTGAAAGGCCAAGCTAGTGACATTTTTAGCCTTTAGTCCTTCTAGCTTCACTAAACAGTTGGTTTAGGAGAGGAGAGAGAGGGAGAAGAACAGAAGAGATGAGACAGACGAGGAAGTATATATGGTACAAACTGGGCATGTGGCAGCAGCGCATATGCTTGATATAAAATGCAATTTCACTTTCCTCATCTTTCAAGGTAAAGACCACAGATGGTTGCCCGTGAGGCTGCCTTAGTCTCTGCCTGCTTTTCCATGGCCACAGGGAAGAGTCGGGTTCAGAACCTACAGAATCTGGGGATGAGCAGGAGCTCGGGTAGCAAGTGAGACTGGTAGAGGCCCTGTCCTGGCAGGCCGGGATCTGCCCTGGGAGCTGGGTGAAGCTGGGGTAGAGATGACATGAAGATGGCCACATCCCCCAAAACTTGTCTCAGTCCAGGGTCCACAGGAAGGGCTTTTGGTTTTCTCTCCCTTCAGGCTGGTCTGTCTTCCTAGTCCACACAAAGCTCAGATGGGTGAAAAACTTACTTTTCGAGAAGTCAGCTTGGAGGAGGTGAAGTCACCATGTAGGAAGAGATACTGGAGTGAATCTCTAATGCAACCTGGACTCCAGAGTTCATGTGCAGGTCTACATGGAAATAGGCTCCATGGTAAATGCTGCATCTTTCCTCTGGGGTGGAGGGTCCTCAGTGTGGGACCTGGAGAGACACAGGGCCACAACAGGAGCATCCATGCCCACCCTCCCACCAAGTCCTTTCTCACAGTTGATGCTTTTATAACCTAGATGTGACTCTTTGCTGTCCTGCTCCATCCCCCTTGGGGTTTCCTGGGATAACTGAATACCATCAAAAGTCCTGGCCTGGGTCTGTGGGGCCTGGTTCCCACTGCTTCTGCTCTGTCCTCACTGTAACTTCAGTTCAGGGCCTTGTGCCTGTCATTCTTTCTTTTTTCCTGAGACATCCTGTCTCTAGCAATCGACAGGGATAACTCCCTCATTTGTTCAGGTCTCTTGCTTCTGAGCATTCTTTCTCTCTGTTTTTTTAAAGACGATTTTTTAATATTTATTTTTCAGTTTTCGGTGGACACGACATCTTTATTTATTTTTATGTGGTGCTGAGGATTGAACCCAGCACCCTGTGCATGCCAGGCAAGTGCGTTACCACTTGAGCCACATCCCCAGCCTCATTCTCTTTTCTATTTAAAATAGCACCCCTGGTCTCAGTCCTTTATCCAAGGATGGCATTTGTTGCTACCTGTGTAGCTACTTGGTATCTGTCTCCTC
Organism: Callospermophilus lateralis; assembly: GCF_048772815.1. Taxonomy (NCBI): domain Eukaryota; kingdom Metazoa; phylum Chordata; class Mammalia; order Rodentia; family Sciuridae; genus Callospermophilus; species Callospermophilus lateralis. Next base: position 41,260,836 of record NC_135309.1, read on the forward strand.
CAGTTAGAACTAAGTGCAGTTTGAAAGTAGAGTTTTCCTACTCTGAGCCACTGGCCAGTGCCATTAAATATGGAACTCTTGTCATCTCTTTGTTACCTATGTCCACAGGGTGAGAGTTTGAATGGCAGGGATGTTTTCAGATTTTCCAAATCTGTTCAGCTCCTAAATTGCAGTTAGTGTGCAGCAAGATGATCAGTCAGAGAGCCATTTGGAAATCTGAGTCTGTTCAGTTCTTGAATTTGGGAAATGAAGTTCAACTAGGGAGAGTTTGAGAATTTGGGAAGTGAGGGAATCTTGTTTGTCAGATAAATCAGACACAGGGAAGAGATAGGTAGGTCATACATGAGAGCAGAACTTCTGGGGCCACTGAGTCCAAATCTGAGGGGACAGCCTGGGTGTCACTCCAACTGGACTTCCAATTGGCAGTCGACCGTTATCTGGGGTGAAGACAGTGGTACCTGGATTTATTAGTAGAGGGGATCCTCTACTTGGAACACTATGAGGGAAAGGGATTACATAATGCCTCTTTAGAGTGCCTTTCATAATTAAAATACTTCTGCACTTAAAGGTGTAATCTCTATTATCTGGAAAGTTTATCTACCTGGTGTTGCCTGGTGGATCCAAATCTGTGAGGCTGTTTAATCTAAGGTGCCTCTCAGTGGGCTCCTCTTTCCAGCTGAGGTTTTGCCTGTCCAGAGTAGCCCCTCCCTGACTGTCTTTTGTCATTGCAGAGTTGACACTGCTAGAAGAGGTGCCCGCTCAAAGGTGAAGTCCACTAAACTGCTTGAGGTTCTGAATGCTTTGGAGGAGGAAGAGTCTGGCAACAACAGGGAGGAGATTTTCATTGCGCCTCCCGACAATGCTGCAGGGGACTTCACAGACGAGGATTCTGGGGATGAAGATGGCCAGCAAGGTGCTCAACTGCCTGGCAGTATGCTCCATGCATACAAAAGCCAGGAACTAAGTCCCGTAGGCCTCTTTTAATTGTTTTTTGATGAAGGAACAATTAATTTCATTGTTAATGAAACCAATCATTATGCTTGGCAGAAGAGTGTCAACCTGGGTCTCACAGCCCAGGAATTGAAGTGTGTTTTGGGCATTTTGATTTTAAGTGGGTATATCTCCTATCCAAGGAGAAAGATGTTTTGGGAAACCTCTCCTGACTCACATCATCATCTTGTGGCTGATGCCGTTAGAAGGGACAGATTTGAACTGATCTTCTCGTACCTCCATTTTGCAGATAACAGTGAACTTGATGAAAGTGATAGGTTTGCCAAGGTCAGGCCCCTTATTGTCAGGATGAACTGCAATTTCCAGAAGCATGCTCCCTTGGAAGAGTTCTATAGCTTTGGTGAGTCCATGTGTGAATACTTGGGGCACCGGGGATCCAAGCAGCTGCACTCAGGGAAACCTGTGAGACTTGGCTACAAAAGCTGGTGTGGGACAACCAGCAGAGGGTTCTTGGTGTGGTTTGAACCTTCACAAGGCACATTATTCACCAAGCCAGACAAGGGCTTGGATCTCGGAGGCAGTATGGTCATAAAATTTGTGGATGCACTTCAGGAGCGTGGCTTTCTGCCATACCACATATTTTTTGACAAGGTTTTTACAAGTGTCAAATTGATGTCCATTTTGAGGAAAAAGGGGGTGAAGGCCACAGGAACTGTTCGTGAGTACAGGATTGAGTGATGTCCCCTCAAAGATCCCAAAGAGTTGAGAAAAATGAAGAGAGGCTCATTTGATTACAAAGTTGACGAGAGCGAGGAGATCATCGTGTGCCACTGGCACGACAACAGCATGGTCAACATCTGCTCCAATGCTGTGGGCATAGAGCCTGTGAGGCTGACTAGCCGTCACTCAGGAGCAGCCAAAACACGAACTCAGGTCCACCAGCCATCACTGGTGAAGCTGTATCAGGAGAAGGTGGGGGGCGTTGGCAGGATGGACCAGAATATTGCCAAGTACAAGGTGAAGATCCGGGGCATGAAGTGGTACTTGAGCTTCATTGGCTGTTATTGATGCTGTCCTCAACAATGCATGGCAGCTGCACAGGATCTGCTGCAGGATGCACAGGTGGACCTCTTTGCCTTCCGGAGATATGTTGCCTGTGTGTATCTGGAGAGCAATGCTGACATGTCCTCACAAGGGAGGAGAAGCAGGCGGCTGGAAACTGAGAGCCGCTTTGATATGATTGGGCACTGGATTATCCACCAGGACAAGAGGACCCGATGTGCCCTCTGCCACTCACAGACCAACACCCGGTGTGAGAAGTGCCAGAAGGGCGTCCTCGCCAAGTGTTTTAGGGAGTACCACACCCGGTGATGGCAAAGGTGTGCTTGTTTTGGTTTATAATGGGGTGTCTACAGATAATTACATCCAGTAGTTAGAGCACTTCTGTTTTATTTGTGTAGGAAAAAGGACCTGAATTCTCAGTGACCTGGTTTTGTATTTTCTCCTTATCCCCATTATTTTTATCTTTTTTATTATTGTATATGCCTACATGTAATGTAAATTAGTGTTTATGTTAGGAATCATGAATGTTTGCAAATCTGTATTTTGTACCATTATTTATTTAAACTTATCCAAATAAATAAAAATCTTGCTTAAGGGTATATTTAAGTTCTGACAAGAATAATCAGAGAGGCCAGTTGCGGGGGTGCAACCTGTAATCACCCAAAATCACAGTGATTAGGGAGGCTAAGGCAGGAGGATTGAGAGTAAATAAAATACAAAATAGGGCTGGAGATGTGGCTTAGTAGTTGAGTGCCCCTGGGTTCAATCTCTGTACTTCCCACCCCATAAAAAGAATAATCAGAGAAAAACTGTGTGAATGGCACAAAGTTTTACTATTGTATGCCATGGTTTGTAATCTAAAATATAGGCCATAGTATATATTTCTTAATTATTTATTTCATATTAGTTAAGACTGTCCAGGGATAGTTAATTCCCTTTGCATTTATTCAGAGTGCTAGAGTTTCAGAGTTCATATTTTCTTGATAAAAATATTTCCCTAATGTACATATATATGGAATCTATTTTTATAACCAACACAACATAGGATGATCAGCATAATTTGTTAAGAGCCATATGTATTTTCCACTTATTTAAATTCCAAATTTATAAATTCCTGAGCTTAGGGTGAACTTATTGAAGTAAGGAAACATTTTTATGTTGGAAAACCTGGTGTGTATTGCAGAATATTAAAAGATATACATGTAAAAATTGTGCATAGAAGTAAGCACAAGAACAAGTTGAATATCTTTTCTTTCTGAAAGAAAATAGCAGTACAAATGAAAAAAGTACCCAACAATAGGTTCAACTGTATAGAAGTATAAAATTTACATTCATTAATTAAAATGCAAAGAATTGAGAAAATATGTTCCAAGTTATTGCATTTGTAATAATATCCACAGTGAATAAGGACCTCATAAACACATAGATGGCAAGAGAAAAATGTGTAGTGTTGTGTAAAAAGACAAATGATGGAAATGAATAGTGAAGATCTATAAGGGACTGTGCTGGTGACAGTGAAATGCAAAGATACCCCACCTCCCTCATCAAATGCATTTGTTCTAAGTAATTACTGATGGTGTGGATGGGGAAAGGTGGCAGCCCCGTGCAGTACCTGAGGAGGTATAAATCTATATCACCTTTTCAAAAATTGATTTTCTTTTTAATATATGACAGTGGAATGCACTAGAATTTTTATTACACAGATAAAGAACAATTTTTCATATCTCTGGTTATATATAAGGTATGTTGACACCAATTCATGTCTTCATATGTCCATCACATTCCATCACCATTGCTAACCCCATGCCCCCTCTCTTCCCCTCCCAACCCTCTGCCCTATCTAGAGTTTGTCTATTCGTCCCATGCTTCCTGTCCCTACCATACTATGAGTTAGTCACCTTATATCAGAGAAAACCATCGGCATTTGCTTTTTTGGGATTGGCTAACTTCACTTAGCATTATCTTCTCCAACTATGTCCATTTACCTGCAAATGCCATGATTTTATTCTCTTTTATTGACAAGTAATATTCCATTGTGTATATATGCCACATTTTTTTTACCCATTCATCTACTGAAGGGCTTCTAGGTAGATTCCAAAGTTGAGCTATTGTGAATTCTGCTGCAATAAACATTGTGTCACAGGCTGTGTCCCTGTAGCATGCTGTTTTTAAGTCCTTTGTGTATAGACTGAGGAGAGGGACAGCTGGGTCACATGGTGGTTCCATTCCCAGATTTCCAAGGAATCTCCATACTGCTTTCTATATTGGCTGCACCAATTTGCCTTGCCACCAGCAATGTATGAGTGTGCCTTTTCCCCCCACATCCTGGCCAACACTTATGGTTGTTTGTCTTCATAATAGCTGCCATTCTGACTGGAGTGAGATGATATCTTAAAAATTTGCTTCCAAGATTTAGGCTCTCTATTCACATCACAGATTGTTTCTTATGCTGAGAAGAAACTTTTTAATTTGATTCCATCTCATTTATTGGTTGTTGGTTTTAATTCTTGTGCTATACGAGTCTCATTAAGGAAGTTGGGACCTAATCCCACATTATGAAGAATAGGGTCTACTTTTTCTTCTATTAGATGCAGAGTCTCTGGTTTAATTCCTAGGTTCTTGATCCACTTTGAGTTGAGTTTTTGGCATGGTGAGAGATAGGGGTTTAATTTAATTTTTTTGCATTTCTAGTTTCCTAGCACCATTTGTTGAAGAGGCTATCTTTTCTCCAATGCATGTTTTTGGCACCTTTGTCTAATATAAGATAATTGTAATTTTGTGGGTTAGTCTCTGTGTCCTTTATTCTGTACCATTGGTCTACCAGTCTGTTTTGGTGCCAATACCATGCTATTTTTGTTACTGTTGCTCTGTAGTGTAGTTTAAGGTCTGGTAGAGTGATGCTACCTGCTTCACTCTTCCTGCTAAGGATTGCTTTAGCTATTCTGGGTCTCTTATTTTTCCAGATGAATTTCATGATTGCCTTTTCTATTTCTATGAGGAATGCCATTGGGATTTTGATCAGAATTGCACTAAATTTGTATAGTGCTTTTGGTAGTATAGTCATTTTGATAATACTAATTCTGCCTATCCAAGAGCAAGGTAGATCTTTCCATCTTCTAAGGTTTTCTTTGATTTCTTTCTTTAGGGTTCTGTAGTTTTCATTGTTTAGATCTTTTACCTCTTTTATTAAGTTGATTCCAAAGTATTTTTTTTAAGAGGCTATTGTAAATGGGGTAGTTTTCCTCATTTTTCTCTCAGAGGATTTGTCTCTGTATTCAGAAATGCCTTTGATTTATGGGTGTTGATTTTATATCCTGATACTTTACTAAGTTCATTTAGTACTAGGTATAGAATCAAATCATCAGCAAATTGTGCTAATTTAAGTTTTTCTTTTCCTATAATTATCCCTTTAATTTTTTCATCTCTCTAATTGTTCTGGCCAGTGTTTCAAGAACTATGTTAAATATAAGTGGTGAAAGAAGGCATCCCTGTCTTTTTCCAGTTTTTAGAGGGAATGTATTTGATTTTTCTCCATTTAGAATGATGTTTGCCTGGACTTAGCATATATATCCTTTATGATGTTGAGATATATTCCTGTTGTCCCTAGTTTTTCTAGTGTTTTGAACATGAAGGGGTGCTGTACTTTGCAAATACTTTTTCTCCATCTATTGAGACGATCATATGATCCTTGTTTGAGTCTATTGATGTGATGAATTACATTTATTGATTTCCTTATGTAGAACTAACCTTGCATCCCGGTATGAATCCCACTTGATCATGGTGCACTATATTTTTGATATGTTTTTGTATTCAATTTGCCAGAATTTTATTGAGAATTTTTGCATCTATGCTCATTAGAGATATTGGTCTAAAGTTTTCTTTCTTTGATGTGTCTTTGCCTGGTTTTGGGATAAGGGTGATATTGGCCTCATAGAATGAGTTTAGAAGTGCTGCCTCTTTTTCTATTTCCTGAAATAAGTTGAAGAGTATTTTTAGTAGTTCTTCTTTAAAGTCTTGTAGAACTTGGCTGTGTATCCATTCGTTCCTGGGATTTTCTTGGTTGGTAAACTTCTGATGGTGTCTTCTATTTCATCACTTGATATTGGTCTATTTAGATTGTGTATATCTTCCTGATTCAATATGGGCAAATCATATGACTTAAGAAATTTGTCAAATCATATGCCTACAATGTCTTCTATTTTATTGGAGTATAAAATTTTAAAATAATTTCAAATTATCTTCTGTATTTCTGTGGTGTCTGTTGTGATATTACCTTTTTCATCACATATGCTGGTAATTTGAGTTTTCTCTCTCTTTTTGTTCATTAGCATGGCTAAGGGTCTGTCAATTTTATTTATTTTTTAAAGAACCAACTTTTTATTTTGATAATTTTTTCAATTGTTTCTTTTGTTTCAATTTCATCTCTAATTTTAATAATTTTATTGCTTTTTACTGCTTTTGCTGTTGATTTATCCTTCTTTTAATAGGGCTTTGAGATGTAATGTGAGATCATTTATTTGTTGACTTTTTCTTCTTTTAAGGAATAAAGTCCATGCAATGAACTTTCCTCTTAGTACTGCTTTCATAGTGTCCCAGAGATTTTGATATGTTGTATGTATGTTCTCATTTACCTCTAAGAATTTTTTATTCTCCTCCTTGATGACTTGTGCAACCCATTGTTCTTTCAGTAGCGTATTGTTTAGTCTCCAGGTGTTGGAATAATTTTTATTTTTTATTTTGTCATTGATTTTCAATTTCATTCCATTATGATCTGATAAAACACATGGTAGTGTCTCTACTTTTTTATATTTGCTAAGAGTTGCCCTGTGGCATAGTATATGGTCTATTTTTGAGAAAGATCCATGTGCTGCTAAGAAGACAGTGTATCTGCTTGATGCAGGTTGAAATATTCTATATATGTCAGTTAAGTGTAAGTTATTGATTGTATTATTGAGCTCTATAGTTTCCTTATTCAACTTTTGTTTGGAAGATCTATCCAGTGGTGAGAGAGGTGTGTAAAAGTCACCCAAGATTATTGTGTTGTGGTCAATAATCTCAAGTTCTTGAACTTGAGAAGAGTTTGTTTGATGAACATAGCTGCACCATTGTTTGGGGAATATATATTTATGATTGTTATGTCTTGTTGGTGTATGGTTCCCTTGAGCAGTATGTAATGTTCATCTTTATCACTTTTGATTAACTTTGGCTTGAAGTCTACTTCATTTAATATGAGTATGGAAACCCTTGCTTGCTTCAGCAGTCCATGTGAGTGGAATGATTTTTTCCAACCTTTCACCTTCAGTCTGTATATGTCTTTTCCTATTAGATGAGTCTCCTGGAGGCAGAATATTGTTTTTATTTTTAAATCCAATTTGCTAGGCTATATCTTTTGATTGATGAGTTTAATTTATTAACATTCAGGATTGTTTTTGAGACATAGTTTTTATTCCCAGCCATATTTGTTTATTTTTGTTATTTAACTTGGCTTGATTTTCTTCTTTGATTAGTTTTTCTTTTAGGGTACTACCTCCCTCTGCTGATTTTCATTGTTATTTTTCATTTCCTCTTCATGAAATATTTTTCCAAGGATGTTTTGTAGTGCTGGTTTTCTAGCTATAAATTCTTTTAGCTTTTGTTTATAATGGAAGGTTTTCATTTCATTTTCAAATCTAAAGCTTAATTTTGCTGGATACAAGATTCTTGGTTGGCACCCATTTTCTTTCAGAGCTTGATATATGTTGTTCCAGGATCTTTTAGCTTTCAGGGTTTGTGTTGAAAATTCTGCTGTTATCCTAATTGGTTTTACCCTACATGTGATCTATTTTCTTTCTCTTGTGGCTTTTAAAATTATCTCCTTATTCTGTATGTTGTACGTTTTTACTATAATGTGCCTTGGTGTGGATCTGTTGTAATTTTGTACATTTGGCATCCTGTAGTCTTCTTGGATTTGAATTTCTAATTCATTTTCATGTTTAGAAAGTTTTCTGATATTATCTCATGAATAGATTGTTCATTACTTTGGTTTGGACCTCTATGCCTTCCTTTATCCCAATAACTCTTAAATTTGATCTTTTTATGATATTCCATATTTCTTGAATATTCTACTCATGTTTTTTTTTTACCATTATCACTCTGTGGTATATGTTCTTTTTAAGATTATATATTTTGTCTTCATTGTCTGATGTCCTATCTTCCAAGTGGTCTCTCTGTTGGTGATGCTTTCCTTTGTGCTCTTAATTTGTTTTATTGTTTCTTTCATTTCAAGGATTTCTTTTTTTTTTTTTTTTAGAAACTCTATCTCCCTGTTGAGAAGATCTTTTGTTTATGTAGCTCCTTGTCAAAGTGATCTTTCACTGCCTGTATTTGTTCTCTTATATTGCCCTTGAGTTCACAGAACATTTTAACCTTGTACATCCTGAACTCCTTATCTGTCATTTCTTCTGCTGTGGCTGACAATGATTCTAATGATGTGGTGTCTTGATTTGTTTGGGGCACTTTTTCCCTTGTCCTTTTATGTTGCTTGTGTGTCTTCTTTTTCAGCTCTATGGGTCTAGAGTGTTATTGTTTTTACCTTATAGGTTTGTAGTGCTCTTGTAGGGTTCCAAGGCCTTTTCTTTGTGGGGAAGGACAATGTTAACATATCCCAGTATCAACAATATACCACCTGTGAACAATTTGTTGTTATTAAGACGTTTACAGTTTAGTCTCAATGCACAGAAATGTTGGATACAATTATTATCTAAAATAAAATCAGTAGTTTTGTAAAAAGGTTTATAGTTTCTGATGGTGGATAATGAACTGAGGGTGGAATGTAGGACGATATGCTGAAGAGGTAGGATGTAAGGATATAGAGTTACTATATCTTAGGAAGTGTGAAAGAGAAATCTAATGAAGAGGGTTAGTAGCAAGAGAATAGAGAGGAAGTAATTTAGGGGAGGCCAGTAATGGGAAGACAGTAGAGTACATAAAACAAACACACATGTATTTAGAAAAATATAGGATGTTAAAATAGTAAAATTTGGAGAGGGAAAGAAAAATGAAAGAAGAAAAAGGAAAAGATAAACAAAAGGTCATATACAACCCATCTATATTATGTTATTCAGATGACTCAGTCCTCAAAATTCTATTTAATGCAAAATTCTTGGTTTCACATATGTTGGGGGTGTGAGGGCCAGAGGATAGAGGGGTAGAAGAGAAAAATTTTAAAAAGTCAAAAGAAGAAACCAGGGTGTTGCTAGTTTTAGAGATCTGTATCTTTCCTGCTTCTCTTCTCATACAATAGGTGGGGTTGTCTGTTGTAAGCTGGTGTCTCTGCCCTCAGGAGGGTGGAGGTAACCAGGGTGGGAAGGCTGGTCGTGGCACAGGGCACCTGGAAGTAGGGAGTGGCACCGCCAGTTCCTGAGGAAGACTGCACCTCACAAGTCTCTTTATGGGAGTGCTCGTATGACTTGAGTGCCCAATACTATCTTCCTATCTTGCCTGGAGATTTCTCAGTTCCTGGTCCCTCTGTCAGGCTCCAAACTTTAGCCCCATCTTCATCTCCCTTAGCAGTTCCCCATTGAGAAACCTCTCACACTGGATTCCCATGGGTGGCTCCCTGGTTGTATTGCATACCTGTGTTGGGCAGCTTCTGTGTTGTGTTACCGCCGCTGGGGAGAGGGGAAGGTTGGAAAACTGGTACCTGGCTGCTGGAGATCTGATCTGGGAACACCCCCCCCCCAATATGGTGAGAATGTTGAGCCAAGATGGAGGCAGTCTGCTTTTAGCACTGGGGTGTCTGGTGGAATTGTGCTGTGGGTAGGTAGCAGCTGAGTGATCTGCATGGGAGCAGTGGTGGTGGTGGGGGGCGGTCTTGGAGATCTGCAGATGTGTTGATAGGTGATTCTGCTAAGGCGCTCTGGAACCCTGTGTGGCTATAACCTCAGATTTTGGGTGTTGGGATCCAGGAGTCCTACTTGAATGCAGGGCATCCTGCTAGAATGCTGAGGCCTGGATCCCTGTGTGGGGTCACAGCGCTGGTGATTTCTGCAGCTGTGTAGAGGTCTTCTAACACTCTCAGAGATGTCGTATTCCAACTAGGATGCTGCCTCCCTCTGGCCCACCATCTTCCTTCCTTCTATATCACCTTTTTGAAGGCATTTGAATAAAGTCTGCTCTAAAATCTTGAGAATTTTTATACTTACAGATTAAGCAAATATTTGGTCTGTTGTGATATAAATAAATAAGGAAAAGGAATAGAGCCTCCACTAATTAGACACCAGTTAATAAATGTAGGAGGAAATTGGAAAGTGGAAATAAAACACTTCATAATTTGGCAAACACCACAGCATAATTTTGCAGGCAAGAATATCAGTGGATACTATACTTACTGAAAAAAATACATCCTCACAAGATACCCATCAGTTACAAATGCAAAAAGCAGTAACTTCAGGAAAAACAGGCAGATAACCCTTCAATAAAACTTAAAGTTAATACCACCTTTATAGTGGTATTCACCTGCATCTCCTCCGTTTCCTGTCCTCCCACAACATGGCATGCGCAACATGAATTCCACATCCAGAGTAAGCAGACAATCCCAGATTGAGGGACATTTTACAAACAGTTAACTAATGCCCCTTGAGAGTATCAAGGCCTTGAAAGACAATGAGAACTGTCAAAATTAGATGAGATTAAGGAAGTTTGCCAAAATGTAATGTGTGATACTAGCTCCAGATCCCCCCAAAAGTTTTCAATATCTGTTTAGTGGAAAAGCTGGTAAAACCTGAGTAAAAGTCTATAGATGGGTTTACAGAATTTTAGAAATATTGATTTCTTGACTTTAATAATTGTGATCCTGTAACAGGTATACATCTGTGGAAGATGGTAAAGGGATTTATTTTTGTAATTTTAAAATAACTTTAAAATGAACATTAGGAAAATTAGGAAATCTAGTCTGGGCACTTTTAAATATTTGTCATATCAAGAAGTTTGTTGTGTAGCAAATTCTATACAGTTTTCTCCGGCATTATGATGATCAGGAATATTAGCAGACACTTGCCAGGTATTTTTACTCTAATGATGGTCCAAGCAAATGAAGTTAGGTGGTTGTTGAAACCACCTAAAGTCTGCAAAGCTTCTAGAAGTTACTGAATGGCCAATTATGACTACTTTCTCATGGGTTAAAAAATATTACCCCTGTGATAAATGAAGACTCAGGTTGTAAAGGATATAGGATCGTGGCCAGTTTTTCCCAGGCTACTAACAGAAGCCAGAACTAATATTCAGTAGAAGACTGTGTGGACAATAAGAAGCATCATAGCTGGCTCTCAAGGCCAGATGATCTTCCTTGTAGACATAAAAGCAGTCATAAAAGCCAAAGCTGTGGGAGATCACCAGACATACAAATGGGGAAATAGTTGAACATATTGTCTATCTCATCTACTCTAGTACTACAGGACTGTTGATGATTCTTTTAATTGCAAATGATATGAATGTTGTTCAGATTATTCTGTATAGCCTTTCAACTATCTTTTAGTAACTAATACATGGGCATCACTAAAAAAACTTAGTATATATTCATGACAGATTATGGAAGCCTGGACAAAATTGAAGCTCTTCAATACAATGAAAATGACTGTCTATAGGACTTTAAATGTGCTAGACAACTATTTTTTTAAATGGTGGCAAACAGAAGAGTGTGTCAATATAATCATTTTAAGTATACAGTTCAATAGTCACATCACTGTGCAATAGATTTCTAGAGAATTTTTTATCTTGCAAAACAGAAACTTCACTGACAATTCCCCATTTTCCCTTCAGCTATTGAAACCACCATTCCACTTTCTGCTTCTATGGGGTTACTGTAGGTATCTCATATCAGTAGAATCAGTACTAGTTTTCTCTTTGTGATTGGCTTATTTCACTTAGGTTCATCCATGTTGTAGCTTAAGACAGTATTTCATTGTTTTTTAAGGACTAAATAGTCTATTGTATGCACATAACGAATTTTGTTACCCACATTTTGGCGGTTTCCTCCTTTTGGCTATTGTAATAATGCTGTAATGAACATGTGTAAGTAAGCATTTTTTCCATATTTTGCTTTCAGTTCTTTTGGATATATATTCATTAGTGGTATTACTAGATCACATTGTCATTTCTATTTTAAAAGATTTTGAGGGGTCAGGGATATGGCTCAGTGGTAGAGAACTTGCCTAGTAATACGTGAGGCATTAGGTTTGATCCCCAGCATCACAAAAATTATTTTTCTTCTATTCTGTTTTCCAATGCAACTATACCATTTTACATTCCCATCAATAAAACACAAGGGCTCTAATTTCTCCACATCCTCACCAGCACTTGTTATTTTCTGTTTTTAATTGATATGAAGTGATAGCTTATTGTAGTTTTGACTTGCATTTCTCTGATTGGTGGTGTCGAGCATTTTTTTTTCATTATTTTGTTGGCCATTGTCATATCTCCTTAGGGTATGCCCATTTGCTAATCAATTTTATTTTGTTATTGTGTTGTAAGAATTCTTTATATATTCTACTATTTTTACAAGTTAGTTACACAATGTAAAAATATCTTCTCCCATTGTCTTTTCACTCTATTCATTAGTTCTTTTGATGCATGGAAAATTTTAAGTTTGATGTAGGTTTCTTTATCTAGTTTTTGATTTTGTTCTGTGCATTTCTTCTCATATTCAAGAAATCATTGCCAGATTCAGTGACATGAAAATTTCCCCTTGTTTTGTTCTAGGAATTTTATAGTTTTGAGTCTTACATTTAGGGCCTCAATCTATTTTGACTTTTGTTTGTGGTATAAGGAAAGGGTCTACCTTCATTCTTTTGAGTGGTGATATCCAGTTATTCACCATTTAGTTTCATTTGTATTTATTTATTCCATTGCTACACTGTTTTTGTTACCAAAGCCTTGTATTTTTTTTAAAATATAAATTGAATGAGGCCCACAGCCTTGTTGTTTTTCAAGATTGTTTTGATTATACAAGGCCCATAGGGATTCTGTATGAATTTTAGATTTTTTGTATTACTGAAATAAATAGCCATTGGAATTTTGATAGGGACTTGAATCTGTAGATTGTGTTGGGTAGTGTATATATTTAAACAACATTACATCTTCCAAACCATGAATGCAGAATGTCTTTCCATTTGTTTAAGTCTTCTTTCAACAACATTTTGTAGTTTCCAGTATACATGTCTTTTGCCTGATTGCTTGAGTTCATTTGCAAGTATATATTCATGTCTGCTTGCTTGTTTGTTTTGACATACCAGGGATTGAACTCAAGGGCACTTAACCACTGAGCCACATCCTCAGCCTGCCTTATTTATTTTAAATTTTTTTTTAGTTGTAGTTGGTGCAATACCTTTATTTATTTATTTATTTATTGTGGTGCTGAGGATCAAACCCAGTACCTCACACATGCAAGACAAGTGTTCTACTACTGAGCTACAGCCCTAGCCCTCCTTAGCCATTTTTTAAATCTTTTTTTTATTAAATTTTAAGGCATGGTTTTACTGTTTATTAGAGCCTTGTTAAGTTGCTGAGGCTGTCTTCAAACCTCTAATCCTCTTGCCTCAGACTCCTAAGCTGTTGGCATTACAGGCCTGTGCCACTGTATCTGGATAACTGTCTATTCTTTTTGACACTATGATAAATGGGATTGTTTTCTTGGCTTCCTTTTTAGATCATTTATTGTAATTGTATAGAAACAGAATTTACTTTTGAGGGTTGATTTTGTATTTTTCAATTCCCTGAATTAGTTCTGATTGTATGTGTGTGAAGCCCTAAGGATATTCTACTGCGAGTATGTCATCTGAGAACAGAGGTATTTGTACTTTTTCCTTTCCAGTTTAAATGTCTTTTGCATCTTTTGCTTGCCTGACTAAGCTGGTGAGGATTTCTGGTGCTATAGAACTGATGACGGCAGTAATGTTTACCTTCTTCTTAAACTTAGAAGAAAAGGTCTCATTTTTTTGACATTAAGTATGATGTTAGCTATGGACTTTTCATATATAGCTTTTATTATGCTGAGGTAGTTTCTTTCTATGTCTAGTCTTTTGAGTTTTTTTTTTTTAACATGAACAGGTGTTCAGTTTTGCTAAATGCCTTTTCTGTTTCAATTGAAATGATTGGTTTTGTTCTTCATTTTCCTTATGCGGTTTATTACTACTGTTGATTTTCTTTTTTACCCACTTTTTTTATTGGTGCATTATAATTGTACATAATGGTGGCCTTTATTGTCACATACAAACATGATTACATTGTAGCAATATAGTTTGGCCAATATCATTCCCCAGTATTTCCCCTTTCCCTTTCTCCCTCCCTGCCCTGGTCCCTTTCCTTTCTTCTACTGATCTCCCTTCAATTTTCATGAGCCCTTTCTTCCTTGCCACCTTTCTTTTCCTTTTTCCTTTCTAGCTTCCACTTGAGAGAAAACATACAACCCTTGACCTTGGCTTTTCACTTAACATAATGTTCTCAAGTTCCATTGAATTTCCTGCAAATGACATAATTTCGTTTTTCTTTTTAGCTGGATAAAACTCAACTGTAAAAATGTATACTACATTTAAAAATTGATTCATTCATTGATAGACACCAACACTGGTTCCATAGTCTGGTCATTATGAATCGTGCTGTTATAAACATGGGTATGCATGTATCACTGTCGTAAGATGACTTTAATTCTTTATGATAAATACTGTACAGTGGAACAGCTGGGTCATATGTTGGTTCCATCCCTACTGTTTTAAGGAAACTCCATACTGATTTCCTTAGTGGTTGTACTAATTTACAATATCATCAACAGTGTAAAAGTGTTCTTTTTTCTACAATTCTCTCCAGCATTTATTGTTGTTTGTATTCTTAATGACTGCCATTCTGATTGGGTGTGAGATGACATCTCTATTGATTGATTTTCATATGTTGAATCATTTTGCTTTCTATTAATCTACCTCCCATCTATTTTTTAAACTAATTTTTAGTTGTCAATGAACCTTTATTTTATTTATTTATATGCAGTGCTGAGAATGGAACCCAGTGCCTCACACGTGCTCAGCGAGCACTGAATAACAACCCCAGCCCCCCAGCTTCCATCTTGCTTCACTCCTCAGCACATTATTTTTTTGTCTTTAAAAAGACACTTATCTTTTTAAATTGACACAATTGTACAAATTTATGGATTATAATGTGGTGTTTTTTTACTTGTATGTACATAGTTTATTGGTCAAATTAGGGTTAATTAACTTGTCTATCACCTCAAATGCTTATCATTTCTTTGTGGTAAAATATTAAATATTCTTTTTTCTGGTTATTTTGAAATATTGAATATATTTTTAACTAAACTCACTGTATTAGGGTTCTCTAGAGTTGAAGAACCAGTAGAATATATATGTAAATTATAAAAGGGGATTTATTAGATTGGCTTCCACAACCAGAAGCTGGATTGTCCCACAGTGGTTACCTGCTAGAGAGCCAGAGAAACCCAGTCCTGGAAGTTGGAAGGACCAAAAATGCAGCCCTGGTCTGGGACTGAAGGCTCAGAAGCTCTCTAGAGATGTGCTTGTGTGCAATCACATTGAAGGGCTGAAGAAGATGAGTCTGCTGTCCATGGGCAGTGGCAGCAGCAAAAGAAACCACAGAAAAGAGGCAAATAGCAGCACTCATGAAGTGAGCTGGGCCACATGCTTATAATCCCCACAGCTCATGAGGCTAAGGCAGGAGGATTACAGGTTCAAAGCCAGTTTCAGCAACTTAGGGAGGCCCTAAGCAAAAAATAAAAAAAGGGATGGTTAAGCACCCCTGGGTTGGAACCAGAGAGCATTATGTTGAGCCAGACTCAGAAAGACAAGTATTGTATGTGTTCTCTTACATATGGAAGTTAGATGGAAAAAAAAAGATGTCATACAAGTAGAATCCTTCTAGGTAGGGATAAGCAAGAAGGGAGGAGGAGAGAGTAGAGAGAGGTTTGGGGGAGTGAAATTGACCAAATTATGTCACAGATATGCCACAATAACAACCCAATTATGTATGATTAGTATGCACCATTAAAAAAGAAAATGTGATTATATATATATATCCATTTTCCTTCAAATAGAATAATTTTGTTCTTTATGGCTGAAAAATCTCTAATGTATGTGTATGTGTGTGTGTGTGTGTGTGTGTGTGTGTGTGTATCATATATCTCACATTTTTCTTTATCTGTTCATCTGTTGTTGGACACCTAGGCTGATTTATAACTTGGGCATTGTTATTGTATTATGATAAAAATGGTTGTGTATATATTTCTATAGTATGCTGAATTTGATTCTTGTGGAAGTGGTATAAGTGGTATAGATGGATCATATGGTAATTAATTTTTTTTAGGAACTTCTATACTTCCATGATGTTATTGTATTCCCACTACCAGTGTTTAAGCTTTCCTTTCCCTCCACATATTTACCTACATTTATCTGTATTTGGAATTTTTTCTTTTTATTGATTCTTTTTTAGTTATATATGACAGTAGAATCTGCTTTCATAAAATTATACATGTATATTTATATCTTATTTTAATTAGGACCCCATTCTTGTGGATGTATTCAGTGGTGAGATTCGCTTAGGTTTTTTTCATATATGTATACAGGAAAATTATGTCAGATTCATTCCACTGTCTTTACTATTCCTAACTCCCTCCTTTCCCTTTATCCCCCTTTGTCTAATATGTTGAACTTCTATTCTTCCCTGCCTCTTTGATTTTCTGGGATTGGCTTATTTCACCTAGCATGATAGTCTCCAGATCCATCCATTTACTAGTAAATGTCATAAAGTTATTCTTCTGTGTGGCTATGTAATAATTCATTGTGTATATAAACCATAATTTCTTTATCTGTTAATTTGTTGAAAGGTACCTAGGTTGGCTCCATAGCTTAGCTATTGTGAATTAAACTGCCAAAAACATTGATGTGGCTGCGTCATTATAGTGTGCTTATTTTAAACCCTTTGGACGTATGCTGAGAAGTGGGATAACTGGGTCAAATGGTGGTTTCATTCCTAGTTTCATGAGGAATCTCCATACTGAATTTCAGAGTGGTTGTACCAATTTGCAGTCCCATAAAAAACAACATTTATTGTAGGTTTCATTCTTCAAAGTTGCCATTCTGACTGGAGTGAGATGAAATCTCAGTATAATTTTGATTTGCATTCCTCTAATTGTTAGAGATGTTGAACTTTTTTCATATATTTGATGATCAATTGTATTTTTCTGTAAAGTGTCTGTTCAGTTCCTTTGACCATTTATTGATTGGGTTATTTATTTTTTTGGTGTTAAGTTTCTTGAATTCTCTGTATTTCCTGGAAATTAATGTCCTGGCTGAGGTGCAGGTGGCAAAGACTTTCTCCCATTCTGTAGATTCTCTCTTTACATTCTTTGTGGTGAAGAAGAATTTTAATTTGTTTCCATTCTATTTATTCATTTTTAAATTTTATTTCTGAACTTTGAGTCTTGTTAAGTAAGTCAGATGCTGACCCAATATGTTTAATTGTTGGATTTACACTTTCTTTTAGAATGTACCGTTTTTATGGTCTAATTCCTAGGTGTTTGATCCACTTTGAGTAAATTTTTGTTCAGGGTGAGAGATAGGTGGTTTAATTTCATTTTGCTACATATGGATTTCCAGTTTTCTCAGCACTATTTGTTGAGAGGCTGTTTTTCCAATGTATGTTTTGGCACCTTTGTCTAGTATGAGATAACTATTTATGTTAGTTTTTTTTCTGTGTCTTCTATTCTGTACCATTGGTCTACATGTCTGTTTTGGTGCTAGTACCATGCTGTTTTTGTTACTATGGCTGTAGTATATTTAAGTTCTGATATTGTAATGCTTCCTGCTTCACTTTTCTTGATAAGGATTACATTAGCTATTCTGGTTCTCTTATTTTTCCAAATAAATTTCATACTTGCTTTTTCTCTTTATATGAAGAATGTCATTGGGATTTTAATAAGAATTGTACTAAATCTGTATAACACTTTTAGTAGTATGGTCATTTTTACAGTGTTAATTCTGCCTATCCAAGAACATGGGAGATCTTTCCATCTTCTAAGGTCATCTTTATTTTTCTTTAGTGTTCTATAGTTTTCCTTATAGAGCTCTTTCACCTCTTTTATTAGATTGATCCCAAATATTTTATTTTTAAAGGCTATTGAATAGGCGGTAGTTTTGCTAATTTCTCCTTTAGTGATTTGTCATTGATGTATAGAAATGCATTTGATTTATGGGGGTTGATTTTATATCTTGTGGGGCTGGGCTTGTGGCTCAGTGGTAGAGTGCTTGCCTTACACACATGGCACTGGGTTCAATCCTCAGCATCACATCTAAATAAATAAAGGTATTGTGTCCATCTACAACCAAAAAAAGAAAAAATATATACCTTGCTACTTTGCTGAATTCTTTTATGCATTCTGAAAGTTTTGTGGTGGAATTTTTTGGATTTTCTAAATAAAGAATTATGTCATTGGCAAATAGGAATATTTTGAGTTCTTTTCCTATTGATATCCCTTTAATTTATATCTTTTGCCTAATTGCTCTGGCTAGAATTTTAAGAACTATGTTAAATAGACGTAGTGAAAGAGGGAATCCCTGTCTTGTTCCAGTTCTTAGAGGTGATGCTTTCAATTTTTCTCCCTTTAGAATGATGCTGGCCTTAGGCTTTTCATAGATAGGTTTTACAATATTGAGGTATGTTCCTATTATCTCAAGTTTTTCTAATGTTTTGAACATGAAGGAGTACTGTATTTTGTCAAGTGATTTTTCTGCATCTATTGAGATGATCATATGATCCTTGTCTTTAGGTCTGTTAATGTGATAAATTATATTTATTGATTTCTGTATGTTGAATTAACCTTGCATCCCTGGGATGAAACCCAGTTGATTGTGGAGCACAAACTAATAAATATTTTTTGTATGTAATTTTCCAGAATTTTATTGAGAATTTTTACATCTATGTTCATTAGGGATATTGGTCTGAAGTTTTCTTTTCTTGATGTGTCTTTATCTGATTTGGGAATCAGGGTGAGACTAGTTTCAAAGGATGAGTTTGGAAGGGTTCCCATCTTTTCTAATTCATGGAATAATTTGAGGAGTATTGGTGTGAGTTCTTTGAAGTTCTGGGAATCTGTTTGGTCCTGGGTTTTATTTTTGATAGACTTTTGATGGTGTCTTCTATTTCATTGCTTGGAATTGATCTGTTTAAATTGTTTATGTCCTCATTATTCAGTTTATGTAGGTCCTATATCTTAAGAATTTGTTAATGTCTTTAAGATTTTCTGTTTTATTGGAGTATAAAAGTTCAATAATTTTCTGATTATCTTCTGTATTTCAGTAGTGTCTATCTTTATATTTCCATTTTCATCATGAATTTTAGTAATTTGATTTTTCTTTTTCTCTGTATTAGCTTGGCTAAGGGCTCATCAATTTTATTTATTTATTCAAAGAACCAAATTTTGTTTCATCAATTTTTTGATTTTTTTGGGGGAGTTTTAATTCCATTAATTTCAGCTTTGGTTTTATGTTTCCTGTCTTCTATTGCTATTGGTATTGATTTATTTTTCTTTTTCTAGGGCTTTGAGAGATAATATTAGGTATTTATTTGGTCATGTTCTATTCTTTTAATGAATGAGTTCAGTGCAATAAACTTCCCTCTTAGAACTGCTCTTAGTGTCCCAGAGATTTTGATCTGCTGTGTCACTATTCTCATTTACCTCTAAGTATTTTTTAATTTCATCTCTGATTTCTTTTAATATTCATTGGTGATTCAGTAGCACATTGTTTAGTCTCCAGGTATTAGATAGCTTCTATTTTTTATTTTTATCATTGATTTGTAATTCATTGCATTGTGGTCTGATACAATGGAAGGTATTATCTCATTTTTTTATTTGCTCAGAGTTATTTTGTGGCCTAAAATATGGTCTATTTTAGAGAAGTATTCATGTGTGGCTGAGAAGAATGTGTATTTAGTCCTTGATGGAATAAATATTTTATATACTTCTGTTAAGTCTAAATTATTGATTGTATTTTTTTTAGTTCTTTATTTGGTTTTTGT
Source organism: Callospermophilus lateralis (assembly GCF_048772815.1). Classification (NCBI taxonomy): domain Eukaryota; kingdom Metazoa; phylum Chordata; class Mammalia; order Rodentia; family Sciuridae; genus Callospermophilus; species Callospermophilus lateralis. Next base: position 41,280,921 of record NC_135309.1, read on the forward strand.
TTGGAGGATCTATCCAGTGGTCAGAGAGGTGTGTTAAAGTCATCCAATATTATTTTGTTGTGGTCTCTTTGATTCTTGAAATTTAGAAGTGTTCGTTTTATGTATGTAGATACTCCTTTGTTTGGAGCATACATATTTATGATTATTATGTTTTCTTGGTGAGTAATTCCCTTAAGTAGTATGAAATTTTCTTCTTTGTCCATCTGGTTAACTTTGGCTTAAAGTCCACTTTATCTGGTATGAGGATAGAAACCCATTGTTGTTTATGAGATTCATGTGAATGATGTTTTTCCCAACCTTTTACCTTCAGTCTGTGGATGTCTTTGCCTATGTGGTGAGTCTCCTCAACACCATTTTTTTTTGTCCAGCATATCCATTTTTCACCTTTGTAGAATATCAGGTGACTGTATTTATGTGGATTTTCTCTGATGTTTTCTATTCTATTTCATTGATCTTCATGTCTTTTTTGGTGCCAATACCATGTTTTTTTTTTATTACTAACACTGTGTATTATAATTCAAAGTCTGGTATTTTTTATGGTCTGAATTAATCAATATAATTAATAAGTTATAGATTATAGACAAAAATATAGATTAATAAAATAAAAATAGTAAGTATAGCCGTAGTAACTCCATCTTTTTGGTTCTCATGAGAAGCTGTTTTTAAGAATTATTTAAAAATTTGTTTTTCTGTGCTTCATACATCTGCAGATATACTAGAACCCAGGATGTACAACAACTGTGCTCGAACCCAGGATGTGATTGTCTGACTCTGCTCTGCTAACTGCTTTTTTCAGCCCTTGTACCCTGCTTGCTTGCATTTAGTGATTCCATAGGATGTAGTTTTCTTCCTTAAGTATTGAAACCACAGACAGCCTGGCATGCTTCTATCAGAAGGCCATTTGGGCATGGCAGAAGTGTCCCTGACCAGGAAAATAAGTAAAATAAAATTCTTTGATTTGTTTCAAATTCAGACTTAGGGCATTTTCTGAGCAGTCGCCCCAAAACAGTATTGTGATACCTCAGCATGGGTCTTCCAAGTCTGTATTTCTTGGATTCTTATGTGTCCTTTATTCTTCCAGGTGAATTTTAAGACTATTTTTTTCCTAATTCTGTTAAGAGGATTAAATTTTGGTGAGGACTACACTAAATCTCTATGATACTTTTGGCATTTTAACATTATTGATTCTCCCTATCCAAGAACATGGGAGGTTTTCTGTCTTCTGAGATCTTTTTAAATACTTTAGTGTTCTATAATTTTCACTGTAGATGTCTTTCATCTCCTTCATTATATTTATTCCCAAGTATTTTTTTGAGACTGTTGTGAATGATGTAGTTTTCCTGATTTCTTTCTTAGGAGGTTCATTAATAGAATATGGGATTGTATCAATTTTTTGTATTTGTTAAGATTTGCTTTGTGGCCTAGAACATGATTTATTTGGGAGAAAATTCCAAGTGTAGCTGAGAAGAAGGTAAATTCAGCTGTTTTGAAGAGGAATATTCTGTAAATGTTCTTTAGGTCTATTTGATTTTTAGGTTGGAGATATCTTTTTTCTTTTTTTTTTTAATTTTTGACATTTAATCTTTTTTTATTTTTAAAATACATGGCAATGGAATGCATTACAAATCTTCTTACACATATAGAGCACAGTTTTTCATATCTTTTCATACAAAGTATGTTCATGCCAATTCATGCCTTTATACATGAACTTTTTTATGTTTTGATGACATTTTTATTGGTGATTAGGGCATACTAAAATCACCCAGTGTTATTACTTTGGGTCTATGTGAAATTTAATGTTCTGGAGCATTTTTATTATGTAATTTGGTGCATGGACTTTTGGGGCATAAATGTTTACTATTATATTGTTGGATTGCTCACTTTAGCAGGATATAGTGGCCTTTTTGTCTCTGCTGATTAATTTTTGCTTAAAATCTTCTTTCTCAGATGTGAGACTAGCTACTCTCTCATTTTGTGGTCTGTATGTATGGTATATTTTTTTCCATTCATTTACCTTCAGCCAATTGATGTCTTTGCCTATGAGTGTCTTGCAAGCAGCATATAGTTGGTTCTTGGGTTTTAATCCATTTGGCTAATCTGTGTCTTTTAATTGGGGAATTGTGACCATTAATATTCTGTGTTAATATGGATATATGCTTGTGTTTTTCTGCATTTTGTTTTTTTGCTATATTTAATCCTGTCTTAATTTTAATCTAGCAGGTTATCTTCTACTGAACTTCCTTTATTTGGGAGCTTTGGGAATTGGTTTTTAGTTCTTTTGTGTGAATTTTATCTTTTTTTTCAATTACAACAAAGATTTATTCAATGTAATCCTATAATTTTAATTATGGGAAAACCTATCCAAGGGAAATCATCTAAAATATGGAAAAAGTATACTGAGGATGTTTGTTACAGTGTTGTTTATCATAGAAAAACACCTGTAAACTAAATATCTAACAAAGGGGTTAAAATTAAATATATTACATATAACACACACATATATATCTACACACACAAATATACACTAAGTAATATATTGCACAATCATTTTAAATGATTACTAAGAATGCTGAACAGCATCATAGAAAAAACATCAGGGAGGGGGAGGGAAGAGATGAGGGAAAGAGGAAGTACTGGGGACTGAAATGGAGATAATTATATTCCATGCATGTATGATTATATCAAAATGAACCCCACTATTATGTATAACTATAATTCACTAATAAAAACATTTTAAAAAGAGAAAAGAAAAACATGGAGTGAACATTGAATATAAAAAATCAGAATAAGATTGGTAATACATTTTAATAATAATTAGTAGAAATCTATGCAAAATAAAAAATAACAAGAAAAAATTGACATACGAAATATGAACATGGCCCAAAACTGACACAATTTTTTCATTGTAAGTAAAATGCATTTATTGAAAGCAAATTTGATAATAAAAGTATAATTTGGTTAAAGAAGAAAGGAAAAATGTTCATTTATTATAAATGGAAGTTGATAGCTAGACAGAGAACCATAACAGTGCAAGTGAAAAAAAAAAATAAAGCAGTTATCTTTGAGTATTCTTTGTAGTGCTGACTTATTGCACATTTTTTAGTTCATTCTTGTCATGGGAAATTTTTATTTTCCCCTTGAAATACAAACTGAGCTTTGCTAGGCGTAGTACCCTTGGCTGGCAGTTGTTTTCTTTTAGGGTCTGAAATATCTTATTCCAGCCTCTTCTTGATTTTAGGGCCTGCACTGAGAAAGGAGAAGTGAACCCTTATTGGTTTGCCTCTGAATGTGACCTGATGAGGGACTTGAGGTCTTTCTCAGATTGTTTTTCTCTTTGGGTCCTATTGTCTGTTGCAGCCAGCACAGCAGATGAATGGTTAACTGACACAGATGATGAGCCTGATTGAGAAAATTAATTAGAAACTATAGAAATGACTCATTTATTAGTGAAAAGTGAGGACATGGTGGGATGATCCAGCTTCTGAGCAGTCACAGTAAAGGGAGTCAGTATGAAAAACTTCAGGAAAACAGGATGAATATGGGAAAAACATTGTTTGGGGCAGGTTATGCCCATCCCTTCTACCACCAGGCAGGCTAGGATTTAGAAATCAAGGCTTTTTGAACTAGTGAGTTCCATGGCAAATACAGAATTTTCCCTATCAACAGGAGTTATCTTACAAATAGGTGTTCCCTGGGCACCCTCACACTGCAGGGTTCCCTAAAACAGCTTTCACTGCCCAGGGTTTCACATAGTTCAAAGCAATGATTTATCAACCACCTATAAGAGGGTCCTTGTTGTTGGTTTGGGGATTTTTATCTCCTAACTTTTCTGAGTTGGAATAATGTCAGGGCTCAGGTGCAGGAGATTTTGTGGGGATTAAGTCACTGTTGCTTGGTTGAGATGTAGTCTTTCACAGCTGCAGGAACTCTACTTTGTGATCTTGAAGTGTCCCAATTTCTTTCTAGTCCCACTTGGAAGGAAGGGGGAAACAGGAGTGACACTAATGTTAGCAAAATAAGTACAGCTTTATGTTAAATGTCCAGTGTTTGATTTGATGTCTGTAACACTATTTTCTTACCAATATAGAAATGGTGGGGTCAGCATTCCTATAACAGTTAGAAAACTGTGAACTAGATCAGGAATTCCACAGCACACATCTACTATGTTGTCTAGTATATTTATGACCACTCCAACTTGAATGGGGTGGTAATTACACAGACTAATTATTAGTTTTGTTTTTTGTCTCTTCTTTTTATTTTATTTGTTGTAATTAGTTATACATTACAGTGAAATGCATTATGGAGAATACATCATACATAAATTGAATATAATTTCTCATTCTTCTTGTTGTATATGATGTAGAATCACACTGATTGTGTAATTATATATATATATATATATATATATATATATATATATATATATATATATATATATATATGGTAATAATGTCTGATTCATTTTACTATCCTTCCTACCCCCAACCCCTTCCCCTCCCTTCATGTACTCACAATTGAGTATCATTAATTTATGTGTGGAGCAAGGTGCAGTCTTTTGGTTGAGTTTAGTCAGCAGCAGACTAATCTATGAACTTTTAGTGTTCCTGTAGGTTTAAAATACCTCATAGAACAAAATAAATAATAGTAACAACCATTGCAAACAATTCACAGCATTAAAGTAATTAAAATACCCAGTTTCTACTGTGACATCTTCAATACTACCAGCAAAATATAAATAAGTAAATAAATAAATACTAAAAGCACCAAATACCAAAAACCCCCAGAAATGGTGGGTTCAATAATTGTCAACACCAAATACAACAACTATGCACTGGATTTGGCTTTAAATCAAACAGGTTTCAACTATATAATCCACAGGAGTAACTATTGCTCAGCATTAATGGTCAGGGCAGGAATTATTTAAGCCAATTAGTTCTCAAAGATGGTAAAAATACAGTTATTCAGAGGAAAGGAAAATATGTTAGTGTGGAGACAAGTGCATGGAGTACTGCATTCATAGCATACATCAAGGTGTCTGAGTGGCAGCCCACTCCCCTCATGCTAGGGGTGTGAGCAGCAGGCCACTAACCCCATAGGAACAGCCCTGGGCATGAGGCCATGTGTTGCAATCCCTGTACTTGTTCCATGGCCCATTCCTCAACTGGTTGCTGCAAAGACAGTTAGCAGAAATTGCATTGGTGGCTGCCTTTAATCTGCTTAACTACTGCATGAGTATATGTACCTCCTTGCTGGATAAGAGAGAGCCCACAAATGTTAGCAAGATAGAAACGACTTTACAATTTGAAGAAGTTAATAGAGAATGCAGAAGAGATATAGCAGGTGATATTTGTATAGAAGGAAAGGAACACATAGAAAAAGCAAAGTATTGGGAGAGAAGGAGAGATAACAACAGAATTTGGCTGTTAGCAAAAGAGAGAAAGAGAAACAAGGGAAATAAACAAATAAAATAATATAAAACCAACCCAAAATATACTATCTAAAAAAATCCCAACATTCAAAAGATAATGCTAGGGGGAAAATGTATACACACACACACACACACACACACACACACACACACGCACACACATCCCTGAACCAATCAGCACAGGCAGAATTCACATGCATGCATATACACACATGGAAAAAAATCTTAATGAAGAATAAAGGAACCATCTCTACTGAGGTAACCAAAATAGTTGACCAGACTGGGTCTGTATCCAACAGGCTTTCTTTCCACTTCTTGAGTTATGTACTGATAAAGAGAACAAAGGGTGGGGGTTGTTAACCTGTTTCTGTTATTGTGTTGGTTTCTGAACTGAAAGTTGGAGTGACCTAAGGTTAAAGTTATTTGATATAAGACTCAGCTTCCCTTCTCATGAGTATGAGGCGGGATGGGTTAGTAAGTATGATCAGTTGGTGTTTTGTCCATTTGGACCAGATAGGTGCACTCCTAGGGTAAAGTTTATGAAGAGTTCTGTGAGGGGAGTTCCAGCAGGTGGGGGCTCAGGTATAATCAGGCTTCAAGGGTTTGGTTGGGTGGAGTCTGCTTTGGAGACATTAGAACAACCTGCCTCTAGGGCTTAACAGTGGGTAATCTCTGATGTGGGTCTTGTTTTCAGAAGCCTCCCACGAATTTTGATCCTTCACTCACGCTGCCTATAACCACAGTCTTCTTAGACTTAGTTCTCAAGTGAATTCATCCCTGTCTGATCAGACAAGAAGCAGTTGGACTCTCCTTTGCTTGTCTGACTGGAATCCACCCCCTACTCCCCCCACCCTGCAATCTTCTTAATGCCTGTTTCACATATGTCCTGTCAGGCACACCCTAAGTTACTCACTTGGTGTCTGTTGAGATATTGTGACACTTTGCTCTGATTTCTTATCCTGGAGGGAGACACTGCTGCAGAGGGATTGCTCCAAGATGGCTCCTGCCTCAGCTTTCCATGGCCAGTTGAGATACAGAGTGTCAGGAGCTGCCACATAGGAACTGAGCACCCATTACCTTTGAGCAATGAGAATGTGGAGATGTGGTAAACCAGCCATGGGCTGTGTGTGAACTATGAACACTGAACACACAAAGCAGACTGAAGAGATGTTGCCCCTCTGTTTGGGCAGGCGATGTATGGGTCTTTTCCCTTGCTCTGCCTGTGATTCTCACATAGCACATGAGATGGGCGTGGCCTTCCTAGATGTCAGTCAATCTGCTGACAGCAAGACATCAGACTCAACCCCCTGAAACCTGAACCCTTGCCTCATTTGAATGGCTTCTCCCCAGTAAAATGGTACATCTTGTGGTCCTCTCTCTCTTTCTTGCCTGCCTTGCCTCCTTTGTGGGAGCTGGGTCAGAGGAGCCATCGCAGAACCCTGAAGAAAAAGGTATTTCTCTTTGTGTGATTATTTCCTGCCAGCCCCATTCACCTGGAGTGACCCTGACTGGTTCAGTCGTGTGTCACAACAACAGAGTGTGCTTTTCAAGCACCAGTCTCTGGATCAGCTGTTTAATCAGTTTTTTTTTTTTAAATCTCAAGTTTTTCTATACCAAATCTGTGTTCTCTCCCACTCTGTGGTGAATTAGCACTGCTATCGTTACATTTCTGTGTCAGTTTAGCAGCTGGATCATCTTCAGTGTATCTTCCTTCTTTGTTTATTGTACCCAAATTTCTGAGTCCCTAAGCCACTTTGAACGTCCAATATTGTATTTTAGTGAAATCCCTCTTTTAGCCTCCTTGCTGAGAAGTTGTACACCTGCTGCTTTGGTTCTAACTTGGAATGCAAATTGTCAGTGTTGGATTTTGTTGAAGGCTTCTTCTGCATCTACTGAAATGATCATGATGCTTTTTTTGTTCTCATTTCTGTTTATGTTAAGAATTACAGAGAAATCTCAACATGGCAGTGGGCGGGGAGGCAGCACTTTCAGTACCTCCTCAACCACATGGACAGAGAGAAGCATTAGAACATTTAGATTCTACCTGCTGAGAAACTGCCAGCAAAATTCTGCTGAAGTAAGACCTGCTGGGGAATTTGGGATTATTGGAGGTGACAGCTTGCCCCAGACGGGTGAATTTCAGCCATGTGGTGTGGAGATCCCAGCCACTCAGCGCCGCTGCCACTGCCTGGCAACCAGCAAAGTAGGAGGCGGTTCAGCACTGCACGGTGGAGAGACCCTATGAAGAGGTTGCTAACCAAGCCTTCATGAAAAAGTGAACCAGAACTGAATTCCGAGACTGGGACAGACCAGAGACAGGCCAGACCCACCCGTCCCATCGGACACTCCAGCAAGAAGTCTGGGGGTCGCGATAGCAGAGAGCTGATGTCACCAGAGTTCAGCGGATGGGATCCCTTCTCAGCAGAATCGGCTTTAGCTGGTGTGTGACTCCCACCCTCAACAGATACATACAGCTGGGAAACCTCAAAAATCTCGCCCCATAGCTCCATTGGCGTGATTGTAGGGGCCGAGGGAAGCAGAGGTGACTCCCAACCCCCACCTCCCCCTACCACCAGCAACAACACTCAAGGCCTTAGTTGCCAGTTCCCAGGGGCGTGGCCACCAAAGGAGTCTGGACAAATTAAACTTTCAGTTCCCAGATCACCGCTCCACAACCCTGGGGTCTGGATAAATGACAGAGAGAGTGCTCAGTCATTTGGGAAATAGGGCACGCTGTGGGGCTGCAAGTGTAACCAGATCCTTGGAGATCGCCTCTGGTGAGTGGGGCCTGGCAAGAGGAAGGGGGGGAGGGGCCGGAGAAGAGAAACAGCTCTGGACTAACAGGACTAGAGAGACTACCAGTAGGGGAAGAGGAGTCACCTTACAGGGATTGCTACCAGCACATAGAGGGCAGAAGGTTGGCTCGGAGGGCACAGCTCTGCCTACTGGAAGAGAAGAAAATAGAACTCTAAGACTTCATTTTTTTCTTTCTTTCTTTTTCCTTTTCAATTTTTGTTGTTATTTCCATTCTTCTCTATTCTACCTATCTTTCTCTCCCTCTTTCTCTTTAGGACCCCTTCCTTCCCCTTCCCCCTAACTTTCATCGCAAGAATTACAACTTTCATTATGTGCAATTTTCTAAATGCAAATAGGTAATTGTTTTGAGGCTGTCTACAGGGCTCCTAAATACCTAGCTATTACCAAATACACTGATCCATTCACCTGTTAATATCCCCCTTCAGTAGAGCAATCTTCCAAAGTAGCCAAGACATACTAACCTTCATACCATCATAACAACCAACCTAAACATAAAGTCCTAAGACCAAACAACAGATCACTATATGCCTACAGAATCCATAAGCCTTTTATGAATTGAATGAATCAGTTTTAAATTACAATAAAGCCCAATATCTCTAGGCATAGTCTCCCACCACAAAGGAGAGACCACAAAGATATACAAAAACAAAACAAATTTATAGGAGAAAACAAAAACATAGCAGTTAAACAGAGTTGGAAAGTAATGTGAACACCATGAAAAAACAAGGGAAAAAAAGGATTACAAACAATGCAGGACAACTTAAATTTACAGGAGAACCTAGAGGCATCAGAAAAATGGACAGAGAAAGAACTCAAGGCATACCTGACTCAGATGGAATGGAATCTTAAAGAATTCATTAGACAGCAAGTCCAAACAATGAAAGAATATTTTGAAAATGAATTGCATAAGCATATTCAAGAAGCAAAAATGAACTCTACCAGGAGATAGAGATTAAAAAAATCAAACAGTAATCCTAGAAATGCAGGAAAACATAAACCAAATCAAAAACTCAAATGAGAATATTACAAATAGACTAGATCAAATAGAAATCAGAACATCAGATAATGAAGACAAAGTTTATCAACTCAAAAAGAATATAGTCAATGCAGAAAGGATGGTAAGGAACCACGAGCAAAACATCCAAGAGATATGGGATGTCATAAAAAAACCAAACTTAAGAGTCTTTGGGATAGAAGAAGGTATAGAGGTCCAAACCAAAGGAATGAACAATCTGTTGAATTAAATAATCTTAGAAAACTTTCCAAATATGAAAGATGGAATGGATTGCCAAATCCTGGAAGCCTATAGGACCCCAAACATACAAAACCGTAATAGACCAACTCCAAGACACATTATTTTGAAGATATCCAACATACAGAACAAGGAGAGAGTATTAAAAGCTACAAGGGAAAGGAGGCAGATTACATTCAGGGGTAAACCAATTAGGTTAATGGCTGATTTTTTCATCACAGATGTTGAAAACGAGAAGATTCTGGGACAACATATTTCAAACGCTGAAAAATAATGGATTCCAACCAAGAATACTGTATCCAGCAAAATTAAGCTTCGGGTTTGACAATAAAATTAAAATATTTCACAATAAACAAAAGCTAAAAGAATTCTCAGCCAGGAAATGAGCACTGCAAAGCATTTTGAGCAAAACACTACAAGAAGAGGAAATGAAAAACAGCACCCAAAACTAACAGTGGGAGGTAACTCAGTAAAGGGGGGCGGATAACCAAGGAGGAAAAACAAGCCAAATTAAAATAAATAAATAAATAAACATGACTGGAAGTTCAAACCATATATCAATAGTAACTCTAAATGTTAATGGCTTAAACTCACCAATCAAGCAACATAGGATATTAACTTGGATTAAAAAAACAGATCCAACAATATTCTGCCTTCAGGAGACTCATATGATGGGAAAAGACATACACAGGCTGAAGGTGAAAGGTTGGGAAAAATTATACCACTCATATGGTCCTAGGAAGCAAGCAGGAGTGGCCATACTCATAATGAATAAAATCAACTTCAAACCTAAGTTAATCAAAAGGGATAAAGAAGGACACTATATACTGTTAAAAGGAAACATTCACCAACAAGACATAACAATTATCAATATGAATGCACCAAATAATGGTGCTGCAATGTTCATAAAACAAATTCTCCTCAAGTTCAAGAATAAAATAGACCACAAAACAATAATTATGGGTGACTTCAACACACTGCTCTCACCATTGGACAGATCCTCCAGACAAAAGTTGAATAAAGAAACTATAGAACTCAATAACACAATCAATAACCTAGATGTTACTAACATATATAGAATATATCAACCATTATGAAGTGGATATATGTTCTTCTCAGCAGCACATGGATCATTCTCAAAGATAGACCACTTATTATGCCATAGGGCAACCCTTAGTAAATATAAAGGTGTGGAGATAATACCATGTATCTTATCTGATCATAATGGAATGAAACTGGAAATCAATGATAAAAGAAGGAAGAAAAAATCCTGCATCACCTGGAAAATGAACAATATGTTACTGAATGATCAATGGGTTACAGAAGACATAAAGGAGGAAATAAAAAAATTCTTAGAGATAAATGAAAATACAGACACAACATATCGGAATCTATGGGACACAATGAAAGAAGTTTAAAGAGGAAAATTCATTGCCTGGAGTTCATTCCTTAAAAAAAGAAAAAACCAACAAATAAATGAGATCACACTTCATCTCAAAACCCTGGAAAAGGTAGAGAAAAATAACAGCAAATGTAGCAGAAGGCAAGAAATAATTAAAATCAGAGTGGAAATCAACAAAATTGAAACAAAAGAAACCATTGAAAAAATTGATAAAACTAAAAGTTGGTTCTTGGAAAAAATAAATAAGATTGACAGACCCTTAGCCATGCTAACGAAGAGAAGAGAGAGAACTCAAATTACTAACATATGGGATGAAAAAGGCAATATCACAACAGACACTACAGAAATACAGAAGATAATTAGAAATTATTTTGAAACCCTATATTCCAATATAATAGAAGATAGTGAAGATATTGATAAATTTCTTAAGTCATATGATTTGCCCAGATCGAGTCAGGAAGATACACACAGTTTAAACAGACCAATATCAAAGGAGGAAACAGAAGAAGCCATCAAAAGACTACCAACCAAGAAAAGCCCTGGACCAGATGGGTATACAGCAGAGTTTTACAAAACCTTTAAAAAAGAATTAATACCAATAGTTTTCAAGTTATTTCAGGAAATAGAAAAAGAAGGAGCTCTTCCAAATTCATTCTATGAGACCAACATCACCCTGATCTCGAAACCAGACAAAGACACTTCAAAGAAAGAAAACTACAGACCAATATCTCTAATGAACCTAGATACAAAAATCCTCAATAAAATTCTGGCAAATTGGATACAAAAGCATATCAAAAAAATTGCACACCATGATCAAGTAGGATTCATCCCTAGGATGCAAGGCTGGTTCAATATATGGAAATCAATAAATGTTATTCACCACATCAATAGACTTAAAGATAAGAACCACATGATCATCTCGATAGACGCAGAAAAAGCATTTGACAAAGTACAGCATCTCTTTATGTTCAAAACACTAGAAAAACTAGGGATAACAGGAACTTACCTCAACATTGTAAAAGCTATCTATGCTAAGCCTCAGGCTAGCATCATTCTAAATGGAGAAAGACTGAAGGCATTCCCTCTAAAATCTGGAACAAGATAGGGATGCCATCTCTCACCACTTCTATTCAATTTAGTTCTCGAAATACTAGCCAGAGCAGTTAGACAGACAAAAGAAATTAAAGGCATAACAATAGGAAAAAAAGAACTTAAATTATCACTATTTGTGGAGGCCATGATTCTATACCTAGAAGACCCCAAAGGGTCTACAAAGAAACTACTAGAACTAATAAATGAATTCAGCAAATTGGCAGGATATAAAATCAACATGCATAAATCAAAGGCATTCCTGTAAATCAGTGACAAATCTGAAATCGAAATGAGGACAACCACCCCATTCAGGATATCGTCAAAAAAAATAAAATACTTGGGAATCAACCTAACAAAAGAGGTGAAAGATTTATACAATGAAAACTACAGAACCCTAAAGAGAGAAATAGAAGAAGATCTTAGAAGATGGAAAAATATATCCTGTTCATGGATAGGCAGAACTAACATCATCAAAATGGTGATATTATCAAAAGTACTCTATAGGTTTAATGCAATGCCAATAAAAATCCCAATGGCATTTCTTGTAGAAATAGATAAAGCAATCATGAAATTCATCTGGAATAATAAAAGATCCAGAATAGGAAAAGCAATTCTAAGCAGGAAGTTTGAATCAAGCAGTATGGCGATACCAGATTTCAAAATATACTACAGAGCAATAGTAACAAAACAGCATGGTACTGGTACCAAAACAGGTGGGTGGACCAATGGTACAGAATAGAGGACACAGAGACCAATCCACAAAATTACAACTATCTTATATTTGATAAAGGGGCTAAAAACATGCAATGGAGGAAGGATAGCATCTTCAACAAATTGTGCTGGGAAAACTGGAAATCCATATGCAACAAAATGAAACTGAATTCCCTCCTCTCACCATGCATAAAAGTTAACTCAAAATGAATCAAGCAGCTTGATATCAAATCAGAGACTCTGCACCTGATAGAAGAAAAAGTTGGCTCCGATCTACATATTGTGGGGTCGGGCTCCAAATTCCTTAATAGGATACCCATAGCCCAAGAGTTAATAACAAGAATCAACAAATGGGACTTACTTAAACTAAAAAGTTTTTTCTCAGCAAGAGAAACAATAAGAGAGGTAAATAGGGAGCCTACATCCTGGGAACAAATCTTTACTCCTCACACTTCAGATAGAGCCCTAATATCCAGAGTATACAAAGAACTCAAAAAAGTAAACAATAAGATAACAAATAACCCAATCAACAAATGGGCCAAGGACCTGAACAGACACTTCTCAGAGGAGGACATACAATCAATCAACAAGTACATGAAAAAATGCTCACCATCTCTAGCAGTCAGAGAAATGCAAATCAAAGCCACCCTAAGATACCATCTCACTCCATTAAGATTGGCAGTCATTATGAAGTCAAACAACAACAAGTGCTGACGAGGATGTGGGGAAAAGGGTACTCTTGTACATTGCTGGTGGGACTGCAAATTGGTGAGGCCAATTTGGAAAGCAGTATGGAGATTCCTGGGAAAGCTGGGAATGGAACCACCATTTGACCCAGCTATTGCCCTTCTCGGACTATTCCCTGAAGACCTTAAAAGAGCGTACTACAGGGATACTGTAGCGTACTACAGGGATACTGTTCCACTAGACTGTGGAACCAACCCAGATGCCCTTCAATAGATGAATGGATAAAAAAATGTGGCATTTATACACAATGGAGTAAAAATTATAAAATCATGGCATTTGCATGGAAATGGATGGCACTAGAGTAGATTAAGCTAAGTGAAGCTAGCCAATCCCTAGAAAACAAATGCCAAATATCATCTTTGATATAAAAAGAGCAACTAAGGTCTTCTTTGATTTATCTCTTTAGAGTTCTGTAGTTTTCATTGTATAGATCTTTCACCTCTTTCATTAAGTTGATTCTCAAATATCTTATTTTTTTTGAGGATATTGTGAATGGGGTAGTTTTCTTCATTTTCTTTTCAGAGGATGTGTCACTGTTATATAGAAATGCCTTTAATTTCTGGGTGTTGATTTTATATCCTGCTACTTTGCTGAATTCATTTACTAGTTCTAGAAGTTTTCTGGTGGAGTTTTTGGGTCTTCTAGGTATAGAATCATATCAGCATATAGCGCTAGTTTCAGTTCTTCTTTTTCTATAGTTATTACTTTATTTTTTTTCAACTGTCTGATTGCTCTGGCCAGTGTTTCAAGAACTATGTTGAATAGAAGTGGTGAGAGAGGGAATTCTTGTCTTGTTCCAGATTTTAGAGGGAATGCCTTCAGTTTTTCTCCATTTAGAATGATGTTGACCTGAGGCTAGTGTAGATAGCCTTTATGATGTTGAGATAAGTTTTTGTTATCCCTTATAGTTTTTCTATTGTTTTGAACATAAAGTGGCGCCATATTTTGTCAAATGCTTTTTCTGCATCGCTTGAGATGACCATATGATTCTTATCTTTAAGTCTATTGAAGTGATGAATTACATTTATTGATTTCTGTATGTTGAAACACCCTTGCATCCCTGGGATGAATCCCAGTTGATCACGGTGCACAATATTTTTGATATGTTTTTGTATTTAATTTGCCAGAATTTTGTTGAGAATTTTTGCATCTATGTTCAATGGAGATATTAGTTTATAGTTTTCTTTCTTTAATATTTTTTTTGCCTGGTTTTGGGATCAGGGTGATATTGGCCTCATAGAATGAGTTTGGAAGTGCTGACTCTTTTTCTCTTTCATGAAATAAATTAAAGAGTATTGGTATGAGTTGTTCTTTAAAGGTCTTGTGGAACTTGGCTGTGTATCCTTCCAGTCCTGGGCTTTTCTTGGTTGGTAAGCTTCTGATGGTGTCTTCTATTTCATCACTTGATTGGTCTGTTTAAATTGTGTATATCTTCCTGACTCAATCTGGGCAAATTGTGTGACTTAAGAAATTTGTTGATGCCTTCAATGTCTTCTATTTTATTGGAGTATAAGATTTCAAAATAATTTCTAATTATCTATATTTCTGTAGTGTCTGTTGTTATATTACCTTTTTCATCATGTATGCTGGTAATTTGAGTTCTCTCTCTCCTTCTCTTTATTAGCATGGCTAAGGTCTTTCAATTTTATTTATTTTTTTCAAGGAACCAGCTTTTAGTTTTGTCAAGGTTTTCAATTGTTTCTTTTGTTTCAGTTTTGTAATTGTTTCTTGCCTTCTACTGCTTTTGCTGCTGGTTTGTTCTTCTTTTTCTAGGGCTTTTAGATGTAGTGTGAGGCCATTTTTATGTTGACTTTTTCTTCTTTTAAGGAATGAACTTTTTGCAATAAATTTTCCTCTTAGTACTGCTTTCATAGTGTCCCAGAGATTTTGATATGTTGTGTCTGTTTTCTCATTTACCTCTAAGAATTTTTAAATCTCCTCCTTTATGTCTTTTGTAACCCATTGTTCATTCAATAGCATACTGTTTAGTGTCCATGTGATTCAGAAATTTTTATTTTTAATTTTGTTGTTGATTTCCCACTTCATTCCATTATGATCTGAGAAAATGCATTGTAGTATCTCTACTTTTTTGTATTTGCTAATAGATGCTTTGTGGCATAGTATATGGTCTATTTTTCAGAAGGATCCATGTGCTGCTGAGAAGAAAGTGTTAAAATATTCTATATATGCCAGTTAAGTCTAAGTTATTAATTGTACTATTGAGTTCTATAGTTTCTTTATTCAACTTTTGTTTGGATGATCTGTCCAGTGGTGAGAGAAGTGTGTTAAAGTCACCCAAGATTATTGTGTTGTGGTCAAGTTGACTCTTGAACTTGAGAAGAGTTTGTTTGATGAACATAGCTACATCATTGTTTGTCGCATATATATTTATGTGTTATGTCTTGTTGGTGTATGGTTCTCTTGAGCAGTATGTAATGTCATCTTTATCTTTTTTGATAAACTTTGGCTTGAAGTTTACTTTATTTGATATATGAGTATGGAAACACCTGCTTGCTTCCACAGTCCATCTGAGTGGTATAATTTTTCCCAAACTTTTGCCTTCAGTCTATGTATGTCTTTTCCTATAAGATGAGTCTCCTGGAGGCAGCATATTGTTGGATCTTTTTTTTTTTTTAAATCCAATCTGCTAGCCTATGTCTTTTGATTGGTGAGTTCAAGACATTAACATTTAGGGTTACTATTGAGACATGGTTTGTATTTTCAGCCATATTTGTTTATTTTTGTTTTTTAACTTTGCTTGATTTTCTTCTTTGATTAATTTTTCCTTTAATGTACCACCTCCCTCTGCTGATTTTCATTGCTGTTTTTTATTTCCTCTTCATGAAATATTTTGCCAAGTATGTTTTGTAGTGCCTGTTTTCTAGCTATAAATTCTTCTAACTTTAGTTTATTGTGGAAGGTTTTTATTTCATCTTCAAATCTAAAGCTTATTTTTACTGGATACAAGATTCTTGTTTGGCACCCATTTTATTTCAGAGCTTGATATATGTTGTTCCAGGATCTTCTAGCTTTCAGGGACTGTGTTGAAAAATCTGCCATTATCCTAATTGTTTTTTCTTTATATGTATTCTGATTCCTTTCTCTTGTGGCTTTTAAAATTCTCTCCATATTCTGTATGTCAGGCATTTTCATTATAATGTGCCTTGGTGTGGATCTGTTGTGATTTTCTAGATTCATCCTCCTGTAGGCTTCTTGAATTTGGATTTCCAATTCATTCTTCATGTTTGGAACGTTTTCTGATATTATTTCATTTAATAGATTGTTCATTCCTTTGGACCTCTATGCTTTCCTCTATCCCATTAACTCTTAAATTTGGTCTTTTTATGCTATCCCATATTTCTCGTATGTTCTGCTCATGGTTTCTTATCATTTTTGCTATATGGTCTCTTTTGTTTTCAAGATGATTTATTTGATCTTCATTGTCTGATGTCCTATCTTCTAAGTGGTGTACTCTGTTGGTGATGCTTTTATGTGAGTTGTTAATTTGGTTTACTATTTCTTTCATTTCAATGATTTCTGTTTGGTTTTTTGTATAACCTCTATCTCCTTGTTGAGATGTTCTTTTGCTTCTTAGATTTGTTTATGTAGCTCATTGTCAAAGTGATCTTTCACTGCCTTATTTATTCTCTAATGTCTTCTTTGAGATCCCAAAACATTTTAATCATGTATATCCTGTATTCTTTCTCGGTCACTTTTTTTCTGCTGTTGCTGTCAGTTCTTCTAATGATGTGTTGTCTTGATTTGTTCGTGGTACTTTCTTCCCTTATCTTTTCATGTTGCTCATGTGTGTTCCTTTCCAGCTCTGTGGATATGTGTTATTGTTTTTTCCATATAGATTTGTAGTGCTCTTGTAGGGTTTCAAGATGTCTTCTTTGAAGGGATGGACAATGTTAACAGATCCCAATATCAATAATACATCACCTATGAACAAATTGTTGTTATTAAGACATTTACAGTTTATTCTCAATGTCCAGAAATGTTGGATTCAATTATTATTTAAAATATAGTCAGTAGTTTCATAAAATTTACAGTTTTTGAGACCAGACTGGGGGAGGAAGCCCAGCGCCAAGCCAGACCAGACCGGGGGAGGAAGCCTGGTGCCAAGCCATGGCAGCTAGTCCAGAGGAAGCCCATCAACACTTAAAAATCCATCAAAGGGGGCGTGGCTACCAGCATGGTTCTGCGACTTATCCAGTTACCCAGCTTGCAACTCCCCCACCCTTAGCTGTGATAACTCAAAATATTTCCCACAAGCTTTTGGGGGGTGTAGCTATCAACGCAAAACAACAATTGTACAGGCACCTGGTTTCCACCTCAGAGACTAGAGTAGGGAAGATACAGGTGGAAGCTCATGTTCTTTCACATTGGCTACATCCACCACCCTGAACACAGAGGCTCAAGCTAGGAATAGACAATGCCACCTACTGGAAGAAAGGAAAATAGAGTTCTGAAAAACTTTTTTTTTCTTTCTCTCTTTTCTTCTCTCTCTTTCACAACCTCAACATAAGTGAAACCAAGAACTGCGCATGAACAAATGAATCACCAAAATAACATAATATAGAGGAATTGCATATGCCCCACCTTCCCCCCATTTTTTCCCTTATTTCTTTCTTACTTTATTTTTCCTTCTCTCTTTTTTCTCTTTTCTTCCTTGTTATTTTTTTTCTTTTCTTCAGTCTTGTTCCTTCTATCACATTTTCAATCCCCTAACTTTTACTATCTATACATAGGGTAAATATCTAAATACAGATAGGAGGTTGAATCTATACATTCTTCCCAAAATTACCAGTCTATTGGTTAGAGTTCTCCAAAGTTGCTAAGTTAGTTTACCTCATACCCTCACTCCTTTCCCTCTATATATAACATCCTTCATCTGAAATCCGGTTTTCTATATGCCACCAGATATGGTATGCCTTTTATGAAACTAATGACTATATTTTTAAATAATAATTGAAACCAATATCTGTAGACTTAGATTCTAACTATAAATGTATTAATAATGAAAACTTGTGCTTAGATGATGTACTGTTGATATTGGGAACTGTTAACATTGTCTTTCTCTGCAAAAGAGGGATTTTGGAGCTATATAAGAACAATATAAATATATAAGGGTAAAACCATTAACACAAAAGTTTCTCAAAGCTAGAAAGAAACATGAGCAGTATGAAAAGACAAGGAAAAAAAGGACCACAAACAATCCAGGTCAATTCAACATTAGAAGAGGTAATATCTGCAGCTGATGAAATGTCAGATAAAAAGTTCAGGATATACATGCCTCAGATGATCTGGAGTCTCACGGAAGACATTAGACAGCAAATTGGACAATGAATTATGTAAACAAATCCAAGAAGCAAAAGATTAACTCTGCAGGGAGATAGAGGATATAAAAAAAACAGAAATCCTGAAAATGCAGGAAACAATAAACCAATTTAAAAACTCAAATGAAAGTATTACCAGCATAGTAGAACACATAGAAGATAGAACATCAGACAATAAAGACAAAGTTTTTCAACTTGAAAAGAACATAGACAGATCAGTGAGAATGTTAAGAAATCATAAGAACATCAAAGAAAAATGGGATAACACAAAGAGACCAAACTTAACAATTATTGGGATATAAGAGGATTTAGAGGTCCAAACCAAAGGAATAAGCAACTATTCAATGAAATAATACTAGAATACTTCCCAGACTTAAAGGATGAAAAAGAAATCCAAATATTAGAAGCCTACAGGATGCCGAATGTACAAAATCATAAGAGATCCACACCAAGACACATAATAATGAAGATGTCCAACATACAGAATAAGGAGAGAATCTTAAAAGCCACAAGAGAGAGGAAACAGATTATATTTAGGGGTAAACCAATCAGGATAATGGCTGATCTTTCAACACAGACTCTGAAAGCTAGAAGATCCTGGAACAACATATTTTAAACATTTAAAGAAAATGTGTTCCAACCAAGATTCATGTATCCAGCGAAATTAAGCTTCAGGATTGAAGATGAAATAAAAATCTTCCATGATAAACAACAGTTAAAAGAATTTGCAGCTAGAAAACCAGCTCTTCAAAACATCCTTGGCAAAACATTACAGGAATAGGAAATGAAAAATAACAATGAAAACCAACAGTGGGAGGTAGTACAGTAAAGGAAAAACTAATCAAAGAGGAAAAACAAATCATGTTAAGTAACATAAATAACCAAATATGGCTGGAAGTACAAACCATATCTCAATAGTAACCCTAAATGTTAATGGCTTAAATGCACCAATCAAAAGAGATAGGCTAGTAGACTGGATTAAAAATAATCCAACAATATGCTGCCTACAGGAGAGTCATCTGATAGGAGAAGACATACACAGACTGAAGGGGAAAGGATGGGAAAAATCATACCACTCATATGGACCCCGGAAGCAAGCAGGGGTGTCCATACTTATATCAAATAAAATAGACTTCAACCCAAAGTTAATCTAAAGGGATAAAAAAGGACACTACATACTACTCAAGGGAACCATACACCAACAAACTTAACAATCATTGATATATATGCCCCAAACATTGGTGCAGCTACGTTCATCAGACAAACTCTTCTCAAGTTCAAGAGTCAAATAGATCACAACACAGTAATCATGGGAGATTTTAACACACCTCTCTGACCACTGGACAGATCTTCCAAACATAAGTTAAATAATGAAACCATAGAGCTCAATAATACAATTAATAACTTAGACTTAATTGATGTATACAGAATATACCACCCAACATCAAGTGGATACACTGTCTTCTCAGCAGCACATGGATCCATCTCAAAAATAGACCATATATTATGTCACAGGGCAAAACTTAGCAAATACAAAGGAGTAGAGATAATACCATGCATTTTATCTGATCATAATGAAATGAAATTGGAAATCAATAATAAAATAAGAAAGAAAAATTCCTACATCACATGGAGAATAAACAATATGCTACTGAATGAACAAAGGGTTACAGAAGACATCAAAGAGGAAATTAAAAAATTCTTAGAGGTAAATGAAAACTCAGACACAACATATCAAAATCTCTGGGACACTATGAAAGTAGTGCTAAAAGGAAAATTCATTTCATGAAGTTCATTCCTTAAAATAAGGAAAAGCCAACAAATAAATGACCTCACACTACACCTCAAAGCCTTAGAAAAAGAAGAACAAATCAGCAGCAAATACAGTAGAAGACAAGAATTAATTAAAATCAGAGCTGAAATCAATGAAATTGAAACAAAAGCAACAATCAAAAAAATTGACAAAACTAAAAGTTGGTTCTTTGAAAAAAGAAATAAGATTGATAGACCACTAGCCACGCTAACAAAGAGAAGAAGAGAGAGAACCCAAATTACTAGCTTATGGGATGAAAAAGGCAATATCACAACAGACACTTCAGAAATACAGAAGATAATTAGAAATTATTTTGAAACACTATACTCTAATAAAATAGAGGATAGTGAAGGCATTGATGAATTCCTTAAGCATATGAGCTACCCAGATTGAGTCAGGATGATATAAACAACCTAAACAGACCAATATCAAGTGAGGAAATAGAAGAAGCCATCAAAAGACTACCAACCAAGAAAAGCCCAGGACCAGACAGATATACAGCATAGTTTTACAAGAACTTTAAAGAAGAACTAATACCAATACTCTTCAATCTATTTCAGGAGATAGAAAAGGCAGGAGTACTTCCAAATTTATTCTATGAGGCCAACATCACCCTGATTCCAAAACCAGATAAAGACACTTCAAAGAAAGAAAACTTCAGATCAATATCCTTAAGGAATATACATGCAAAAACCCTCAATAAAATTCTGGCAAATCGGATACAAAACATATCAAAAATATTGTGCACCATGACCAAGTGGGATTCATCCCTGGGATGCAAGGCTGGTTCAATATACGAAAATCAATAAATGTAATTCACCACATCAGTAGACTTAAAAATAAGAACCATATAATCATCTCGATAGATGCTGAAAAAGCATTTGACAAAATACAGCATTGCTTTATGTTCAAAACTCTAGAAAAATTAGGGATAACAGGAAATTACCTCAACATGGTAAAAGCTATATATGCTAAGCCTCAGGCCAGCATCATTCTAAATGGAGAAAAATTGAAGGCATTCCCTTTAAAATCTGGAACAAGACAGGGATGTCCTCTCTTACCACTTTTATTCAACATGGTTCTTGAAACACTAGCCAGAGCAATTAGATAGATAAAAGAAATTAAAGGCATAAATATAGGCAAAGAAGAACTTAAATTAGCACGATTTTCCAATGACATGATCCTATACCTAGTAGTCCCAAAAGTTCAACCAAGAAACTTCTAGAACTGGTAAATTAATTCAGCAAAGTGGCAGAATATAAAATTAATACCAATAAATCAAAGGCATTCCTATATATCAGTGACAGATTCTCTGAAATGGAAATGAGAACAACTACTCCATTCACAATATGCTCAGAAAAAAATAAGATACTGGGAATCAACCTAAAAAAAGAGGTGAAAGATTGATACAATGAAAACTAAAAAAACCCTGAAGAAAGAAATAGAAGAAGACCGTAGAAAATGGAAGGATATACCTTGCTCATGGATTGGTAGAATTAATATTATTAAGATGGCCATATTACCAAAATCACTTTACAGATTCAATGCAATTCCCATTAAAATCCCAATGACATCCTTGCAGAAATAGAAAAAGCAATCATGAAATTCATCTGGAAAAATAAGAGACCCAGAATAGCTAAAGTAATTGTAAGCAGGAAGAGTGAAAATGGTGGTATCACGATTCCAGATTTTAAATTATACTATAGAGCAATAGTAACAAAAACAGCATGGTACTGGCATGAAAACAGGCTGGTAGACCAATGGTACAGAATAGAGGACACAGAGACAAATCCACAAAATTACAACTACCTTATATTAGACAAAAGTGCTAAAAACATGCAATGAAGAAAGGATAGCATCTTCAACAAATGATGCTGGGAGATCTGGAAATCCATATGCAACAAAATGAAATTGAATTCCTTTCTCTCACCTTGCACAAAAGTCAACTCAAAATGGATCAAGGAGCTAGGAATCAGACCAGAGACTCTGCATCTAATAGAATATAAAGTTGGCCCTAATCTTCATCACATGGGGGCAGGCCCGAATTTCTTAATAAGACACCTATAGCACAAGAGTTAAAACCAAAAATCAACAAATGGGAAGAATTCAAACTAAAAAGTTTTTTTCTCAGCAAGAGAAATAATATGTGAGGTGAATAGGGAGCCTACATCCTGGGAACAAATTTTTACCCCTCAAACATCAGATAGATCTCTAATCTCTAGAGTATACAAAGAACTCAAAAAGTTAAACAACAAAAAAGCAAATAATCTGATCAACAGATGGGCCAAGGATTTGAACAGAAACTTCTCAGAAGAGGATATACAATCAATCAACAAATACATGAAAAAATGCTCACCATCTCTAGCAATAAGAGAATGCAAATTAAAACTACTTTAAGATACCATCTTACTCCAATAAGAATGGCAGCCATAATGAAGTCAAACAATAATAAGTGCTGACGAGGATGCGGGGAAAAAAGGTACACTCATACATTGCTGGTGGGACTACAAATTGGTGCAGCCAATTTGGAAAGCAGTATGGAGATTCCTTGGAAAGCTGGGAATGGAACCACCATTTGACCCAGCTATTCCCTTTCTTGGACTATACCCAAAAGACCTAAAAAGAACATACTACAGGGACACAGCCACATCAATGTTTATAGCAGCACAACTCACAATAGCTAGAATGTGGAACCAACCTATATGCCTTTCAATAGATGAATGGATTAAAAAAATGTGGCATTTATACATCATGGAATATTACTCAGCACTAAAAAATAACAAGATCATGGCATTTGCAGGCAAATGGATGGCATTAGAGCAGATTATGCTAAGTGAAGTTAGCCAATCCCTAAAAAACAAATGCCGAATGTCTTCTCTGATATAAAGGGGGTGACTTAAAATGGGATAGGGAGGAAGAGCATGAGAAGAAGACTACCACTAAATAGGGAAGAGAGGTGGGAGGGAAAAAGAGGGAGAAGAGGAGTTGCATGGAAGAGGGAAGGAGAACCTTATTGTTATATAGAATACATATATGATGTTGTGATGAGAAAAAGAATAAAAAAGTGTGTCACATTAGATTGGATAGAGAGAAAGAATGGGAGAGGAGGGGAGGAGTAGAGGGGATAGAAGGGCAGCAGAATAGAATAGACAATATGACTGATATATGTACATCTATGTATGTATTATATGTCAAAATACATTCTGCTGTCATGTATGACTAAAAAAAATAAAAATAAATTGTATGGTTAAAAAAAAATGTGAAGAGAAGAGAATCTACGATGGGAGAAAAATTGTTGACACCTGCACATAAGGTTTAATATTCATCTCCAGGATATATAAAGAAATTATAAAACTTAACACTGTAAAAACAAGTATTCCAATCACCAAATGGGCAAAGGAACTGAATAGGCACATTGCTGGGAGCCATCAGCCAAGTAGGTATGACAAATTCCTTGCCAGCTTACTCCCATGCTGTCTAGTGGAAGGACTTCTGAAAGGTGACCTTGCTCAAGGACCAGGGCAGGATCCGTGTTTAGGGTGTTCCCCCTTTAGAATAGGGCGGTTTAGCATAATAGGAGATTAGGGTGTTCCCCCTTTAGAATAGGGCAGTTTAGCATAATAGGAGATTAGGGTGTTCCCCCTTTAGAATAGGGCGTATCCTGCTGCTGAGTTCCTCTTGAGTGCTAGGGGTCAGACAGTATATTTTGGGAGACAGAAGCCCATGCGGATTGGATTTGGGCAGAGAGTGATTTTGGGAGAAGTGGATTTGGGCAGAGAACGTGGATTCCCCCAGAGCGTGTTTGTAG
Organism: Callospermophilus lateralis; assembly: GCF_048772815.1. Lineage (NCBI taxonomy): Eukaryota > Metazoa > Chordata > Mammalia > Rodentia > Sciuridae > Callospermophilus > Callospermophilus lateralis. The sequence continues at coordinate 41,305,330 of NC_135309.1, forward strand.
ACGGCCGGTGTGAGATCGGGAATAAAGAATTGCTGTTTGAATCTACAAGCTGTGTGGAGACTCGTGATTTGTGCCCAGCCAGAGACTGCGGCAGCACATCACATAAGAAATGCAAATTGCCAACAAATATATAAAATAAATGTTAAACATCACTACAAATTACAGAAGTGAAAATTAAAACTACACTGACATTTTGTCTCACTCCAGTTGAAATGACAATTATTAAGAATACAAGAAATAATAAATGTTAATGAGGATGTGGGAAAAAGGTTCACTCATACATTTCTGGTGGGACTGCAATTTGGTGCAACCAATACTGGAAAGCAGAATGGAGATTTTTCAGAAAACTTGTAATGGAACCACCATTTGACCAAGTTAGCCCACTTCCCAGTATAAACCCAAAGGACATAAAATCAGCAAAATACACCCAATAAACCAAAGGTCAAATAATCTTTATGATATGTGGATATGAACAAATAATCAGGAAGGAGAAGGAAGAATACAATTTGATTGAGTTAAACAAAGGGGAATAAAAGGAAGGTAGGGGAAGGGAATAGAAAAGACTGAATAAATCAGACATAACTTTCCTATGTTCATCTATGAATATACACACAGTGAAACCCCATATCATGTACAACCATAAGAATGGGATCCTAATTAGAATAAGTTATATGCCAAACTCTATGTGTATATAATATTTCAGAATTCACTCTATTGTCATATATCTAAAAATAGTGAAGAAAAATAATAAAAAAATTTCCATACTATAAAAATAGGTTTTACAGTTTTTGGCGGTGGACAGTGACCTGGGGATCAGGCGTAGGACGATATGTTGAGGGGAGAAGATATGAGGGTATTCAGTTACTTATGCCTTAGGAAATGTGAAGGAGAAATCTAGTGAACAGGGTGTGTAGCAGGAGAATAGAAAGGAGGTAATTTGGGGTAGACAATTACGTGGGAAGACAGTAGAGTACATAAAACAAACACACAAATGTTTTTGGTCTTGCTGTTAATTTGTAATTTAATTTTATTATGATCTAATGAGATGCAAGGAATGATGTCTGTTGTTTTGTATTTGCTAAGACTTGCTTTGTGACCTCAAATCTGGTTTATTTTAGGGAAGGTTACATGAGCTTCTGAGAAGAAACTGAATTCAGTCATTGTTAGGTGGAATATTTTATAGGCATCTGTTAGATCCATTTTATTTACAGTGTGTTTTAGATCTGAAGTGCCTTCATTTTATTTCTGAATGTTTTCTCTATTGGTAAAGGGGATATGTTGAAATAATCATTTTAACATATGGAGTTCTCTCTGACACAATGTCAAAAAGTGTTTGTTTTGTATAATTAGGTACACTGATGTTTGTGGCACAAATATTTACTATCATTATATCTTCTTGTATTGTTCACTTTATCTGTATGAATAACTTTCTTTGCCCCTTATGATTTATGTTTTTCTTGAAATTTTACATAGTTAGGTATGAGAATAGCTACTTCTGCTTATTGTTGTACTGAATTTGATCAAAATATTTCTTTTTTAAAATTTTTTTCTAGTTGTTGGTGAACCTTTATTTTATTTATATGTGGTGCTGAGAATTAAACCTAGTGCCTCACACATGCTAGGCAATTGCTCTACCACTGAGCCACAACCCCAGCCCATGAAATATTTCTTTACATCCTTTTAGATTTACCCTGTGGTGTCTTTTCTTACAAGATGAGCCTTTTGCAAACAGCATATCATTGGGTGTTGTTTGTTAATCCACTCTGCCAGTCTATGTCTTTTAATTGAAGAGCTGACACTATTTACATTTATAGTTATTATGGAAGGATATTTGCTATTTTTCTACCACTTTGTGTTACCCCATATATTTAATTCAGGCTTCATTTCCATTTTAACTGTTCTTATATTGTGTTTTATCTATTTGGGCATTCTGTGTTTAGGCTTTGTAGAGTTTTTGTTTGTTTGTTTTGTTTTAATTTAATTTTTTTAGTATTTTCTGTAGTGCTGGTTTAGTGGTCATCAGTTTATTTTTTTAAACCTCATCTTGAAAAGCTTTTATTTCTCTTGATTTTGAAGGATAGTTTTGATGACCTGATATTTTTCTTTTGAGGCTATTGAAATTCTCTCCTTGGTTTCTGTGTTAGGCATTTTAATTGTAAAATTAGTAAATGTTTTATGGAAAGGTTCCTTTTTAATCTTGTCTCTTTGGAGTTCTGAATGTGTTCTGTATCTGGATGTTCAACTAATTCCCAATTTTTGAAAAAGTTTTAGATACTATCTTACTGTAAAGTTTATCTATGTCCATAACTTGTATCTCAGTACCCTCTTCAATCCCAATAATTCTTAGGGTTAGACCCTTAATGTTTTCCCAGACTTCTTGACTATTCTAGTCATGCTCTCTCAATTTATTTTCTTTATTTCTGACTGAGTGCTCTAGAACATCCACGCTGTCTTCAAGGCTTGAAAATTTGTCTTCTTTGTGGTCTAAGCTATTGGTGATATTTTCAACTGTAATTTAAATTTGATTGATTGAGACTTTCTTTACTGGGATTTCTCTTTGGTTCTTTTGTCAGAATCTCTACCTCCTCACTGGAAAGTTCTTTCACTCCTTATATTGTTTCTTTTAGTTAATTACTTAGATCTTCTTTTATTTCAGTTTTCATTTTAAAGATCAACTTTTTAATATTATTCTCTGAAATTTTACCTAAATCCACATCTGTAGATAAATTATTGGAGGCTTGTAGATATTTTGGAGGTGTCTTGAATTTTTTCCTCATTTTTTTTGAGGTCTTATTTTTGCCCATCTTTTGAGATGGATAACTCTTCCTCTTTTTTTTTTTTTTTTTGGTGTGTGTGGGATCTTTAATGAATTGCTATCTGTTTACAGTAATCCCGGGGATAAATGCATATTTTAATATCACCATGTCCAGTAAACATACACAAAGTGTTAAATTCAATCTCCAGAGCTGCTTCAAGAGGTGAGAATACCTGAGAGACATAATTTAAAAGCAAAGTATAAATCAACATACATTTAAAAACTTACTAATATTTTCTGTAATTCTACTAACTGATGTAAAAAATAGGTGAGAAATAATATAGAATAGACTGAAAATTAGGCATTAATGATTGTACACTCAAAACTAAATTATATTGGAATGAGGGAAAATAAAGGAAAAGAAGAAAGGTAAATAAATAGAAAAAAAGATTGGAGCGAGAAGGGGAATGAAGTAAAATGGGGCTGGAAAGAAGTAAGAAAGAAAGGAGGGCAATGTGTATTAGGAAGAAGAAAATAGCTACTAAGTAAAAATGCAATTAATTAAAGATTATATAAAGTCAGTTGTGTTCATGGAAAAAAGCATAATGTGGGAGTACACAATAGATCTCATCACAAAACACAGCGACGCAATAACAATCATAGAAAGATTTGCTTTTCTTCTTGCTGAGATTTTTAAATGGACTCACGATTTTCACATACTCTTATGGTTATAAAAGTACCTTGTAGATTTGTGTGCTTTGGTTGAGGAGGCACACTTCATAGGCATGGGTAACCTGGAAGCTGGTATGTCTTCCCAGGCCCATTGCCAGTGGCAAGAGCCCAGAGTTGTGTCTGGGGCACTAGGGTGCTGCTTTGGGGGCAGGCATGGTGGCAGGCTCTGCTCTTTCTGCCAGAGGCATTAGGGTTAGGTAGAGGCTCTCAGCAGATTTGCACATCTCTCCAGGCGTGGCCTTCTGCCTGAGGTTCTTGTGGTGTCTACAGGTGTCAAAAGCATGTGCCACCATCTTGGCATCACCCTGTTTGGCAGATATGCGGGATGGAGACCCCAGGTAGGGGAGGACTGCATGCTATTTCTTAGGCTATGTCCTTGCTGGCAGTGGAGCTGGAAGACAAGGTGCAGGTTGCTCTCTAATCTCTGTCATCCCTAGGAAACACCCATAGGGCAAGTCACACAGCAGTGGTACGAGCAGATTTGTAGCTTGTCCTCTGCCAGTCAAAAGCATTTTTAGTGATTGCCAGCATCAGAGGTGTGACCTGTTCTCTAGTCTTTGCCCTTCCTAATAAAGGAGCTTAGAGTGGGAGGAAAGCCCTCAGCAAAATTACACCGGCTCTCCAAGCTTGACCCTCCCTCTCTGAGATGCTTGTGGTGGCTGCCAGCATCAGAGGTGCAAATAAGTCTCCTGGCGCCACACTGTTTGGCAGACGTGCTCACTGGAGATTCCCTAGAGAGGTAGAGAGGGTGTGTGTTATTTTGTGGACTCCACCCTTTCTTGCACGGGCTGCCATCATCAAGGTTTGTGCTGCTCTCTAGTCTCTGCTCTTCCTGGGAGGGACAACATATGTCAGCTTACAGCAGCAGTGCACACAGATCCCCAGTCCTGGCCTTCCCTGTCAAAGGTGTTTGTGGTGATTGCCTGTGTCAGAGCTGTGTGCTACTCTGCACCACCATGCTTGATGAAGGCCGGCAGTATTGGTGCAGAGGTGCATACAATATCCTAAGCTCCTTTCTTCCTGACAGATATTCTCAGCAGCAGCAGTAGAGGAACCCACCACTTCCTAGGTACTGTAATCCCTGGAAGTGTGGTCACTCTGCTCTTTACCCCTTCCAGTTGTAGACACTGGTGGGGTGAGGAGAGCATGGTACCTTTAGGTCACGAGGTTTTCAGTTCACAGCTCGCTTCATCAGTCTGCTTCACAGGCATTCCCTATGATATTAACCAGTATTTCTACATTGAAGTTATAGGGATCTAACTGCTTCCTGAGTATTAAGTTTAGACATGGTGGCTTCAAGATGGCTGATCACTACAGTTCTCCACCAGAAATTTGAGAAGAGCAGAATGGTTCCCAATCATTAGGTAGCTTATCCACTTCTGTCCCGTATTATCTCAGTCTGAATTTCTCTGTACCTTACTTTTTCCCCAACTAAGCCTGTCTGCTTTTCCTGTTCCTCTTTCTCCCCTTTACCCCAACTCTCAGTCCTCCCTTGTTGGGCAGGTCCTGGTTCCAGGTTAACCACTTATTTCCTGTTTTGTGTTCAAGGAACAAGAATTACTGAATATGTCCAAGCTTCTGACCTTCCAATATTGTAAGTCAGTGGATACCCTCTGTGACCTACCTCTTTGCTTGGATGTTCGTTGACTTTGATTGCAAACTGCAAAGAAATGGGACCTACAGCTCACTTCCTTTCCACAATCTTGGGTCGCCTTCTCCAACTTTCTTCTAAAATACATTTGCCTCCATTTGATTTACCTTTAGGTGACAATTCACTGCTGTTTCTGAAGGAGTTTGATGGAATATGTATGATAATTATTTCTCTAATACTTTTTGTGTGGTTTTGCCAGTTTCAATCAGAGACAATACAATGTTTCAGAGAAAAGAAACATTGGTTTTTTTTTTCTTCAGGTGCTGTGTGTTTGACTAAGGGATGCAAAAGAAACCTAACTCTGAGAAGCAGATAATGATTAACCAAGATAGTACATTGCATTTACGTGCTGAGAAACATTTCAAAGGACTGCACACTTTAGAAAACCCAATTATATATGTAAAACACATCTTAGCAAGACAGCTATTACTACCACCACATTTACAAATAACACAAGTAAAACACAGATATTCAAGTTATCTGAATAAAATTTTTGCTACCAAGTTGTAGAGAGGCTTTTAATTTACATCTCTTTAACCTAAAGTTAATTTTAGTTATATAAGTATGCTAAAATAATGCTATATAATTATCAAGCTGTTGTGAAAGAATTTTTTCATAAAACATATTGAAGCAAATTGTGTGTGTGTGTGTGTGTGTGTGTGTGTGTGTGTGTGTTCATGTGCATGCAAGTAAGTAAATATGAAGAAATTTAAATGGACTATCCTAGTTCTGAAATTCACAGGATATGTTAGTTTGAACATTTCTGATAGCATTTGGTCATCTACCCATGGTTATCACAAAAACAGTAAGACTGGATTTGGACACAATTGAATATTTTCTATGGTAAAGAATATTTATTTTACAGATTTTTTTTCTGATTTCTGTGTTTTGTTATTTTGGTCTGAGATCAAAACTAATTAAAGTCTGGGGACTCTCTTCCCCTGGGGTATTTACTAAAATTTTTTCAAAGCCTTAATGACAAGTTACCAAACAATCTGCCAAGTTAGATCTTAATCAATAATACAAGTCAGTATGAAGACACGAATGGCATGACTACATTGTGTACAACCAGGGATATGTGTAATATGAATTGCAATGCATTCTGCTGACATATATAACAAATTAAAATTTCAAAAAAGAACAGAAAAAATAATACAAGTCAGTTTTCAATCTTCCTAGTAGTGTAGGATCATTTCCACAGATGAATGAGTTTACCTCTACATCTAGCTAGCAACATTTTTCTAGCCAACAATTTTCTATGTAAAAATAGGCTGCATAGTGAGAAGATACATCTGAGTGCAGAAAATTTAGACGTCAGCATTTCTAAGAGCAGTAGCGATTTAAACAGAATTTAAGCTAGATCTCAAACTGTGGGAAAAGCACATTATGTACCTTGCTTGGACATGGAAATTATATAGAGAGTTTATATGGCTAATGTTGACTTTCACAGATGTCAGAATTTGGTGATAATGCCTGTAACAGGAAAAGAACATCTTAGTGACAGTCTTAAACATATATTTGGTAGGTTGCTTAAAATTTATGTTTAGTGGAAGTAGTATGGAGTCAATATTTATGTTTGACTATCTGTTTTTAATTCTTTACCACTCTTAATCATCATGTGCTTAATTTAATATGCATAATAAGTCATTGAATTTATGCTTTTCCTTTTAGAAAAACTGTTTATTGAGCTGTGATTCTGGGGACTTGAGTTTATTTCAAACTACCTTCTATGTACTCACAGAAAAAAATCTGAAATCATGGTAACATCAAGGACATATTGTGTTCCAAAATGATATAGATATTTATAAATGGAAGATTTTTAAAAGGTTAGTAAAGTAATAACATTATAATCCTCATTTTGTGTAGATTTGGTTTCATCTATATTAAAGAAATAAATAATATGTTAAAGCTGGCCATCAATAAATGTTTATTCAATTGAATAATTAAATGATGAAATATTCTGTATTTTATAGGAATTATTTAATAAATTACTTAGAACTCTTTATAGTGGCAATTCATATTTCTACTCAAAGAATAGTGCCAATGGTCTAATTTTATTCATTTTCCATATGTTTTTTATTTCCTTAAAATGATACATTTTTTTGTTTTAGATAGTTGATGATTATCTAGCATGTACTTACGAAACATTAAGATTTTAAAATAACAATTACTAAATTAAAATATAAATGAATTAAACATATTTTGAAGTTTTTCATTTACCTCTAATTTTAATGATTAAACATTAGCTATTCTACTTAATCTATTTTTGATCTCTTTACCACTTTTATTCTCAAAGTTATAAACATGTAACCTGATGAATACAAAGTTATGAAGATATAAACTTATAATTTTGATGAATGTTATGCCTTGTATAATAGAACTAGAGCAACTTGCAGAAGAGGGTAACTGTAATGATACTGAGATAATTATAATCATTGACAGTTTTTGTGCACTTAGTGCAATGCTTCGTGATCACCTTATAGTTGAGATCCTCTACTTACTTTTGCTCTAGACAAATAAATCAGGTCCTAGCCAGGTGTGGCGGTGCATGCTTGTAATCCAAGTGGCTTGAAGGCTGAGATAGGGGATCATGAGTTCAAAGCCAGCACCAGCAAAAACAAGGCACTAAGCAACTCAATAAGACCCTGTCTCAAAATAAAATACAAAAAAAGGGCTGGGGATATGGCTCAGTGGTTGACTGCCCCTGAGTTCAATCCCCAGTACCCACCTACCCTCCAAATTAAAATAAATCGGGTCCTATAGCAGACAGATGTGTTCTACATGTGTAGGTAAATGGAGTTCTTAGTTCAGTGGAAGAAAAGGACAGGCCAGATAATGTGTCTAAACATAAATATACAGATAAGAATTCTATAAGATTATATAGGATAATAAATTTGCAAACTTTCAGGGTTATATGGTTTAAAAAGTTTAAATATAAATATGTGTAAGAATTCCAATTTGTTTTTTACCTACTTATGCCATGTGACTTTCACCAATTGACCTGGGTTTTTAATTATGAGGAACCCACTGTTCTTCATATTTATATAAATTGCTGTGTAAATATGGCAGACACAGCTTAAAATAATTTCTTATCTAACTCACCCCAGGCTTCTTTTACCCAGACATTAGTATTAGTACTCTCCTCTATATTGATATAGCATTTATTTCATATGTCAACTCAGGGTTTATTGAAGATATAGACCCTGTCCTAATTCATTCATGCTCCCATTTTAGCACCTAGTAGAATATGTATAAAATAAAGTGAATACCAGCAAAAGTAACATAAAAATGAATGAATGATAAAGGATTTTCAAGAACTATTTTAATTGCCACTCTGAAATAGTATTATTCTAACTTTCAGTAGAATTAGTGCTTGATGCTCACTAATGACAGAATGTTTAATTATAAGCTCAGTAGTTTATATTTCTTTAGACTAATGGCTAAAATAACAGCAGTGCTTTTTCTTCTTCACCGATATCATTTGTCACAAATATGACCCAAATATAAATACCCATAAAAAACCATGAACTTAAACTAGAAGGTGGCATTGTTTTACATTATGAAATTTCCTGATCCAATAATAGATAACAGAATGTCCATGTCTTTTGACATATGTGATTCTTCAGTCCTGTTCTGACAGAAAATGCTTATAAATATGAAAACTTCTACAAGAGCAACCTTGTCTCCATGAAAATGTGAAAATGCTGAACTCCATGGAATTTGTTCAACTTTCTGTTTAGCAAATGGTTAATAGCTTATGCTCTTTGGAAGTTATTGACCTGGTTTTATTGGACTTCAGTGAAGTAAAGCATAATCCTAACACTATATATGATATACTATAAAGTGTATGCAAACTTAAAAATTAAAATTAAAATAAATGTTCAAATAAAAATTGAAATTCATATTCATTTATTATATAGATGTATGGAAATGTTTAATTTAGATTTTGTGCTCTCCTAGGGTTAGTGATACAAAATTAAGAATAATTTTTTGAAATATATACATTCATATAAATATACTTGGAAAAACGTGTAGAAACAGACACACACATGCACACATATATATACAGGATATGACACATGAAATATTAAATTGTTAGTTCTATGAACATATATTATTTTGAAAATCATATTTGAAATATGAGGATGCATGGATTAATCCCACATATGATATATTGTGCTATATATGAAAACTTAACACTGAAAATTAAAAATGGAAGTCATATAAACTTTGACATTGATATTCATGTACATGGATTTTTGTCACATTGGGTGTAGATCTAAATGTATGAAAGGGATAACCTCAAATTTTAAATTGAGCTAAGGTTAGGGTGAAAGAATTAAGATTAATGTAGGAAAACAAGTATTCATAAGAAGGAACTTATGAAATATATGTGAAAACAAATACAAATATACAGAATCTGACATATGTAAGAGTAAAGTGTGAGTCCTATGAATATATATTTTGAAAATATAGGAAAGCATGAATAAATCCTGTATAGGATTTATTTTGATATGTATGCAAATTTAACTTTGAAAATAGAAAATATATGTCAAAACTCACTTTAAAATTTAAATTTGTGTACATGGATTTTAGTTACATTAAGTTCAGATATAGAAATATGGAAACAATTTGAATTTTGTACTGAGCTAGGGTTAGATTTGAAGAATTAAGATTAATATGGGGGAAACAACTATATTCATATAGATGTGTTTGTGAAAATATGCATGAAAACACACATAAATATACAGAAGCTGACACAGGGGAAAAATGATAGTTCAATTAATTTACTTTTGTAAACATGGTGATGCATGGAGAAGCCACAGATGGTACATTGTAATATGTATACAAACTTAACATTGAAAATTTAAAATAAAAGTCAAAATGCACATTAAATTTATATTCATATATTGAATTTAGGTCACATTAGGTTTATATATAGATGTATGCAAAGGATAATATCAAATTTTGTACTGAGCTGGGGTTAAAGTGAGAGAATTAAGATTAATGTGGGGAAATATAAATATTCATAAGAATGTGTTTGTGAAAATATGCATGTGTCTGTGTGTGTGTTTGTTTTTACATGGATTTAAGTTACATTAGGTGTAGATATAAATGTATGGAATGGATAATATCAAATTTTGAATTGAGCTAAGGTTAGGGTAAAAGAATTAAGATTAGTATAGAAAAAATAAATATTCATAAGAAGGAACACACACAAATATGTACAAGTATATATATATACAGAATCTGAAATATGAAAGAGTAAATTTTGAGTCATATGAATATATGTATTTCAAATTGGAGAGGCATGGAAGAATCCTATCTAAGATATATTATGTATGCAAATTTAAAATTGAAAATAGAAAATACATGTCAAAATAAATTTCAAATTCATATTTGTGTACATAAATTTAAGTCAAATTCTTTTCAGATATAGATGTATAGAGAGGATAATATAAAATTTTGTATAGAGCTAGGGTTAAGTTTAGAGATGTATGGTTAATATGGGAAAATATGGCTATTCATAAGAAACTACTTGTGAAAGTATGCTTGAAAAGAAATATAAATATACAGGATCTGACACAGGGAAGAGAAAAATGTGAGTCATATGTATACATATTTTGTAAATAAAGGCACATATGGATGAATCCTTTATATGATACATTCTGATATGTATGCAAAATTAACATTTAGAATATAAAATAAATGCCAAAATGAACTTTAAAAGTCATATTCTTGTACATGGGTTTAAGTCAAGTTCAGTTTAGATATAGAGATATAGAAACTGTAATATCAAATTTTGTACTGAGCTAGCATGAGGGTTAGAGAATTAAGATAAATATGGGAAAATATAAATATTCATGAAAACATATAAATATAGAGAATCAGACACAAGGAAGAGTATAGTGTGAGTCATATGAATATGTATTTTATAAAAATTGGACATATGGATAAATCCTATATATGATATACTGTGATATGTATACAAATTTAATATTGGAAATAGAAAACAAATATCAAATATACTTAAAAGTTAATATTTGTGTAGATGTATTTAAGTCATATTACGTTTAGATATACAGATGTGCAAATAGTAATATCAAATTTTCTACTGAGCTAGGGTTAGAGTTAGAGAATTAAAATTAATATGTGGAAATAGTAATATTTATAAAAATGTACTCATGATAACATGTGTGAAAATTTACATAAACATACAAGATCAGACACAAGGAAAAGTAAAAAGTTCCACCAATAAATATATATTTTGTATATTTGGGACACGTTTAATTCCTATATATGATATATTGTGTTATATGTGAAAATTTAACATTGAAAATCAAAAACAGAAGTCAAAATACACTTTAAAATTTGCATTTGTTTTCAAGAATTTAATTCATATTAGGTTAATATATAGAGGGATGGAAAGTATAATATTAAATTTTATAATGAGCTAGAGTTATGGATAAAGAATAAAGATTAATATGAGAAAATGTGAATATTCATAAGAATGTATGTGTGGCAATATGTGTGAACACATATAAATATAAAAGATCTGACACAGTGAAAAGTAAAGTCCTATAAATGTAAATTTGTAAATATGGGGAGAAATGAATGAATCCTATATATTATATATTCTGATATGTATACAAACTTAATATTGAAAATTGAAAACATATGAGATGTCAAAATAGACTTTAAAGGGGTTGGGGTTGAGGCTCAGTTGTAGAGTGCTTGCCTAGCACATGTGAGGCACTGGGTTTGATCCTCAGCACAACATAAAAATAAAATAAAGGAACTGTGTCCACCTACAACTAAAAAGTATATTTAAAAAATAGACTTTAAAATTCATGTTTGTTGTACATTTATTGAAGGCACACTAGGTTTAGATATAAAGGTAATAGGTTTAAATATAAAGGGTAATATGAAATTTATTCTGAGCTAGGGTTAGGATTTGATGATTACGATGAATATGGGGAAATATGAATATTCATAAGAATGTACTTGTGAAAAATATATGTGAACACACATATAAATATACAAGATCTGAAACAGGGAAGACTAAAATGTGAATCTTACAAATATATATTTTGTAAATATGAGGGCACATGGATAAATCCTATATGTGATATATCTTGATATGTAGGCAAATTTAACAGTAAACATAGAACATAAATGTCAAAATACACTCTAAATCTTATATTTGTGTACATGGATTTAAGTCACATTTTATCTATGTATAAAGCAATGGAAAGGGTAATATGTTTTGTACTGAGGTAGGGTTACGATTAGAGATTAAGATTAATATTGGATAATATGGATATTCATAAGAATGTACTTGTGAAAATATGCGTGAAAATATGTAAGTATAAAGGGTCTGACATAAGGAAGATACAATGTTAGTCTTATTAATTTACCTTTGTAAACATAGGGATGCACGGAGGAGTCCTATATATGATATATTGTGATATGTATGCAAATTTAACATTAAACATTGAAAATAGAAGTAAAAATACACTTTAAATTTATACTAATATGCATGGATTTAAATCACATTACAGTTAAATGTAGATGTATGGAAAAGGTAAAGTCAAATTTTGAATAGAGCTAGGTTTAAGGTGAGAGAATTAAGATAAATGTGAAGAAATATAAATACTCCTAAGAATGTAATTGTGGGCTGGGGTTGTAACTCAGTGCTAGAGCACTTGCCTCATGTGTGTAAGGCCCTGGGTTTGATCTTCAGCACCACATAAAAATAAATAACAATAAAGACATTGTGTCCATCTACAACTAAAAAAAATTTTAAAAATTTAAAAAGAATGTAATTGTAAAAATATGTGTGAAAACATATATAAATATACAGAATCTGACATAAAAAGCACTAAAGTGTGAGGCTATGAATATATAAATAAATAAATATATATATATATATATATATATATATATATATATATATATTGCAAACACAATATATATGATATATTGTGATATGTATGCAAATTGAAAATAGAAAATATATATCAAAATTTTATCTCACTCCAGTCAGAATGGCAACTATCAAGAGTACAAACAACAATAAGTGTTGGTGAGGATGTGGCGGAAAAAAGGCACACTCATACATTGCTGGTGGGACTGCAAATTGGTGCAGCCAATATGGAAAGCAGTTTGGAGATCCTTGGAAAACTTGGAATGGAATAACCACATGACCCAGTTCTCCATTCCTTGGTTTATGCCTGAAGGAGTTAAAAACAGCATAGTATAGGGACATAGCCATATCAATGTTTATAGCAGCACAATTCACAATAGCTAAACTGTGGAACCAACCTAGATGCCTCTTAGTAGATGAATGGATTAAAAAAATGTGGCATATATACACAGTGGAATATTACTTAGCAATAAAAGAGAATAAAATCATGGCATTTGCAGGTAAATGAATGGTATTGGAGAACAATATGCTAAGTGAAGCAAGCCAATCCCCCAAAACCAAAGGCCGAATGTTTTCTTTGATATGAGGATGCTGACTCATAATGTCGATGGGGGGTGGGGAGCATGGGAGGAATGGAGGAGTTTAGATAGGGCAAAGGGGAGAGAGAGTAAGGGAGGGGGCATGAAGGTAGGAATGACAGTGGAATGAGTTAGACATCATTACCATAAGTATATGTATGAAGACATGAATGATGTGAAAATACTTTGTGTACAAACATTGACTTGAAAAATTGTGCTCTATATGTATAATATGAAATGAATTGCATTCTATCATCTTGTATAGCAAATTAGGATAAATAATTTAATTCAAAAAATACACATTCAAATTTATATCCATGGACATGGATTTTAGTCACATTAAGATTAGATGTAGCATTATGGAAAAGGTAATATCAAATTTTGTAATAACCTTGGATTATGGTTAGATAATTAACATTTATGTGGAGAAATGTTTATATTCACAAGTCTACTTGTGAAAATATGGGTGAAGACATATATAAACATAAAAAAGATTTTACACAGGGAAAAGTAAAGTGTGAATCTAACATACTTTTGTAAAATTTGGGATGAAATGATGAATCCTATATATGATATATTGTGATATGTGTGCAATATTAACAGAGAAAATAGAAAATACGTGTCAATGTACATTTTAAAATTCATATTCATGTACATAGATTTAAGTCACTTAAGGTTTAGATATATAAGTATGGAAAGTGTAATATTATATTTTGATATGAACCAGAATATGAGGTAAAGAATTAAAATTAATGTGTAGTTAGGGTAAACATTAGAAAATTAAGATTAACATGGGTAAATATTAATATACATAGGAATATACATTTAATAATATGTGTGAAACATATATAAAAATATAAAATCTGATACAGAGGAAATAAAGCATGAGTCCTATGAATATACTTTTGTAAATGTGGGGATGTAAGGATAAATTCTATATATGATATACAGTATTACACGTGCAAATTTAACATTGAAAATTGCAAGAGAAGTCAAAATACAATTTAAAATTCATATTTATGAACATAGATTTAACTCAAATTAGATTTATATATAGATTTATTGAAAAGTTTAGATCAAATTTTGTGCTGAGCTAGGTCAACTTTTAGAGAATTAAGACTTATATGGGGAAATATGAATATTCATAAGAATGTACTTGTGAAAATATGTTTAAAGCATATAATAATATACAGAATTTGACACACGGAATCTAAGGTGTGAATTATATGAATAAATAGTATATTTGAAAAATTGTTATATGTATGCAAATTTAACATTGAAAATAGAAGTCAAAATTTATATTGTTAAGTCTCCTGTCAATCAACCGCCACCTGCACAGCTACCACCATTGCTGCCTCTGATTCCACTGGCCAGTCTGAGGTCGCTTAAGGGTCTTCTTTCTGAGTGTTGCTGCTACAGAAGAAACCACTGCCCTGGATGCAACTGAAGCTGACACTGCAGCTGATCCCCAGAGATCGCCTGGAGACACTGCCCCCAGAGCTGCAGTAGTAGCTGCCACTGCAGCCACCACTACTGCTGACCCGCTGCCTGCTGCCAACAACCACCACCACTACAGTTGCTACCACATCCTAGAAGACTGCTCCCGGAGAGACTCCAGATTTGGTTGCAAGTGGCTGCACCCATTTTTGGGTCACCAGCCAGGGCATGAGGACTGGGTGCCAGCAAGGTTTACTACCACAAGAGCCTCTGTCTGGGGACTTCAGCTGGGACCTGCAGGTCCAATGTGGAGGTGCCTGCAGGTTTGGAGGAGCCTGTGGTCTTCCTGATGAGTGTGCTGTTGGCCATTGTCTTGCTGCTGAATTTAGGGGTTGCTCCTTTGCATGAGTGTATCCCTGGCAATCTCTCTATAAGTAGGAGCAGCATTGAGATCTTGGGACTGCAGTGTGACCTATCCTGAGGTATCTGAAGCCCAGATTGGTGGGATAGAGACTGGGTTTGTGTGGGCTGATCTGGGTTTGGTGATTCCAAGAGATGTCAGAGACAGGGCAGAGAAACTGTGAACACTGACAGAGATAATTTGACTTTCCAGCAATATTTATTTTACTTTATTTTTTGATTCACTAATATTTCTATCATATTTGGAGCAGAAATTTTTTTATGCATCAGTGTGTGTATGACAATAATATATGATTGATGTTTTGCATTTTGTTGTATCCTTATGTCTTTAATTTTTTTTTCTTTTTGTTCATATTTTTTCTCTCTCTGGTCTATTTTCTTTCCAACTTTTCTCCAACCAACAGACAATCATTGTTGGCTCCTCCTCCACTCTTTCTGTGAATTTTTACTTCTAGTTTTTCTCTTCCTCCCTCATGAAAATTGTATACTAATCTACTTTTGTTCTCTCATCCAGCATTTGAAATTGTGAATCATTTTAACAAATATTCTATTTGTACTATGGTTAGTTACTGAACTCATCATTTTGTTTCAATGTAAGAAAACAGTAGACGCCTTAGTGGGAGCTAATATATTAAGGCTAAATATTGTGTTCATTGGGTGCTGTTGATATTGGTCTTACCAGTAAACGCAAAGCCCTGGAAACCTTCAGGGACACTATAAGTCTATGTTTTAGAAATTATCCTGCCTTAGATCCATACTTTTAAATGGAAAAACACACCATCAAATGAAAAAAAAAAGAGGAAAAAAGTGCTCCATACAAACCAAGATGTTTCAACAACAGAAGCCACTGATAACACAGTAGAAGAAATGTCCAAGAAGGAGTTCAGATTGTACGTAGTTCAACTGATATGGGAAGTAAAGAATACTATAAAATCAAAGAAATAATACAGGAAATGAAAGACCATTTCAATAAAGAGTCAGAGATCATAAAAAATCGAAACCTTTGAAATGTAGGAATCAGTAAACCAAATTATAAATTCAATAGAAAGCATCACCAACAGATTAGACCACTTGGAAGACAGAACCTTAGACAATGAAGACAAAATATATAACCTTGAAAGCAGAGTTAAACATGCAGAGAAGATAGTAAGAAACCATGAACAAAACATCCAAGAATTATGGCATAACATGAAAAGAATAAATTTAAGAGCTATTGGAATAGATGAAGGAGCAGAGATACAAACCAAAGAAATGCACAATTTTCAATGATATATTATAAAAAAGTGTCCAAACTTAAAGAATGGAATGGAAAATCAAATATGAGAGGCTTAAAGGACCCCAAATGTACAAAATTACAGCAGACCCACAAAAAGACACAGTATAATGAGAATGACTAACTCACAGAATAAAAATAAAATCTTAAAGAATGTGAAATAAAAAAAATCAAATTATGTATGGGGGAAACCAATTTGAATCTCAACTGATTCTCATCCCAGACCCTCAAAGCTAGGAGGACCTGGAATAATATATTTCAAGCTTTGAAAGAAAATGGATGCCAAACAAGAATTTTATATCCAGCAAAATTAAGTTTCAGATTTGAAGATAAAATTAAAGCATTCCATGATAAACAAAATTAAAAGAATTCACAATTAGAAAGCCTACACTACAGAGCATTCTCAACAAGATATTCCATGAGGATAAAGTGAAAAAAAAGTGAAAATCAGCAACAGGAGAGTCTACACTAAAGTGACACAACCAAATGAGAAACTAAAACAAATCAAAAACCAGAAATAAATAAAAATGACAGGGAATACAAATCACATCTCAATAATAACCCTGAATGTTAATAGCCTAAACTCATCAATCAAAAGAAACAGATTGGCAGATTTAATTAAAAAGCAAGAACCAACAATATGCTGTCTTCAAGAGACTCACCTCATGGACAAAGACATCCACAGGCTGAAGGTGAAAGAAATGGAAAAAATTTATCACTCATGTGGATTGCATAAACAAGCAGGGGTTTCCATTCTCATTTCAGATAAAGTAGATTCAAACCAAAGTTAATCAGAAGAGAAAAAGAAGGACATTTCATAAGTCTTAGGAGGAGTATATATAAGCAGGATTTAACAATTATAAATATTATGCCCCAAACAATGGAGCATCTATGTACATCAGCAAACCCTTCTCAATTTCAAGAGACAAATAGACCACAATACAATAATACTGGGTGATATTAACACACCTTTTTCACTACTGGACAGATCTTCCAAATAAAAACTAAATAAGGAAACTATAGAACTAAATAATACAATCAATAATTTAGTCTTAATAGATTTATATTAGAATATTTTATCCATCAACAAGCAAGTATACTTTCTTCTCAGCAGTACATGACTTCTTCTCTAAAGTATACCATATCTTATGCCACAAAGCAACTCTTAGTAAATATAAAAAAACCAGAGGTAATACCCTGCATTCTATCAAACCACAATGAAGTAAAATTAGAAATCAATGATAAAATAGAAAAAAAGAAGCTACTGTAACAAATGGAGACTAAATAATACACAACTGAATGATTAATGGATAGTAGAAAAAAATCAAGGATGAAACAAAAATTTCTTAGAGATAAATGAGAATACTGATATAACATCAAAATCTCTGGAGACTATGAAGGCAGTACTGAGAGGAAAGTTTATTGCATTCAGTGCATTCATTAAAAGAATAAAAAGTCAACAAATAAATGACCTAACACTATCCCAAATGCCCTAGAAAAACAAGAGAAATCAACACCCAAAGCAGTAGAAGACAGAAAATAATTAAAATCAGAGGTGAAATTAATAAAATTGAAACAAAAGAAACAATTGAAAAAAATGACAAAACAAAAAGTTGGTTCTTTGAAAAAATAAATAAAATAGATAACCCCCTGGCCATGCTAACAAAGAGAAAAGGAGAGAAAACTCAAATTACTAAAACACATGATGAAGAAGGAAATATCACAACAGACATGTCTAAAATACAGAAGATAATTAGAAACTATTTTGAAAATTTATACTCTAATAAAATAGAAAATATCAAAGACATCTACAAATTTCTAGAGACATACGACCTACCCAAACTGAATGAGAAAGTCCTACATGATTTATTTAAGTAATGATATAGAAAACACCATCAAAAGCTACCAACCAAGAAAAGCCCAGGACAAGATGTATTCTCAGCCAAGTTCTACAAAATTTTCAACTAAGAATTAACACCAATGCTCCTCAAAGTATTCCATGAAATAGAAAAAGAGAAAACCTTTTCAAACTCATTCTATGAGGCTAATATCACTCAGATACAAAAACCAGACAAAAATACATCAAGGAAAGAAAACTTCAGACCAATATCCCTGATAAACATAGATGCAAAAATTCTCAATAAAATTCTGGCAAATAGCATACAAAAACATATTAAAAAGGTAGTGCATCACGATCAAATGGGATTCATTCCAGGGATGCAGGGTTGGTTCAACATATGGAAATCAAAAAACATAATTCATCATATTAATGGACTTACATACAAGAATCATATGATCATCTCAATAGATGCAGAAAAAGATTAGACACCTTTATGTTCAAAACATTAGAAAAACTAGGGATAGTAGGAACATATTTCAACATTTTGAAAGCTATATATGCTAAACCCCAAGGCCAGCATCATTCTAAATGGGGAAAAATTTAAAGCATTTCCACTAAAAACTGAAACAAGACAAGGATGTCCTCTTTCACCACTTCTATTCAACATCATCGTTGAAACTCTAGCCAGAGCAATTAGACAAAAGAAAGAAATTAAAGGGATACAAATAGGTAAAGAAGAACTCAAACTATCACTATTTGCTGATGACATGATTCTATATCTAGAAGATCCAAAAAATTCCACAGAAAACTTCTGGAACTAATAATTAAATTCAGCAAAGTGGCAGAATATAATATCAACACTCATAAATCAAATGCATTCCTATACATCGGCAATGAATCTACTGAAAGAGAGATTAGGAAAACCACTCCATTCACAATATCCTAAAAAAATACCTGGGTTTCAATCTAACAAAAGAGGCGAATGACCTCTACAATGAAAACTACAGAATACTAAAGAAAGAAATTGAAGAAAACTTCAGAAAGTGGAAAGATCTCCCATGCTCCTGGATAGGCAGAATTAAAATTGTCAAAATAGCTATACTACCAAAAGCATTTTACAGATTTAATGCAATTCCTTTTTAAATCCCAACAATATTCTTCATAGAAATAGAAAAAGCAATTGTGAAATTTATTTAAAAAAATAAAAGACCCAGAATAGTTAAGCAATCCTTAGCAAAAAAGTGAAGCAGGAGGCATCACAACACTAGACCTTAAACTATACTACAGAGTTATAAACCAAGTTATAAACAGTAATAAAAATGGCATGGTATTGGCACCAAAATAGACTTATAGACCAATGGTACAGAATACAGGATGCAGAGACTAACCCACATAAATACTGTTATGTCATACTAGACAAGGTTGTCAAAAACATTCACTGAAGAAAAGATAGCCTATTCAACAAATGGTGTTAGCAAAACTAGAAATCCATATGTAGCAAAGTGAAGTTAAACCTCTATCTCTTACCCTGCACAAAAATCAACTCCAAGTGGATCAAAGACTTAGACACTAGAACAGAGACAGGGCACTTAATAGAAGAAAATATAGGCCCAAATCTTCACCATGTTGGCCTAGAATCTGACTTTTTTAATAAGACTCCTAAAGCACAAGAAGTAAAAGCTGATATTTATGTGATATTCATGCACATTAAATAAGTGAGATGGATTCAAATTAAAAAAGCTTCTCAGCAAAGGAAACAATAACATGGGGAGAGAGTTTACATTTTGGTAGAAAATCTTTACCACATGCACCTCTGATAAAGCATTAATCTCTAGGATGTATAAAAAACTCAAAAAACTTAACACCAGTAAAACAAGTGATCCAATCAATAAATGGGCTAAAGAACTGAATAGACACTTCACAGAAGAAATACATCTGATCAACAAATATATGAAAAAGTGTTCAACATCTCTAGCAATTAGAGAAATGCAAATCAAAACTACTCTAAGATTTCATATCACTCCTATCAGAATGGAAATCATCAAGAATAAAGGCAACAATAAATTTTGGCTAGGATGTGGTGTAAAAGGTACACTCATACATTGCTGGTGGGACTGAAAAGTGGTGCAACCTCTATGGAAAGCAGTATGTAGATTCCTCAGAAAACTGGGAATGGAACCATCATTTGATCCAGCTATCCCACCCCTTGGTTTATACCCAGAGGACTTAAAATCAGCATACTATGGTGATGCAGCCACATCAATGTTTATAGCAGCTCAATTCACAATAGCTAGACTATGGAACCAACTTAGGTGTCCCTCAATAGATGAATGGATAAAGAAAATGTGGTATGTATACTCAATGGAATATTTCTCAGCTTTAAAGAAGAGTAAAATTATGGAATTTGCCAGTAAATGGTGGGAGTTGGAGAATATCATGCTGAACAAAATAAACTGATCCCACAAAACCAAAGGCTGAATGTTTTCTCTAATATGCAGATGCTAATTCACAATAAGGCAGGGGGCACGAGGGAAAAATAGTGTTACCTTAGAATAGGTAGTGGGAAGTGATAGGAGGGAAGAAGAGGGGATGTGGGGATAGAAAAGATAGAAGGATGAAAAAGACATCATTGCTGTTTGTATGTATATGACTACATGATCAATATGACTCTGCAATATGTACACTCAGAAAAATGAAAAGTTATATCCATATATGTTTGATATATCAAAATGTATAAATGCATTCTACTGTCATGTATAACTAATTAAAACAAATTAAAAAATTTAAAAATTATATTGTTCTACATGAATTTAAGTCAATTATATTTAGATATAACATTATGTAAAAGGCAATTTCAATTTATGTTTTTCATTAGGGATAAGGTTACAGCTTTAAGAGTAATATGGGGAACTATAAATATTATTAGAATTCAATTGTGAAAATATGTGTGGAAACATAAAATATTCAAGATATAACAGAGGGTAGAGTAAATTGTGAATCTTATGAATACACCTTTGTAAATATGGGGACACATGGATGAATTCTATATATGATAGATTGTGATATGTATGCAAATTTAATATTGAAAATTGAAAATAGAAGTAAAAATACACATTAAAATTCATATTTATGTACATGGGTTTAAATCATATTAGGTCTAAATGTAGAGGTATGTAAACTGTAATATTATGTTTTGAATTTAACTAGGGTTAGAGAATTAAAGTTAATATGAGGAAAGTTTAGGGTTATAGTTATTAGAATGTACTTGTAAAAATATGTGTGAAAAAAATTAAAAACATATTATATGACAAAAAAGAGTAAAAGATGAGTCCTATGAATATATATTTTGTAAATAAGGAGTGCATGAATGAATCTTATATATGATGTATTTTGTTATGTATGCAAATTAAACACTGAAAATAGAAAATAAATGTCAAAATACACATTAAGTTCATATTTGTGTACATTCATCTAAGTCATCCTATGTTTAGGCATGGGGGTTTTGAAAGGGTAAATTAAATTTTCTACTGAGCTATGTTTACGGTAGAGAATTAAGATTAATGTGGGGAAATATGAATATTCATAATAATGTGCTTGTGAAAAAAAATACACACACACACACACACACACACAGAGGATGAGACACAGGGAAGACCAAAATGTGAGTCCTATTAATATGCACTTTGAAAATATTGGGGCACATGGATAAATCCTGTAGATGACGCATTGTGATATTTATGCATATTTAACATTGAAAATTGAAAATTGAAGTCAAAATACATTTTCAAATTTATATTTGGGAACATAGATTCAAGTCACCATAGGTTTAGAGAAATACATGTGAAAAGGGTAATATCAAGTTTTGCACTAGCTAGGGTTATGTTAGATAATTAGGATTAATATGGGAATATATGAATATTCAAAACAATGTGCTTGTGACAAAATGTGGAAAGACACATAAATACACAGGGTCTGACACAGAAAAGAGTTTAAGGCCTATAAATATATATTTTGTAAACATGGGGATGCCTGAATGAATTCTATATATGATATCTTGTGATATGAATGCACATTTAAAATTGAAAATTTAAAATATCAGTCTAAATCCATTTTAAAATACATATTTGTGTACATAGATTTATGTCAAATTAGGTTTAGATATACAGTATCAAAAATTGTAATATCAAGTTATGTTTTGATATACAGTTAGAGAATTAAGATTAATATGAGGAAATATGAATATTCATAAGAGTGCACTTGTGAATATATGTGTGAAAACATACGTAAATATGCAGGGACTGATAGGAAAGAGGAAATTGTGAGGCCTGTGAATATATAGTTGTAAATATGTGGATGCCTTGGATGAATCCTATAGGTGACATATTGTGATATGTATAATAATTTAACTTTGAAAATACAAAGTAAATGTCAAAATATGCTTTAAATTTTATACTCATGTACATGGATTTATGTCAAGTTAGGTTTATATAAAGAGTTATGGAAAGGGTAATATCAAATTTTGTACTAAGCTAGGATTAGGGTTAGAGAATTAAGATTAATATGGGGAAATGTGAATATTCATGAGAATGTAATTGTGAAAATAAGTGGGAAAACATAAAAATATATAGGATTTAACACAGGGAATATTAAATTGTGAGTCTTATTAATATATTTTTTTAAAATATAGAGCACATGGAGGAATCCTATCTATGGATATATTGTTATATGTATACAAATTTGACATTGAAATTGGAAATAGAAATCAAAATATATGTAAAAATTTGTATTCGTGTACAAGGATGTATATCACATTAAGTTTAGATATAGAGGTATGAAAAGGTTAATATCAAATTTTGTACTGATTTTGTTAGTTTAGAGAAGTAAGATTAATATGGGGAAATATGAATAGTCATAATAATGTACTTGTGAACATATGTGTGAAAACATATGTAAATATAGAAGGACTGACAGGAAAGAGTAAAGTGTGAGGCTTATGAATATATATTTTTAAAATATGAAGATGCCTGGGTGAATTATATATACATGATATGTTTGATATGTATTCAAATTTAATTTTGAAAATAGAAAATAAATGTCAATACACAGTTTAAAATTGATATTTGTGTGCATGGATTTAAGTCACATTAGGTTTAGATATAAAGGTAAGTAAATTATAATATATTTTGAACTGAGGTAGGGTTAGGATTATAGAATTAAGATTAATTTGGGAAAATATGAGTATTCATTAGAATGTACTTGTGAATATATTCATGAAGAAAATATATATACATATATAAAGGATCTGACACAGGGAAGAATGGAGTGTGAGTTCTATGAACATATATTTTGTAAATTTGGGGATGTGTGGATGAATTCTATATATAGTATATTGTGTAATTCATGCAAATTTAACATGAATATTGAAAAGAGAAGACAATATACACTTTAAAATTTATATACATGTATATGGATTTAAGTCAAATTAGGTATAGATATAC